>NC_053039.3:161065704-161368735 GCF_002575655.3 Aegilops tauschii subsp. strangulata
ACCCAGCGCTACATCAGTTATGGCTTGGCGCGGCACACCCTTGTCTTGGCGCTCCTCCCGAACCGCCCACCAGCGCCGCGCTGGCGGAGTACAGTGTAGCGGCAAGGTAGAGCACCAGAGGCTCGAGAGGCCGTGGTGCCACCATCACCGGAGGGCTGGTGAGGTATTTCTTGAGGTTTCGGAAGGCTCGGTCGGCCTCCGGGGTCCACTCAAACGGTCCCTTCTTCTTCATGAGCTTAAAGAAGGGTAAGGCGCCCTCGCCTAGCTTGGAGATGAAACGCCCTAACGCGGTCACCCTCCCCGCTAGCTTCTGCATCTCCTTGAGGGTCTGTGGTGGGCTCATGTCTTCGATGGCCTTGATCTTCTCCGGGTTCACCTCGATCCCTCTATGGGATACGAGGAACCCCAGTAGCTTGCCGGAAGGGACGCCAAACACGCACCTCTCCGGGTTAAGCCTCAAGTTCACTTGGCGCAAGCTCTCGAAAGTCTCCTCCAAGTCTTGAATCAATGTCCTCTCCTCACGAGATTTGACCACTATGTCATCAACATAGGCCTCTGTGTTTCTGCCGAGCTGCCACTCCAAGGCGATGTGCATCAACAGTTGAAAGGTTGTGCCCGCGTTGCGTAGCCCGAAGGGCATGCAGGTGTAGCAATACACCCCGCATGGTGTCAGGAAGGCTGTCTTCTCCGCATCCTCCACCGCCATCTTGATTTGGTGGTATCCTGAGAATGCATCCAGGAAACATAGCAACTCGCACTCGGCGGTGGAGTCGATGATTTGATCGATGCGTGGAAGCGGGAACGGATCTTGGGGGCAAGCTTTGTTAAGGTTGGTGAAGTCGACGCACATCCGTTCCTTCCCTCCTTTCTTCGGTACCACGACGGGGTTCGCCAGCCATTCGGGGTATTGAACTTCTCGGATGGTACCTGCCCCCTCCAGCTTGCGTGTCTCTTGGACGATGAAGGCTTGCTTCTCCGTGGACTGCCGTCTTGCTCGCTGCTTCACGGGGCGTACGTTGGGGCACACCCTTAGATGATGATGGATCACCTCACTCGGGACTCCTACCAGCTGATTGGGCTCCCACGCGAATATCTCCTTGTTCACGCGCAAAAACCTCAGCAAAGCTTTTTCTTCTCCCGGGTCAAGGCTGGCTCCTATGGTGAAGGAGGCTCTTGAAGACCCGTCCTCGTTGACCAGCACCTGCTTGGTCTCCCCTTGTCTTGAGTGAACAACTGCTTCTTCTTGGTGGGCCCGGTCTCCTTGGCCTCGGGCGTACCGGTGCCGGCTGGCTGTGCTGCTGCCGCGGTCTTGAAGGCGAACCTGAGCATTGTCACGGCCTCCTTAGTGTCCCCCTTGATGGTGAGGACACCCTTGCTCCCTGGCATCTTCATGAGGTTGTAGGCCGGGTGAGTCGCCACCATGAACTGAGCGAGAGTCGGGTACCCGAGGATGGCGTTGTATGGGAGACCAATGCGGGCGATGTCGAAGTCCACCAGCTCAGTGCGGTAGTTGTCGCATGTGCCGAAGGTGACAGGGAGGCGGATCTGCCCCAGAGAGTGTGCAGCTCCACCACCCACTCCCGAAAATGGCTTGCTGAGGTTGAGCCGTTCGGGCGGCACATGGATAAGGCTGAAGGCTTCTACGGAGAGCAATTTGAGGCCGGCACCGCCGTCAATGAGGGTTTTGGTGATGGCCACGTTGCAGATGGTGGGCGTGCAGAGCATCGGGAGCATGCCGGAGCCGGTGGTGGAGCTGGGGTGGTCTTCTGAGCCAAAGGTGAGGTCGGCCTCTGGGCCAGCCCAACCTGGCGGAGCCCCCGAGCGGTTGGAGACAGCCCCGATCTGACAGAGGAACGGTTTGACGTGGCGATCTGACGGCGGTGCTTGGGAGCCACCCAGCAGTGCCGCGACTGCGTGGTGCGCCTGTCGTGGTTCTAAGTCTGACAGTAGAATGGGGGGTAGGGATGTAGAGGCAAGATCTTAGCTATGGAGAAGTTGTACGCAAGAGTTTTACGAGTCCAGGCCCTTCTGGGAGGAAGTAACAGCCCTACGTCTCGGAGCCCGGAGGCGGTCGACTGGATTATATGCGTGTGTGTGTTACAGGGGGTGCGAACCCTTGTCTCAGAGGAGGGGGGTGGCTTATATAGAGTGTGCCAGGACCCCAGCTCCCCTCCGTTACACAGGATTCAATGTACATAATGTGAGAGCGTTACAGGTAACGTCAATAATAAAGTGCTATAAATGATCATTAAGTCTAGGAGTAAAAGTCCGACCGTTGCTGCGCAGAGTGGCTTTAGGTTTTCTGCACGTCGAGTGGTTGAGTGGTCAAGTGACCTAAATAATGAGAGATCTCCGAGTGAATGGTAGGTCGAGTGGATTGCACTCGACACCTTTGTTGATCCCTCTCTATTTGTTCTTGAACTTCTTTGCTTCTAGGACAAGGATCTTAGGTAGGACGTATAGGTCAGGCCTATCGCCCTACCCTAGGTCTATGTCCTCATCATTAGCCCCCGAATGGATTGAGGTCCGAGTGAAAAGAAGGTTGAAGTTTATCTTGCTTTGACTCTTGCCTTCCTCAAGAACTCATCTCTGAATGGAGGCTAGTGTTGGTACTTCGGCTTCGTTTCAGTCACCTTGATCGATTCAGGAATTGCCAATTGGTTTTCATAATGTCACCCACCGAGTGTTGTCTTTGACGCGAAATCTTTGGCGTGATCGGTTGTAGAGGATCCCGGATTACACGGGATTCGAAATTTCGGTGAAAGAGCGCCAGGCGGAGCGTGCCGTGGTAAGCGGAGTGGATAAACAGGACGTTTCGATTTCTGCGCCACCTTTTTCGCCACGTATCCCGTGTACGAGTGTTGCGGTATTTGACAGGATCGCCCGGACCCACGCGTCAGCCACTCGGAAGTGGGCCTTTAAAAGCGGCGAGGCCGAGGCGTCCGCACTGTGCGTGCCCATTCTCCTTCTTCTTCCTCTCGCTCTTTCACCCCATCCGACTTCTCCACTCTCGACGCCTCCGCTTCGCCGCCATGGGGAAGGAGAAAACGGCGGCGCTAGAGCGCGCGAAGAAGGCGACGGGGGCGGCGAAAGGGAAGAAGATGAATCGGGGATCTTCATCGCGCTCGGGGCTGCCGCGGGATTGGATCCAGGGAGATTGGATCCGTTCCTCGCTTCAGCAGGAGGACTTGGATGATATGGCCGAGTCAGGGCTGATCGTCCATGGGTCCGCGCGGCTGCCGGAGTGGGAAACGGAGCCACAGCCGCAACCGGGTGAGTGTGTTCTGCTTGCCACCCATGTCGACCGTGGTTTCTCGCTTCCTCCACACCCCTTCTTTTGAGGTTTCTTGAATTTCTTCGGGGCTCAACTCCATCATTTCAGTCCCAACACCATCACATACCTTGCCGCATTCGTGTCCATGTGGGAGAATTTTCTGGGGTGTCAACCGCACTGGGTCTTTTCAAGCACATTTTCACCATCCGCTCCCAAACAGTGAAAAAAGCAAACTCGAACGATGAGAAAACCCATGTTATCCAGATGTGTGGGGGTCTGGGTATTCAGAAGAGGAAGAGGAGTTCCTTCCCTTCGATGACTCTTCCAGAGTCGGTCAGGGGCTAGCAGTCGACCTGGTTCTATTGCCAGGATATTGCGACTCCAGGCCAGTCGACTGGGCTTCCCCCTTTCTCTCTTGATCGTGTTCAAATCCATCTTCGTTGAAAGTGACCGCCGCGGAGAAGCCGGAGACGTGCTTGTTGGTCGAGAGAGTAGTTCAATTGATCAAGCAAGGTGTCACCAGCATGGATCTGCTGGAGGTGTTCCTCAGTCGATGCATTCAACCACTCCAAGCTCGTGACCACTCCATGTGGATGTACTCCGGGCTGGTGATACCGCTCGGGTTCATCCGGAGGAGGTGGAGGCCAAAACAGTGCCGAGTGGCTGAGGGGCATCACCGGGAACAAGGACAACCCCAGGGGTGCTACGAGGGTCAAACCTTTCAGCGAAAGCAACCAGCCAGACAAGGTTTGGCCACTACACTTGATTTGAATTTGGATGTGTTTTTTGACTGTTTGTTGATCCGACTAATTTCCGCTCGGCTCCTTGTTTTGTGGATTTATATAGAGATGTACTCAATGCCCAATGGCGAGCAAGCTCTGGAGAAGGACCATGAAGGCGAGGATAGCGCGGAGGAGAGCGGCGAGTGGGAGTCACCAGCCGACGTTGATGAAGATGAGAGCGATGAGTCGGACGACGAGGAGGTAGCCGACTCACCACCTTGTTCCGAACATCGATCCAAGAAGCACCATGACCCCGCGGGCAGGCGCGGCAAGGCTGTGGCCTCGAGCGCTCCATCTCAAAAGCGCGCTCGGTCTTCGACTCCAGAATTGGCTGAGAAGGTCACCAAGCAGCCCAAGATCAATCCTTCGAAGGCTCGGAAGACCCTGCCTAAAATCAAGATGGACTTTCCTGTTGCTTGTAGGTAAATGTTCTCCCTGTATTTTCTTGTTCTGACCGATTCTCTTGTACTGACCGAGTGGATGATGAACCTTTACAGCCCGGCCTCAGCTGCGACTGATATGGATATCGACAAGACTCCTGTCGACGAGGAAACCGCCGATGCAGCTACCTCCAAAGCCAGTAAGTCTGCCCGACTTGAATTTATTTGGACGACTGGATTGTTTGTCAGCTATCTCTTTGACTTTCTCTGTCTGTTGCAGCACCACGAGACATTGTTGTGCTCCCGGACGATGAAGATGAAGTACCGCTAAGGGGAAGGAGGAGGAGGGACGCGGAACTGAGCGGGAAGACGCCTGAGGTCCAGGTTCCTAAGTCGACTGAGATGCCTGAGACGGGAGTCGAGCGATCGACAGATCCGGCACATACCAACGTCACTTTCGCTATCCCACTATCGACTGATTGCCCATCAGGATCAGCTGCTCAGACTTCTGCTGCGCCAATACCGACTGCTCTGCCATCATCGCTTTTCACTGCGTATCAGACTCCGGACGACCCACCGGCTGCCGCCAAAGAAGCTCTTCTTCAGTTGAACCTTGTGATGGGGCAAATGAAAGTGGTGCATGAGGCCAGTCAGGTGGCCTTCAACGCCGGAGCAGCTCTGCAGACCAATGTCCAGGTTAGTTGATTCCTGATTGATCATACTTCTAATCCGATCACCCACTGGGTGCGACTGTTATGAAGTTGTACGAGGCAATTTGAGTCGTCTTGAATTGAATCTTTGAACTAGTGGGGGCACTCTTAGTGCACCCACTGGGTGTAGTCCCCGAGACCATAGTTGACTGCGGGCAGTCGACTGTGGTCTGAGAATCTAAATTTTGTCACTCGGTCTGGACGGACCAGGTCGAATGAAACCAGAACCAGTGGGGGCACGCTAAGTGCACCCACTTGGTGTAGTCCCCGAGACTGTGGTTGACTGCGGGCTGTCGACTATGGTCTGAGAACTTCTTTTTTCACTCTCGCGCTGGGCTGGCCATGTCGAGTGTTTATTCGAACTAGTGGGGGCACGCTAAATGCACTCACTGGGTGTAGTCCCCGAGACTACCGTTGAATGTTTGATTCGGTGGTAGTCTTAGAGTAGCTATCACTATGATGTCTTTTTATCTCAGTCAGCTGATATGGCTTATACTGCAGAAATCTTGTGATCTTGGGGCTCAACTTTCTGCAATGAACAAATAGCAAATCAGCCTCAACCTTGATCTGGAATTGGCCAAGAAGAATCTCATGACTGCTCATTATGAAGTAGCTGCCATGGGAGGTAACCAATCGTCAATTGTCTATCTCACTGCTGGCACTTTTCCTTTCCATTTTTTAACCAAATACCTGACCGAGTGCAAGAATGGAAAAAGTCGTCTGCTCGCTGTGGTGCTGATGTCGCCTTGTCTCTGGTCCGAGTGCACTGCAAGGATGTCAAAGAAGACAAGTTGGCGGAGCTCAAGGTTGCTAACACAAAAAGGCACACTTTCCAGTCCTTTATGGACACTTTCCTTGACGCTGCCACTCGCATCGCAGACAGCATAGACCTTGACAGTTTCTGCGACCCAGCCAGTCCTTCTCCTGATGAGTGACCAAAAAATATTATGCTCCAGCTTTATTTACCTCGGAATGCCGAGTGATTGTGTAATCTTTAAATTTCTTCAGGCTTGATGCTCGAGTACTTTTGATATGCGGTCCGGAATCTTAGGATTTATCTGAACTTTGTTTACCTTCAAATATGCTTGCGTTTGTCTTCGAGTGGATTTTGTTCTTCACTCGGAATAATCTTTGAACTTGAGATGCAGCTCTGAGGAGGAGATTCCAGTCGACCTGCACCTCATCGTCCTTGTGGATGAGAATGGAGCGTACGTTGTACTTGTGGTGTAGTTCCGAGGAGAAGGTTGCAGTCGACCTGCACCTCATCGTCCTTGCGGATGAGGATGGAACATACGTTGTACTTGTGGCGTAGCTCCGAGGAGAAGGTTGCAGTCGACCTGCACCACGTCATCCTTGCGGATGAGGATGGAGCATACATTGTATTTGTGGTGTAGCTCCGAGGAGAAGGTTGTAGTCGGCCTGCACTTCGTCTTCCTTGCGGATGAGGATGGAGCATACGTTGTATTTGTGGCGTAGCTCAGAGGAGAAGGTTGTAGTCGACCTACACCTCGTCGTCCTTGCGGATAAGGATGTGTTTCAAACTTAGGCGAGTACTGGACTGCAGCTAAGCCCCCGAGTGGGAGGGTTGCTCACCACTTCGCAGGATTTTTCACACTTAGGCGAGTACTAGACTGCAGCTAAGCCCCCGAATGGGAGGCTTGCTCACCACTCGGTAGGATTTTTTACACTTAGGCGAGTATTGGACTGCAGCTAAAACCCTGAGTGGGAGGGTTGCTCACCACTCGGTGGGATTTTTCACACTTAGGCGAGTACTGGACTGCAGCTAAGCCCCCGAGTGGGAGGGTTGCTCACCACTCGATAGGATTTTTTTCAACCTTAGGCGAGTACTGGACTGCAGCTAAGCCCCCGATTGGGAGGGTTGCTCACCACTCGGTAGGATTTTTCACACTTAGGCGAGTACTTGACTGCAGCTAAGCCCCCGAGTGGGAGGCTTGCTCACAACTCGGTAGGATTTTTTACACTTAGGCGAGTATTGGACTGCAGCTAAGCCCCCGAGTGGGAGGCTTGCTCACCACTCGGTAGGATTTTGTAAACTTAGGCGAGTACTGGACTGCAGCTAAGCCCCCGAGTGGGAGGTTTGCTCACCACTCGGTAGGATTTTTTAAACTTAGGCGAGCATTGGACTAGAGCTAAGCCCCCGAGTGGGAGGGCTGCTCACCGCTCGATAGGATTTTTTCAAACTTAGGCGAGTACTGGACTGCAGCTAAGCCCCGGAGTGGGAGGGTTGCTCACCACTCGGTAGGATTTTTCACACTTAGGCGAGTACTGGACTGCAGCTAAGCCCCCGAGTGAGAGGCTTGCTCACCACTCGGTAGGATTTTTTACACTTAGGCGAGTACTAGACTGCAGCTAAGCCCCCGAGTGGGAGGGTTGCTCACCACTCGGTAGGATTTTTCACACTTAGGCGGGTACTGGACTGCAGCTAAGCCCCCGAGTGGGAGGCTTGCTCACCACTCGGTAGGATTTTTTAAACTTAGGCGAGTACTGACTGCAGCTAAGCCCCCGAGTGGGAGGCTTTCTCACCACTCGGTAGGATTTTTCAAATTTAGGCGAAACGGATTCGCGGCTAAGCCCCCGAGTGAGAGGCTTGCTCATCACTCGGTAGGATTTTTCAAACTTAGGCGAAATGGATTCGCGGCAAAGTCACCCACTGGGGGATTTCAGACGCAAACAAAAGTAACAACAACCATTTAGGAAGACTATAAAGCTCTTGTCTTTAATAAACAAACGACAAAGGTATTTTGTATTACATCTCATCTGAATGAGTACTCAAGTATAAAAGGGGCGGAGCAGCTCCGCGTTCCAAGCCCGTGGCTCATCTTTCTGATGCTCGACATTATAAAGATGGTATGCTCCATTGTGGAGAACTCTGGTGACAATGAAGGGACCTTCCCAAGCAGGGGCGAGCTTGTGTGGTTTCTGCTGGTCCACTCGAAGAACCTAGTCTCCCTCTTGAAAGGCTCGGCCCCTCACGTTTCTGGCGTGGAATCGACGCAAGTCTTGCTGATAAATGGTCGACCGGATTAAGGCCATCTCTCTTTTCTCCTCTAGGAGATCGACTGCGTCCTGCCGGGCCTGTTCTGCTTCATCTTCAGAGAAGAGCTCGACTCGGGGTGCATTGTGAAGCAAGTCACTCGGTAGAACAACTTCAGCTCCATAAACCAAGAAGAATGGAGTTCGGCCAGTCGACCGATTGGGAATTGTCCTCAATCCCCAAAGAACTGATGGAATTCATCGACCCAGGCGCCTGCTGCGTGCTTGAGATCACGCATTAGACGGGGTTTCAGTCCTTTGAGAATCAAGCCATTTGCTCTTTCTGCTAGTCCATTCGACTGCGGGTGGGCGATTGAAGCATAGTCGACTCGTGTGCCTTGGGAAGCACAGAAGGCTCTGAACTCATCAGAATCAAAGTTCGACCCGTTGTCAGTGATGATGCTGTGCGGAACTCCGTATCTGAATGTCAATTCTCTGATGAAACTGACGGCAGTACTGGCCTCAAGATTCTTGATAGGCTTGGCTTCAATCCATTTGGGAAACTTGTCGACTGCTACAAGCACATGAGTGAAGCCGCTCCTACCAGTCCTCAGGGGTCCAACCATATCCAATCCCCAAACAGCAAAGGGCCAGACGAGTGGAATAGTCTTCAGGGCTGACGCAAGCTTGTGGGACATATTGGAGTAAAACTGGCAGCCTTCACATTTGTCGACTATATCTTTCACCATTTCATTTGCTCGTGGCCAATAAAATCCAGCTCGGTATGCTTTGGCCACAATGGTCCGAGAGGACGCATGGTGACCACAGGTCCCCGAGTGGATGTCGTTGAGGATCATTCGACCTTCTTCTGATGTTATGCATTTCTAGCTGACTCCAGTTACGCTTTCCCTGAACAGATGTCCTCTTATCACAGTGAAGGCTTTGGATCGACGGATGATCTGTCGAGCCTCTTATTCATCCTCTGGGAGTTCCTTCCTAAGGATATACGCGATGCATGGCACTGTCCAGTCGGGAGTGGTGACCAAAACCTCCATGATCAGGTCGACCACGACTAGGACTTCGACTTCAGTCGGATATGTGGCACTCTTAGGCTGTGGGGGCTCTTCAGTGAAAGGATCTTCTTGAACTGAACATGTATGAATGTGTTCTAAAAACACGTTGCTGGGAATGGCTTCTCTCTTGGAACCTACATTTGCCAAATCATCGGCTGCTTGATTTTTCAGTCGGGGTATATGATGGACCTCTAACCCCTCAAACTTCTTTTCCAACTTCCTTACCGCATTGCAATAACCAGTCATAGCTGGGCTTCTGACATCCCACTCCTTCATCACTTGATTGACTACCAAATCTGAGTCGTCGTAGACCATGAGGCGACGGACGCCGAGTGAGATGGCCATACGTGACCCATACAAAAGTGCTTCATATTCCGCTTCATTATTGGAGGAATCAAAGTGAATCTGGAGAACATATCTGAGCTTGTCTCCTCGGGGGGATACCAGTACCACCCCATCACCGGAACCATTCAGCATCTTGGAACCATCAAAGAACATGGTCCAGTGCTCTGAGTGGATTTGAGTCGGCAGTTGCTGTTCGATCCACTCGGCGAGGAAATCTGCTATTGCTTGGGACTTGATAGCTTTCTTTGCCTCAAACTTAATATCCAAGGGAAGGAGTTCAATCGCCAACTTTGCCAGTCGACCAGTTGCATCTCTGTTGTTTAGAATCTCTGATAATGGAGCGTCGCTCACGACTGTAATGGAGTGGTCAGAGAAATAATGTGCAACCTTCTTCGTGGTCATATAAATCCCATAAACAAGCTTCTGATAATGTGGATATCTTTGCTTTGATGGGGTCAAAACTTCAGAAACATAATATACTGGGCGCTGAACTTTATAGGCTTTTCCTTCCTCTTCCCGTTCGACCTTAAGTACTGTACTGACAACTTGTCCAGTGGCTGCAATGTAAAGCAGTAAAGGCTCTTTGCTGATTGGGGCAGCAAGCACCGGCTGGGTGGAAAGCAGGGCTTTGAGCTCTACAAATGCTGCAGCAGCTTCAGGAGTCCACTCGAACTTATCAGACTTCTTCATTAGTCGGTAAGGAGGCAATGCCTTTTCACCGAGGCGAGAAATGAATCGACCTAAGGCGGGCAAACAACCTCTAAGCTTCTGGACATCGTGTACACGCAGAGGGTGCTTCATTCGGAGAATGGCACCAACTTTCTCTGGGTTAGCATCGATCCCTCGTTCGCAAACGAGGAAACCGAGTAATTTTCCGCCCGGAACTCCGAATGTGTACTTTGATGGATTAAGCTTGATATCATACCTTCTGAGGTTGGCAAAAGTTTCAGCAAGGTCAGCCAACAGGTCGGAACCTTTACGTAACTTGACCACAATGTCATCCATGTATGCTTCCACATTCCGACTGATTTGAGTGAGTAAACACTTCTGAATCATCCTCATGAATGTGGCTCCAGCATTCTTCAGACCGAATGGCATGGTGACATAACAGAAGCACCCGAATGGAGTGATGAAAGCTTTTTTTATCTCATCGGGTCCATACAGTCGGATCTAATGATACCCGGAATAAGCGTCCAAAAAGGACAAGCGCACACACGCTGCAGTCAAGTAGGCAATTTGATCGATGCGGGGGAGAGGAAAGTGATCTTTCGGGCAGGCCCGATTGATATGTTTGAAGTCAATGCACATGCGAAGTGAGTCGTCCTTCTCGGGGACCATGACAACATTGGCTAACCACTCGGAGTGGTAAATCTCTCGGATGAACTCAGCTGCTAGGAGTCGAGCCACTTCTTCACCGATTGCTTTTCTCTTCTGCACGGCGGACCGTCGAAGGTGTTCTTTGACTGGTTTCACTTTTGGGTCGACTCACAAACGGTGCTCAGCTAGCCCCCTGGGAACACCTAGCATGTCAGAAGGTTTCCATGCAAAGATGTCCCAATTCTCACGGAGGAACAGGATGAGCGCTTCTTCCTATTTGGAGTCGAGTGTTGTCGAGATGTGAGTCGGAGCAGCACTGGGATCGGTCGGGTGAATATGAATCGGCTTCGTTTCACCAGACGACTGAAATGCTAACTTCGTGGCAGGCTTCTTAGCTCGCAACAAATCACCCGGATCTGCATTTTTTTGATACTCCTGTAATTCCACAACTGCCATTTCTGCATCGACGATCTTTGAGCCCTTCTGGAAGCACTCTTCTGCCTTCTTCCGATTGCCAGTGATGGTAATCACTCCTTTAGGACCAGGCATCTTCAATTTAAGGTAAACGTAACATGGTCGAGCCCTAAAACGTGCATAAGCCAGCCTGCCTAGAATAGCATGATAAGCACTTTGGAAATCGACGACTTCAAACGTCAACTTTTCCTTGCGAAAATTCTTGGAATCACCGAAACCACATCGAGGGTGATCTGGCCGAGTGACTCAGTCTTCTTGCCAGGAATAACCCCATGGAAACTCATATTGCTTTCACTAAGTCTGGACATCGGAATGCCCATTCCTTTCAAGGTCTCCGCATACAGTATGTTCACACCATTGCCACCATCCATCAGAACCTTAGTGAACCGAGTGCCTTCGACGACTGGGTCGACCACCAACGCTTGCCTCCCAGGGGTGGCTATGTGTGTCGGGTGATCAGACTGGTCGAATGTAATGGTGGTCTGGGACCACTTTAAATAACTGGGCGTCGCCGGAGCGACCATGTTCACTTCTCTGTTGATAACTTTCAGTCGACTCTTGCTCTCAACATCAGCGAAAATCATCAGAGTGGAATTAACGTGGGGGTAACCATCATCGTCCTCTTCCTTATCCTCAACTTTGTCTGATTCTTTCTCCTTTTCTTTGGGCTGTTTCTCTCGGAACTGCTGGATTAGGAGCCGACATTGTCGAGTGGTGTGTTTCGGGTAAATGAGATTACCCTCCTCATCCTTTTTGATGTGAATGTGGCATGGTAAATCCAACACATCATTTCCGTCTTGATCTTTTACTTTCTTGGGGTTCCATGGCCCTTTGGGCTTCCCCTTGAACTTTCCTTGAGTCACAGCTAAGGTTTCTCCAGGAGCAGCTGGCTCGGCTTTGCGGTTCTGCTTCCGACTGGAGTTCCCTCCCCCGGTTTCGTGGACGACTGTTTTGTGCTTGCCACTCCGGAGCCGATCCTCTTCTTCACCATTAGCAAACTTGGTGGAAATTTCCATCATTCGACTCAGAGACATATCTCCGGTCCGTCCAAACTTTAGATTCAATTCTTGATACTTGACGCCTTCCTTGAAGGCACAAACTACCTGGTGATCAGACACATTTTCCACTGTGTGGTGTAACGTGATCCACCTCTGGATATAATCTCTCAAAGTTTCATTCGACTTCTGCACACAAGATTGTAGCTCAGTTAGCCCCGCTGGTCGTTTGCATGTACCCTCAAATGTTTTGACAAACACTCGGGCAAGCTCTTCCCAACTGTAAATACTGCTAGGGGCTAACTGATTCAACCACGCTCTGGCCGAACCCTCTAACATCAGAGGCTGGTGCATCATGGCCACTTCGTCAGTGCCACCACCAATCTGCACAGCCACTCGGTAGTCCTCAAGCCAAGTGTCAGGCTTGGACTCACCATTGAATTTGTTGACTCCAGTCACCAACCTGAAGTTGGGAGGAATCACTGCTGCCCTGATGGCTCTGCTGAAACACTCGGGACCCAAAACATGCACCCTGCTGCCGGTCGGGTAATCTCTACCGTGGCTATCTCTGTGTGCTCTGTTCCTGTCAACCAAACCTTGAACGAGAATGGATCTCGCGTCAAAGCCTGGCTCCCGGGGGTCGAATGTAGTCCTTCGCCCACCACTGTGAGGGCGCCTGTCATCGTGTTGCCGAGGTGCGTATGACGCACTCCTTGGGGGAGGCGTGGGCATTCGGCGACGATCATCGTGGTCGAGTCGGTGATCATACTGCTCAGGGTTTCTGTACAGATCTCGTCGGTCTCCATGTCCCTCACGCCTCGGGGGCGATCTTGGACTGTGAGCCGACTGGAATGTATCTGCTACCACGGATCTGCTATGGATCCTATTTCACGACTGAGATACTGTTGTGTTTTGATCTCCCGCTGCCCGGAGTAAAGCCCTGATCTGCATCAAACCTCTGCCAGCTTCTGACTGGGAGGGCTGGATCGACTCTGCTATTCGGCCTGCAGCTGTGAGATTTTGAATCAGAGTTCGGTATACCTGAGTAGGAGGCAAAAAAGGTTGTCGTCGACTGGACTCAGGAATCCGCTGCCGCGCACGCTCGTCGAGTGCGTGCTGGAGACTCTCCAGTCGAGTGCGCTCAGCCAAGTTGGCCAGGCGCACCTCCTCCAAGGCCCGGGCCATGGGGGTTTCTCCAACTATAGGAGTGTGAAGTGCATCCATGTTGCGGCGGCGAAGCTCTTCCCTGTGGTGCGAAGAGAGGGGCTCGGGGCGGTACTCCTCGTGGGCACGCGACGGATCGCCTCCGCTGTCGCCATAATCCTCGCGGGGGAAGCCAGGAGGACTGCGCGGTCCGTTGACCATCAGGACTTCCGCCGCGGGGTCACTGCTGTCACACTCGGACGCAGTCTCAACGGAGCCAGTCGAACAGGCCGTAGAGAGTTTCGTCGGGCTCGATTGCCGCGACTTGGGGGGTGGCCGATTGGCAAGCCACCGCGTGCCTCACCCACCTTTGGAACCTCAACCGACCAGAACGCTTGTGTCGGCGGGCAGCAGGGAGTGAAGACGCCACCTGAGCCGACCGATACTGAGTCGACGGCTGCCGCAGGAGGACGCCGCGGACGCACGCGCGAAAGTGCGTTGCCCCGCGGACGGGGAGCGCCTCGACGTCAAGTGGAGCCTCTTGGAACCAAGCGGAGTCGTCGGCGACGAACACGAGCACGCCGAGACGGATCTCGCGGCCCTCGGTCAATCCTCCGCCTGAAACCATGCTGATGGGGATCGGAAAAATTGCAACTTCTCCAACAAGTCGCTAAGACACCTGCCCCACGGTGAGAACCAACTGTCGTGGTTCTAAGTCTGACAGTAGAATGGGGGTAGGGCTGTAGAGGCTAGATCTTAGCTATGGAGAACTTGTACGGAAGAGTTTTACGAGTTCAGGCCCTTCTCGGAGGAAGTAACAGCCCTATGTCTCGGAGCCCGGAGGCGGTCGACTGGATTATATGCGTGTGTGTGTTACAGGGGGTGCGCACCCTTGTTTCTGAGGAGGGCGGTGGCTTATATAGAGTGTGCCAGGACCCCAGCTCCCCTCCGTTACACAGGATTCAATGTACATAAAGTGAGAGCGTTACAGGTAACGTCAATAATAACGTGCTATAAATGATCATTAAGTCTAGGAGTAAACGTCCGACCGTTGCTGCGTAGAGTGGCTTTAGGTTTTCTGCACGTCGAGTGGTTGAGTGGTCGAGTGAGCTAAATAAGGAGAGATCTCCGAGTGAATGGTAGGTCGAGTGGATTCCACTCGACACCTTTGTTGATCCCTCTCTATTTGTTCTTGAACTTCTTTGCTTCTAGGACAAGGACCTTAGGTAGGATGTATAGGTCAGGCCTATCGCCCTACCCTAGGTCTATGTCCTCATCAGCACCGGCACCGCGTAGTGCGCGATGAAGAAGTTGCGGAGTCCCCCCCAGGATGCCACCGTGGATCCCGGGAGGTTGAGCAACCAGGTGCGCGGCTCGCCGGCGAGGGCCATGGGGAACCAGTTGGCCATGATCTTGTCGTCGCCTCCGGCTTCAAGGACGGCCTCCTCGTATGCCAGCAGGAAAGGCGTCGGGTCTCCCGCGCCATCATAACGCGGCGGCATCTCCGGCTTGAACTTGGTTGGCCACTGCACTCGCCGCAGGGCGGGGGCCAGGGCTCGGTACCCATACTCCCTGCTGCTGGTGTCGGCCGAAGAGGCGGGCGGCGGGGCACCTGCCATGGGAACATAGTGCGGCGGTACGAGGCACAGGTTGGTGGAGAGGAGCTCCGGCGCACCCCTACCTGGCGTGCCAAATGTTGGATGTGGGGTTCCGGCAAACCCTTGAGGTACGAACACTGGGGTGCGCGCGAAGTCTTTCCCTCCTACCGATCTACGCCCTAGCTCGCAAAGATCTCGTGGACGAACTCGACGAACTCGCAACACAAAGAGACACGAGGTTTATACTGGTTCAGGCCACCGTTGTGGTGTAATACCCTAGTCCAGTGTGGTGGTGGTGGATTGCCTCTTGGGCTGATGATGAACAGTACAAGGGAAGAACAGCCTCCTGAGGTTGAGGTGTTCTTGTGGCTAGGATCTCGATCGGGTTGGATCAAGCTAAGATGAGACACCTCTACTATGGTGGCTAGCTCTACTTATATAGGCCCTGGTCCTCTTCCCAAATATCGAGCGGGAAGGGAGCCAACAACGGCGGGCAAATTTGAAGGGGGGCAGCTAGTACAAGCAATCCTGACAAAAGCGGTCTTCGCCTGCGAAAAGCTCTGGTGGTGACGCCGTCTTGGGCTCCACGATGACCTCCGTCTTGCCGTCATCCTGGTCTTGGTCTCGTTGCACCAATATAGCAACCTTTGCCTGATGCCTCGGTACTCTTCGCCTGCGCTGGCCTCCTTAACACCAAAGTGGAAATAAGGACGCTGCACGCACTGGCGCCCGCCGGGCGCCTCCCTGGTGCCGTTCGTCATGGCTCACGTCACGAGAGCCTCGTGAGGTTTTGCCCCGCCTTGATATCTCCGCTCCTCGCGAGCCTGCCTGGTTAGGCTACTCCAGAGGATGTCTTGCGTCGTCCGCCTCGCGAGGCTTGGACCCTCACGAGGGTCTTGGATGCCTTGTTGAGGAAGATGGGCCGTACGGCCTGCTGGCTTGGCCACGGTGTGGGCCGCAGGCAGGCAAGTCTGGGGACCCCCGTTCCCAGAACGCCAACAGCGCCTTTTGGCTCACGTATAAGATAGTGTCGCTAGCATCCATATGACAGAGAACCCAGGCCGACATGACTAGTCGTGAACCCAAAGTGGCACTAACTTACAGGGACAGGCATACATGACCCAGCAATGAACGTGTCGGTCATAAGCGAGTGAATTCGGGCTGAAGCAACTGGGCTAGCAGGACTCCGGGATTCCGCGCTGTAGCAGGCTAACAGGACTCTGAAAGACACCCCGTGACATTTCCCCGAAGGGACAGGCACAGGTTCATAAAACGACACATGCCGGCCAGTCTAAGTGTTCCGGAGCAGTATCAACTGGGCTAACAGGACTTCGGTAAACCGGGTTGTAGCAGACTACCATGGCTCAGTGGAAGCACTAGACTACATTTCCCCATAAGAGAGGCTACCAAGGATAAACAACTAGGTTGTCGGATCCCATACATACCATGCATTTCAATCATACACACAATATGCCCAATATGTGTAAATACAACATGGCATCACAACAAAACTCTACAACTCAAGTATTTATTCATTAGGCTCTGAGGAGCCAAGTATTACAAACATGGGTCTCATGACCCAACATACAGAGCATACAAGACACAAGAGGAAGCATAAACATGTCTGAGTACAGAAGACTACAAATGAAAACGGTTGAGAAGCCTGACTATCTACAAGACCCTCCCAAGGGTACAAGATCGTAGCTGCGGTAACAAGCTAAACGACGAAGTCCACGCGGAATTACTAGTGAGACTAAAGTCTCTCTGCAAAACATAAATTAAGCAAACGTGAGTACAAATGTACCCAGCAAGACTTACATCAGAACTAGCTACATATGCATCAGTATCAATAAAGGGGTGGTGGAGTTTAACTGCAGCAAGCCAGCTTTGACTCAGTGGCTATCATGAACTACGTCTGCAAATAACTCTTTTGAGGTGGCGCACACGAGTTCACATATTCACCAATCAATACACCACTATGGATCCGCTCCCGTCTCCCTACGAGAACGCCGTCCACAGCACTCATGCTTATCTTGCACATTTTAGAGTATCCATTTTCACTTGTCTATGAACTGTACAGGCAACCCAGAAGTCCTTTACCGCGGACAGGGCTATTCGAATAGATGATGTTAACCCTGCAGGGGTGTACTTCTTCACACACGCTCTTGCCACTTACCACCATGTATACGTCATGTATCTCGGCAACCTTCAAGCGGAAGCTTGGCGAGGGAGTCGGCCACGACCTGAGCAGGTGCTCACGGCCCCATTCGATGTGAGCAGGGTTCCCAAGCCCACCATCCGGGTGCCACTTGGTACACCGTGCCACTGTGCCTAGTCTGTCCCAAGCCCACCTATACCGGGTGCCACTTGGTAGACTACTAACACTACCTACAAACACCAGAAACTAGTTGCAACTCCCGGACAGAGATCAGGTTGATTAATAAGTCGAGAGGGACCGAGTTACCGGAACCCAATGTGTGGTAGTAGCTGTTCATGGATCACAAACACAGAACTCAGTTCCTGAGGATGCCTGCAATGAGACAACCCACCATGTACTCCTACATGGCCTCTCACCGCTACCTTTACCAAATCGTGTTCACACACTTAGCTCTCAACAGTAGGACATGTTCACACACCTCCGATTCATCCGCGATGAATCGGACCTGACTCAACTCTAAGCAGTAGCAGGCATGACAAACAAGCATGAATGAGTAGGCACATCAGGGCTCAAACAACTGCTACTCATGTTAGTGGGTTTCATCTATTTACTGTGGCAATGACAGGTCATGCAGAGGAAAGGGGTTCAACTACCGCAGCATGTAACAGTTGAATCGTTGTTGTCCTAATGCCGTAAAAGAGAGCAGGAGTGAAAGAGTGGGATTGTATCGGAATGAACAAGGGGGTTTTGCTTGCCTGGCACTTCTGAAGATAGTATAGTTCTTCATCAGTGTCATCAAACTCCTCATCGGAATGTCGTCTACTGAGAGGGGCCAAGCCTCGCGAGGCGGACGACGCAAGGCCTCCTCAGGAGCGGCCTCGCCAGGCAGGCTCGCGAGGGGAGGAGCGATCAAGGCAAGGCAGACCTCGCGGGGTTATCGTGACGTGAGCCATGACGATCGAGACCAGGCGGGCGCCAGCGCGCGCAGCGTCATCGTTTCCTCTTTGGTGCTAAAGGGGCAAGCGTAGGCGCGGAGTATCGAGGCATCAAGCAAAGGTTTTCCATATCAGTGCAACGAGACCAAGACCGGCAGGACGGCAAGACAGAGGTCACCATGGAGCCCAAGACGGCGTCACCACCAGAGCCTTTTGCAGGCGAGGACTACTTTTGTCAGGATAAGTTGTACTAGCTGACCCCTTTCAAATTGGCCGTTGTTGGCTCCCTTCCCGCTCAATATTTGGGGAGAGGACCAGGGCCTCTATAAATAGGACTAGCCACCACAGTAGGAGGCAACGGAGCAGGAGGTAACTGATTTAGAGGCATCTCGCCTAATCCTTAGCCACACACCGAGCACAAGAACACCTGAACCTCAGGAGGCTATTCTTCCCCCTGTACTGTTCATCATCAGCCCAAGAGGCAATCCACCACCACAACACTGGAGTAGGGTATTACATGACGACGGTGGCCCAAACCAGTATAAATCTTCTGTCTGTTGTGTTGTGAGTTCGTCGAGTTCGTTCTTGAGATCTTAGCTGGTTAGGGCGTGGATCGGTAGGGAGGAAATCTTCGCGCGCACGCCAGTGTTCGAACCTTGAGGGTTTTGCCAGAACCCGTGATCCGACATTTCACTACAAAAAAATACACTTCCGTGATGATACGTGTTTGTCACAGTAGGTCACGTTTTCTGTCATGCATGTACATCCATGACAAATTTATGCTGTTGTAGAAGTGTTCCATGACATTACCAAAATTCTCATCATGGAAGTGTCCACTTCCACGACGATAAATCGCGCGTCACAGAAGTGCTTTCGTCAAGGGTGACCGACACATGGCATCCACCGTAATGGAACACCGTTAAGCTATCGGGTCCGGTTTTGGATCCGATAACCCGTTAACAGCCCCGACCAATGGGGATTTTCCACGTGTAAAATCATCATTGGCTGGAGGAAACACGTGTCAGCTCACCGTTGGGACTGATGTCATCCACTCATTGGACCCAAAGTGCCTATGATACGTCGACACGTGGCACGGCCCAACAGAGGCCCATTCGTGTGAAAAGGCCGGCCCATTTGACTTGGTCAAAAGGTGGCGGGCCGGCCCACGGCAAGCCTGTTAATGGCCGTTCACATATAGCCCATTTATAGCCCGCTATCCCAGGGCCCGTTTACGACCTATCCGAATTAGGCCCAGTAGCGTCATCTGGGCCGTCCAATATAATTCCAGCCCGTTTTAACTTCCGGCCCATGTATGGCCCATGACGTCTTTCGGCCCATATGAGGCCCTTAGTAACCCTCGGCCCCTTAACGGCCCGTGGTAAAACTGGCCCGTAATGAACAGTGCATCACTTTATACCCATTAACGGCCCATTATTCCGTTGGACCGTTTCCAGCCCATGATATCTTTCGGCCTTCTTAGGGACCATTTATTCTTGGGCTCATTTCCCGCGTTCGGTTACTTATGGCCTGTTACTGTCATTTTCTGCTTGTGGGCCAAATTCAGCTTGTGGTTACAGTCGGCCCGTTTGCGGCCCGTTAATACGTAGGGCCGTTTTCATGTCGAAAAAAACCCGTTGGGCTGTTTTCATAGAGTTATCAAATACGGCCGATAAACGGCCCGTTATTATCCAAGAATAGTACGGCCCACGATTGGCGAAGTGATGATACGCCCTGTAGAAGAACCATGGATCCTACGGCCCATAAAAGGCCCATGGATCGTACGGCCCGTAGAAGGCCCATTGATCCTATGGCCCGTATAGAAGGTCAATGGATCCTACGGCCCGTAGAAGGCCCATGGATCATACGGCCCGCAGGAGGCCCATGGTTACAACAGTCCGTGTGTTGCCATGATTATTTTGGCCTAGTTTCCTAAAATAGGTTATTGTGGCCACTAGAAAAACACAGAAAAAGAACTGCAGTGACTACAAGCAAACAACTAAACAAGACAATAAGGAAATAAATAAGCAAGCAATTAATGCTAGCCTATTATCGCTAATACACATATTACATCCACTGGGCATCAAAGTTCGCCACCAGTGCAAATATAGGGAACAAAGCAGCATATTACATATATTGGCCATCACAATTGGCCACCAGTGCAAATAAACGCGGCAGCAAAACAAGAGCATAACTGAAACAACTTCATAAGAGCTCAAGAAACATGGTATCCACCATGCTGGCAATAAGCTTAGCAAGCTTATTAGCTTTGTCCTGTTTGGCGCTAAAATCCTCCAACGCTTGGCGTTGCACCACAAAGTATGCATCTGAATGCTCCAGGGACTTCCACGGTCCTTCCGCTTCTTGTCGCAGCACAGCTAATCGATGTCTTTCGGCTTGTAGTTGAGACTCAAGAAACCGAACTGATTCAGACAATGAGTTTGAATAGCTTGTGCAAGCGGTAGTGGCCAGTAACTCCAACACTAAACCAAGACAGGACTTTGGGGTTGTCTCACTATTTTCGAGATAGTCTTCCTTAGCTGTTTTATCAGCTTTGTTGGAGACCAACAAGGATGTGTCACTATCCTGAACCTTATCTGCATTACTTCCTTTACCATTGCTTAATAAGGCACTCTTCCCCAATATTCTGTCAGCATTCTAAAAGAAGAAACAAGCAGACACATAACAGTTTAGCATGTACTAGTATATGAAACTCAATTCGGTGAACCAGTTCATTAGTAAGGTGGACAGGATTAAACTACCAAGTCTTCTATTGACAAGTACTAGTACATAATAAAAGCCTCAAACAAACATATATCTATGTCCTATGGTCACTGCATTGTCTTGCCAAATCAAAATAGAGACACGGTTCAAATCATATCAGTTCCCGACAAAGCAGCAGTGAAAGAATACAAAGCGTGGGAAACTACATGGCACAACAAGATTTCAGATGGGTACCACGGGTCTACACGTACAACAACACTATTGGCTCTGTTGTGATGCTAGTAATGTGCATGATATGAGAAGTCAACTGTATACACAATTGAAATTGAAATCAACAGAGCTATTGATAAGAGCAAGCCTGTTAAAGAAACATGCGTGAACATACCTGTTGTGCCATTGAAGTTTCGATTGGATCCTTCAATTTAAAAATAAGTTTGTATGAGTAAATACAGTAATACAAGAGCAAAGCAGTATGCACGATAGCAATCATAGTTAAAAAAGGCACGCCTAAGCGAGCGCTTAAGCGCGCCTAGGCTCTAGGCTTTGGCGAAACACATTGCGCATAACTACGCTTAATCTGTGCATAACTACGCATAAGCATGCGCTTTGGTCAGTAAAGCGCAAGGCGGTGGCAAAACGCACAATTAACGCCTAGCGCTTTTTTGAACTATGATAGCAACGAAATCTTAAATTAGAACAGTTGTTCTTTAGGTTTAGGCACTAGTTCTACATGAACAAAGTACAGTAAGACGCAAGAATATAGTACTTAAAAATAGAAAATGAGCTCATAGACCTTACCACATTCTTGGTTCGGGACTAGTACAGTACAAGGAGTTCCCAGTCATCGTCCAGTAAATGTGTCTCAGGAGAACGTAAGGGAATTTGATGAGTTTCTTTGCCGGTGAAGTACGTTTTCTTTAGGTAATTCCGATACTGCCACCAAGCATTCTTGAAGATAGCAGAGGTATTAGCACAGGTTACCTCAACCTGAGTTTCCAAATTGGTCCTTCTCTATAGAGAAAAATGGGAAAACTTGTTGTATTATAACCATCATGGAGGTAGGATGTATGGGACAAAGCAAAGTAATTGCCATGAATAACATTACTTACACATAACTCCTGGACAAACACCTGCAACTGGCATTTTCCTTCATCTTCAATATAATATTTCCAAGATGGGAAGATACGCACATATGATTTAACAACATCAAATGCGATAGATGCTAAACTACGACTAGCTGGTTGTGCTTCCTCCACAGGAATAGGCGTACTAACTGGTGGAGTTGGGGTTTGCCGTGGTAGTACTGGCCCTTTGGGCACCGGAGCTGCCTTACTAACTGCTCTTGTTTGGGAGCTCTGTGGTGGAGATGGTGCTCTGTCAACAGGAACTTGGTTACTATCTGCTGGGGTTGGGGTTAGATTGGGTGAAGCTGGTTCTCTATCCATCACAGTAGGGGTACAATCTGCGAGAGTTTGTGTTATGTGTGGTAGGGCTGGTTCTCGTGCATGTACAACTGGGGTGCTATCTCCACCAAGAGGTAGCACTGTTTTATTTGAAGACCATGTTTTTAGTCCGCTAGATGCTGGCATCACCCGCTCCAATTCAAATGGCTGATAAACAGGAAACATAGCTGAATGTACAGACATTGTATGAGAGACAAATGCAATAGATAGTGTGGAAAAAAGAGGGCATGAAATAGTGGACATGTATATTGTTTAACTAAAACAGATAGCATGACATAGTTTCACATATATGATGTCTATCTAAACTGGATAGCATAGCATAACATAATTCAAAGATATGATGAATAACTAAACAGGATCGCATGACATAATTCACCTACATGTTATCTAAGTAATCAGGATCGCATCATTTAATTCACATATGTGATTTATATGCTAAACAGAGGGCATTAGATATGATGTCTGAACTAAGAACATGGTGTTGAATATTGTGTATATGATGTCTAATCTATGCAATGCAAGACACCATATGCATGATATGAGCAGTATAACCGTGCCAAGTTAGAGCATACACCTCGGTGGGGGAATATGACTGGTCATCTGTCTCTGAACCCATCCCTAAGGAGCTACTGGGACCCAATAAGAGATCTGCTTCGACAGGTAGCACTGTCTGCTCTGAAGGCCTTGTTTTCACTCCAGATTTTTCAATCTCCCACCCAAATGGCTGATTCACAGGAAGAGTAGTTTAATGTACAAACATTGTCGACAAATGGAAATGTAATGAAGAAAAGGATGGGCAGGATATCATTCAAATATATGATGCCTGGTTGAACAGGATGGCATTGCCCATTTCACGTATATTATGGCTGGCTAAAAGACATGAGACTGCACAATTCCCATATATGATATAGAAACTAAACAGGTGGCATTACAGAACATGTCTAAACTAAGCAGATGACATATATGATTTCAAAAGTAGGCACTGCAAGGCAACGTATGCATGATATGACTAACATAATCATGCCAAGGTAGAGCAAACACCTTGGGGGGTAAATAGGAGTGGTCAGCGGCGTCTGAATCAGCCTCAGAACAGATATCTTCCTCTGGATTACAATCTGCAGAGGGGTGGGGAGGGTTTGCCATTGAACCCACCATGGAGCAATGTATGCATGACATTGTATTGCCGCGCAAAACTCTTCTCTTTTTCTCTACATGTTCAGCATGACTGTGTACAATATCTGACATGCATACGAAAAAAATATGGTGAGATTATGTAAGGAGAGCATGCAAAATTTTAGAGTGATGGTAACAACCAGTGGATGGATCCAATAATAATGATAGCAGGATGATGATTGCTTCAATTTAATAAGAAGACATATGATGATTGCTTTACTATTTGTTTCCCACCGAAGATGAACAACATAGGCATACCCTAGGTGAACTAGATATTAGACAGAGATACTATTCATTGCTTCCTCGATATGTGCCCCACAACTAATTTAGAACTCAAGTTTGAACATTAATTTGGACCTGACTTGGAGTCCAAGAGGTGAACAGGATGATAAAGTAGCAGGTAATTTTAAGCAATGTATAACATAAGCAGAATCAAAAGAGTGTGACCTCTCTTGTGGACCCATGTACTCCTCAGGTTCATCTGCTGAGTCGATGATGGTGATGCCGTTGCGGTGGGTGCCTGCGGCAGGGAAGGAGATCTGAGGCGGCGAAAGACGGTCAGGAGTCGTGATGACTGGTTTGGTGGATGTTTCTGTCGATGGAGCACCTCAGGTGAGGTGGACGACGTCGCGGCAGGAGCAGGACAAACCACACAAAGTTCCCTTCGACACCTACCTGTAACTGAAGTAATTCTGTAAGGGCCCATTTGGCTTGCATGATTCCAAAAACGCAGGGATAGGAAAAACACCGGAATAGGATAGGAATGCACATGGTAAACAGAGCATTTGTAAACACAGGATTTCTGTCAACTTGGGTGTTTGGTTTACAGGAATTGGAAGAGCAGAGGAATGCAAAGAAACATGGCCAAAATAAAGTGAAACCATATGAAAGCGTGTACAGTTAGAATGTTATTCTGCCACTAATGCACCTGGTCTTGTTTTCGTGCATAGGATTTTTAAAAGTAGGTCCAGGTGGATGTTTTGGTTCATTCCTTTCAACAAAATGCATGAATAATTGAATAGTAGAGTGCCATTGGAAAATTCCCTATTGCTATGTTTTTCCATCGAACCAAAATAGCCCTAATGGATCGACATGAATGTATAGTAGTAAGTGATGCAACAAGTGTACAATCTCTTTGCCGTAGCCGTGTCGACCTCAGCATCATTGGGTTGGTCGCTGAAGCAGTTGAGGCAGAGGTGGCTGTCGGAGGTGTGGAGGAAGATCTGAGGAATCTGTAGATGGCATCGAGGGCACTGCTCTGTTGTGATGGGTCGTTCTGTCATTGGAGCAGCCCCGGTGAGCCATAAGACGTCAAGGCTGAAGCAGCACAAGATAGACATCGTCAATCTCAAGTGGGATTCTAATAGCATCTCCAATAGATGTTGTAAAATAGATGTAAAATTTACATCACCAAAAACCACCTGACTACAACAGATGAGGTAAAAACTGTTGACTCTGAACTTAACTGTCGAAACTGAAATTTACTATGGAATCTGAATGTTACTGTCAAAACTGAACGCAATGGTAGCGGAGAGGCACTTGACATGTAGTTTAGGGAGGGCCTGCAGTTCATCTTCAACCTGCACCCCCCTGAGCCACCAGCCACCACCGGCCCCAGCGCCGCCTCGCCGGCCCGAAACAACTCCCCGCCGCCGGTCCGCCGCCGCCCCGGCCAGCCCTATAGGCCCCTCGCCCCCACCCTGAACCCTAAGATAGATAGTGGGGTACCTCTCCGGCAAGCCCCCGTCCCCGCTATGGGTGGTTCTTCCTTAACTCCAGCGAGCCCCCCACCCCCTAAAAATCGACTGACCCAAAAGTAAATTCAGTCAACTGAAGTGTAGCAAAATTGGAGAAGAGCAGCAGCGCGAGCGAGCGAGCGAGAGCCGAGGCAGCAGCAGCGGATCCGGCTGGTATGGACGCCGCCGCCGAGGGGGCCTCCCACTGGGGGAGAGCCGCCGTGGAGATGTCGCCCACGGCGCCGGCTTCAAGGTAGCCGCTCCATGGGGGTGCGGGATGGAGCACCGTCGGCGCCGGGAGGTTGAGGTAAGGAGGAGGTGCAATGCGATGAGTGTACAACCTCTTTGGTGGCGCCGAGTAGGCCTCGGCTTCGTCCGAGGAGTCGGTGAGGATGTTGCGGTTCCGGTGGAGCAGGTTAAGGCGGCGCGGTGGGGATGGAGCAGCCGCGATAGATGAGGCAATCGTCGGAGCAGCTCCTTGGAGGTGGAGGACGGGGCGGCTGAACCGGCGGGACGACGAGATGGACGACTGATCCTCATCCGGGTAGGTGGACGAGGGACGTCGAGCTGTTGCGGTGGATGACGTCGTCAGGGAAGAGGCTCCGGCTGGGCAGCGGTGAGGTGGCGGACGGAGGAGGGTGGGGTTTCGCGGCTGGAGCGGAGAGGTTATGGCGGCCTGGGATTTCGAATGGCAAAAAGGCAAGTTCTATGGTGCAGAGGCAAGTAAAAAAATGCCATCGAGAGCCATCCACTGAAGAAAAAAATTGCTCCTGATGTGCTTCTTCAGTCGTGCCGCCGGCCCCGTCTATAATCCAGTTCGCTCAGGGATCTCCTATCATTTTTTTCAGAGGGCGAACAAGTATCAGCTAGGCCTAGGTTTTGTATTTTAACATGCATAGCCCACGACATACGGTGACAGTTGTTTCAACTTATTTTTTGAGGTCCATACCGGCCTATGGGATTTTTCTTAAAGATCGACAGCCCCATGTATTTTTTAACCACATTATATATATTTATATTATTACTATTATCGTATATTTTATAGAGACTTATATATACATTATAAAAACATCCCACGTGTTATTAACTTATAAAAGTAAATGTTTAATAGAAGGTTGCAAGGAAAATCCTGGTTGTTTTTGACTCACAGGCAAGGAAAATCCTGGTGATTGCGTACAAAAGCTTGCGAAGATTTTAAGGAGCAATGTAATAATAACGCGCTCATTTTTATTTTGAGCAATAAATCGCTAATTTGTTAATTATGTATATAAAAAATGTGCCTCTCCGGTTTATTTTTGATATTAATTGCTCCTTCTAACATAACATTATATATATAACGAGCCCAGCTAATTAGTGTATTTGATGGAAGTGCAAATGGGCTGGGATTTCTTAGATGATTTAATAGGCCGCATTGACGCGAAATTATTTGTTCACCCAGCCCAGCAAATGGACTGTACATTCTAGAAAACATGGGTTAAATATATGCCACATTTTTGCAGGCTGACATGTGGGCAATAGGTCGAAGCCTACGCAAGGCGTTGTCAACTTGGTCGGCATGCACCTTCAATCTCTCGTCTTCTTCCTCCAGTGTCGCCGGGACAGCCTGGTCCGGCCTCCGGTGGCTAGCGGCTCTGCTTAGCAAGCATCGCTGCGAAGCGCGACCCCACCGCCGGCCAGGCTATCCCTCCACCCCTCCACACCTCCTGTTATTCTCCACCGACTGCAGCCCCATGCCGCACCAGAACCAGTTATAACCCTTCTCCTCCACTCAATCAGCGACTCCACTGCCGCGTCTTCCCATCTCCGAGTCGTTCCCGTCTGAGGCCTCGCCGTCGTGCACCACCTCGCTATGCTCGGTGCGGCGTGGTCAACAAATGAGAGTCATCGGAAGAGGACTGTACGTGGAGAGCCTGACAGCTGGGACCCACGAGGTCCATGGTCGCACGCAAGGAAAGTTCCTCCTTATTAAGCTGAAAAAATGTTTCCTCCATCTGACGGCTGGGACCCACCGGCTGTATCTTCGCACGGAAGGAAGTGCCTCCTTGTTATGCGAAAAAAATTATTCCTCCCGTTGACAACTAGGACCCGTCAGATTTGGTGGCTGACTTGTGGGCCTAGTAAGCGGACATGTACGCAGGGCTTTGTCAACTTAATCAACAAATGATTCTAGCAGCTGGACCGTTGGATGTTAATCCAACACCCGTGCTCCTTCTTCAACCTTTGTTCTTGCTCCTATCTCCCGTGGGCGGCACCGCGGCTGTGCTGCCGTGCACCCGAACCAGTCAAGTTTCCCACTCCTCTCCATCTGCGACTCCACTGCCCCGTCTTCCCCATCTCCGGGTCGTTCCAGTCTGGGGCCTCGCTGTTGTCCACTGGCCTTTGGTGCGCTCGGCACGGTGTGGTCAATGTGGTCAACAACCGAGAGTCATCGGAAGATGACTGTACATGAGAGGCTGACAGTGGGGACGCACCACGCCCATGGACGCATGCATGAAATGGAATGCGGCGTGGTCAACATGGTCAAGGAATGACTTCCATCGGAAGTGTACTGTACGTCGAGAGGCTGACAGTTCGGTCCACAGCGCAGCAAGGAAGTGCCTCCTTATTACGCGGAAAATAATGATTCCTCCACCTAACAGCAGGGACCCACCAGACGGGCCACCGTATTTTGCGAAACAAATGTTTCCCCCCTGACTGCTGCGACCCACCGGACGGGTCACCGTATTTCGCGAAAAAAACTTTCCCCCCGCTGTCAGCTCGGACCCACCGGAAGTGCCTCCATATTACGTAGAAAAAATGAATACTCCCCCTGCTAGCTGGGACCCACCTTGGTGGGAGGCCGACTTGTTGGCCTACTAAGTTGATGGGGATGGAGGGCATTGTCAACTTAGTCAATATGAACGTTTCTAGCTCCAGTGACCGTACGATGTCCATCCAACGGCCGTAGTGCTTCTTCAACCTCTGGTCTTCTTGCTCCAGCCACCCAAACCAGCGCCTGTCGTGCCTTGTGCTCCTGCCTCCCGTGGCCGGCTGCGATGCGGCGGAGGCCTCACCGCCCCCTACTACTACCACCGCTGGCCAGGCCATCCCTCTACTCACCCACGCCCCTTGTTATTCTGCGGCGACAGAAGCCTCACACCGCAGCGAACTAGTGAACCCTCATACTCCTCTACGCGTGAGCATCCACTGCCGCGTCTTCCCTGGCTCCGCGTCGTCCCCTTCCTAGGCCTTGCCGTCATCCACCGCCTTGGTGCTCTCGGCGCGGCGTGGTCAATGTGGTCAACGACCGACTTCCATCGGAAGAGTACTGTACGTGGAGAGGCTGACAGCTGGGTCCACGGCAGCCGCAAGGAAGTGCCTCCTTATTACACGCAAAATAATTATTCCTGCACCTGACAGCGAGGACCCACCGGACGGGCAACTGTATTTCGTGAAAAAAACATTTCCCCCTGACTGCTGGGACCCACCAGCTACATCTTCGCTCGCAAGGAAGTGCGCCCGGGCAAAAAAAACCATTTGCCCCCCTGACTGCTGGGACCCACCAGCTATATCTTCGCACGCAATGAAGTGCCTGACAGTCGGGACCCACCTGGTCGAAGCGTATATAGCGTTATCATTCTGGTCGCCAACGTGTACGTACATACTGGTCGATGTAGAGAGCGCATGTGTCGTAGTTGAGGCGCACATGTAGCATGTACACGTACGTACAGCGGCCAGTGTGCAAGAAAGAAAATACGGCCACGTACGTACATACGGGCGGGGTCTCGAACGCCTACTCGCGCATACGTATGGCCAGGGCTCGTGTACATGGCTGGGTCGGAACGGAGAAACTGCGTTGTCGTCATGTTCATGGGCAGGCAACGGAATGCGTCGTGTTCATCGGGAGGCAACGGAACACGTAGGATCCAACCGGCTTGGACAGAATAGCCGATGGAAACGAGGCCTGGCGTACCACAGAACGGAGGAAACGGCCTTTTGTTCGACCGGCCACGGTCGAAACGGGATCCTGTTCATCGGGAGGGGTCTGGCATACCGGAAAACGGAGGAAATAGACCTCCTACGGTCGAAACGGGGGTCTTGTTGATCGGGAGGGGTGTGGCGTACCACAAAACGGAGTAAACGGACTTGTGTTGGAGCGCTACGGTCGAAACGGGGGTCCTGTTCATCGAGAGGGGTGTGGCGTACCGCAAAACGGGACTCCACGGGATACTGTTCATCTCCACCGTCGACCCCCTCCAGCCTCCATGGGCTACTGTTCATCCATCGTCGACCTCCTCCAGCCTCCACCTGCGACTGTTCATCCACGGGCTCCTGTTCATCCAGCCTCCACCGTGCGCTACTCCACCGGCTACTGTTCAACCAGCCCTCTCCATGGGCTCCTGTTGAACAACCCCTCCACAGGCTACTATTCATCCAGCCCTCCACCGTCTACTGTTCATCCTGCCTTCCACGGGGTGGTCCTGTTCATCCTGCCCTCCACGGGGTCCTGTTCATCCAGCCCCAACCGGCTCGATCGATCAGGGTCCTGTTCATCCAGAGGCAACACCAGGGGGTCCTGTTCATCCACCCCCACCGGGAATTCTTCATCCAAAAATCCCCGCAACACTAACTGTTCATCTAGAGGCAGCATCGATCGGCTTCAGTTAACAGCAGTAGCGAAGGAATCGCTCGATCGGGTTCAGTTAACTGCCACCGATCGATCACTCGGGTTCAGTAACGCATAGCCTGCAGTGCAATCGCTCGGGTTCAGTTAGAGTCCAACGCCTCGCTCGGGTTCAGTTAGAGCCCAACTCCTCGCACCCACGCGCGTGCGTGTACGAGAGAAACGCGCATCGCTCGGCCCCGACCACCCACCGTAACCGGGAACACCCTGATATTTTCCTCGCCCTCGCTTCTACCACAGTTTTTTCTGTCATCGACGGCCCAAAGAATGTCATGCAGCTGCGTCTCCGTCCCGCCCAGGACAAAAAGCCCATTTTCTATCATGATCTTTTGTCATAGAAGTAGGACCCCACCACATCTATGATGATACCGGGTTTTCTCACAATTATCGTCATAGAAGTGTCATAAGTATGACAAAAAAATTCGTTCGGCCCAAAATGTCACGGATGTGTCTTTTTTTTGTAGTGTTTGGCGCGCCAGGTAGGGGTGCGCCGTGGTTTCCTTTTCGCCGATCTACGCTCCGCCACCACGGCGCTCTGCCCTCATGGCAGGCGCCTCGCTCCCGGCTCTGACGACTGGCGCCGACGACGGGGCCAGGGGCTCCGTGCCCTGGCCCCCGCCTTGCGGCAGGTGCAGTGGCCACCCAAGTTCAAGCCGGGATGCCGCCGCGCTACGACGGCGTGGCGGACCCAACAACTTTCCTACTGGCATACGAGGAGGCCGTCCTTGAGGCCGGAGGCGACGATAAGGTCATGGCCAACTAGTTTCCCATGGCCCTCACCGGCGCGCCACGCGCCTGGCTGCTCAACCTCCCTAGCGCGGTGGACCCAACAACTTTCCTACTGGCATACGAGGAGGCCATCCTTGAGGCCGGAGGCGACGATAAGGTCATGGCCAAGTGGTTTCCCATGGCCCTCACCGGCGCGCCACGCGCCTGGCTACTCAACCTCCCCGGATCCACGATGGCGTCTTGGGAGGGGCTGCGCGACCTCTTCGCTCTGCGCTTCGCGGCACCGGCGCACCACGCAGTCGCGGCCCTGCTAGGCGGCTCTCAAGCACCGCCTTCAGATCGTCATGTCAAGCCATTCCTTTGCCAGATCAGCGCCGCTTCCAAGCGCTCGGGGGCTCTGCCGGGCAGGGCTGCGCTCGAGGCTGACCTCACCTTCAACTCAGAAGACCACCCCGCCACCACTGTCGGCTCGGGTATGCTCCCGATGCTCTGCACGCCCACCATATGCAATGTGGCCGTCACCAAGACCCTCATCGACGGCGGCGCCGGCCTCAACGTGCTCTCCGTGGAGGCCTTCAGCCTTCTTCACGTACCGCTCGAGCGGCTCAGCCTTAGCAAGCCTTCCTCAGGAGTTGGAGGCGCCGCCGCCCACCCTGTGGGGCAAATCCGCCTCCCCATCACCTTCGGCACACGCGACAACTACCGCACCGAGCTGGTCGACTTCGACATCGCCCGCATCGGCCTCCCGTACAACGCCATCCTCGGGTACCCGGCTCTGGCCCAGTTCACGGCACCAACCCACCCAGCATACAACCTCATGAAGATGCCTGGAAGCAAGGGTCTCCTCACTGTCAAGGGGGACACCAAGGAGGGCATGGCAGCGCTCAAACTTGCCCTCAAGACCGCTGCGGCGGCGCAACCCGTCGGTGCCGGTGCCCCCGAAGCCAAGGAGGCCGCACCAACCAAGAAGAAGCAGTTGTTCACCCAAGACAAGACGAAAACCAAGCAAGTGCCGGTCGACGAGGACGGGTCCTCAGGAGCCACTTTTACCATAGGTGCTGGCCTCGACCCAAGCCAAGGGGAAGCATTGGTGAAATTCTTGCGCGCAAACAAGGATATATTCGCATGGGAGCCCAACCAGCTGGTGGGGGTCCCGAGAGAGGTGATTCAGCATCACCTAAGGGTACCACCAATGTGCGCCCTGTAAAGCAACGGGCGAGATGGCAATCCACGGAGAAGCAGGCCTTCATCGTCCAGGAGACCCGCGAGTTGGAGGCAGCGGGTGCCATTTGCAAGGTTTGATACCCCAAATGGTGGCGAACCCCGTCGTAGTACCGAAGAAAGGCGGGAAGGACCGAATGTGCGTCGAATTCAGCAACCTCAACAAGGCGTGCCCTCAAGATCCGTTCCCTCTCCCACGCATCGACCAGATCGTCGACTCCACCATCGAGTGCGACCTACTGTGCTTCCTGGATGCGTTCTCAAGGTATCACCAAATCAAGATGGCGGTAGAAGATGTAGAGAAGATAGCCTTCCTGACCCCGTGTGGGGTATACTGCTACACCTGCATGCCCTTCGGACTACGCAACGCGGGCGCGACCTTTTAGCGGTTGATGCACATCGTCTTAGGGCAGCAGCTCGGAAGAAACACGGTGGCCTACGGCGACGACATTGTGGTAAAGTCTCGGGAGGCAAGAACCTTGATCCAAGACCTGGAGGAGACCTTCGCGAGCCTGCGCCAGGTGAACTTGCGACTTAACCCGGAGAAGTGTGTGTTCGGTGTCCCTTCCGGCAAACTTCTGGGATTCCTTGTGTCCCACAGAGGGACTTGAGGTGAACCCAGAGAAGATCAAGGCCATTGAGGACATGAGGCCGCCGCAGACCCTCAAGGAAATGCAGAAGCTGGCTGGTCGGGTGACTGCATTGGGACGCTTCATCTCCAAGCTGAGAGAGCGCGCCTTAGCCTTCTTCAAGCTGATGAAGAAGAAAGGCCCATTCGAGTGGACCGCGGAGGCCGACCGAGCTTTTCAAGACCTCAAGAGATACCTGACCAGCCCTCTAGTGATGGTGGCGCCACGACCTCTCGAGCCTCTAGTACTCTATCTTGCCGCCACCGCATACTCCGCCAGCGCGGCGCTGGTGGCGGTTCGGGAAGAGCACCAAGCCAAGGGCGCGCCACACCAAGCTACAGCCGAGGTGATGCAAGATCAAGAAAGCGCAGCAAGATCCGCAGCGACATCAACTGGGAACCAAGCTCGGCAGGACGACGCTGCCGAGATCCAGGCCGGCGATCAGGCGCTGGAGGTCCCATCGCCTCAGGAGCTATCCCAGCTTTCGCAAGACACGAGCCCCACCAACACACCAGCCCTCGTCGAGCACCCGGTGTATTTCGTCAGCACGGTGTTGCGGGACGCAAGGGCACGGTACCCCATGCCCCAAAAGCTCCTTCTCGCGCTCTTGGTGGCCTCGCGCAAGTTGCGGCACTACTTGCAGGGCCACCCCATCAAGGTCATCTCGGCCTACCCATTGGAGAGAGTGCTCAGCAGCCCCCAACTCTGCTGGAAGGGTCGCTGAGTGGAACATCGAGCTGCAGGCATTCCAGTTGGAGTTCAGCACTACCAGAGTCATCAAGGGAGCTGCACTTGCTGATTTCGTGGCGGAATGGACAGATGCCCCAACGCCGGAAATAGGCTAGGAAGTGAGGCGCCCAATGGCTGGGTCATGTATTTTGATTGTGCCTTCGCGCACCAGGGCGCGGGGGCTGGAGTAGTACTCGTCTCGCCCACTCAAGACAAGCTCTACTACGATGTACAACTCTGCTTCCAGCGGGGCGAGAAGGTCTCCAACAACATCGCAGAATACGAAGGCCTGATAGCCGACCTGAAAGCTGCGGCAGCCCTGGGGGTGAACCGTCTTACCGTCAAGGGCGACTCACAGCTTCTCGCAACTTCTCCAACAAAGTATACGAGCCAAAGGACGAGCACATGGAGGCATACCTCGAAGAAGTACGCAAGATGGAGAAGAAGTTCCTGGGCCTGGAGTTACAGCACGTGCCCCGTGGCACCAACAAGGAAGCTGGCGACATCGCCAAGAGGGCGTCCAAGCGGCAGCCCCAAGAGCCTGGCGTCTTCGAGTAGCGGCTCTTCAAGCCGTCAGCAACGCCGCCACTTTTAAGGACAGCTCAGCCTCAAGAGGAGCTCCAGCAGCCGCCTGCCACAGGAGCCCCAGCCTGTGGCCCGACTTCGGGAGCGCGCCTGCTCTTGGCGCGCGAGCCCCAGGAGGAATGCTGGACCAAGGAATTCAAGGAATACCTGATGCAAGGGACGCTGCCTGTCACAGCCCTAGATTTTGTGTGTAACTAGTTGCATCAGCATCATGCATCTTGTTAAATTCAAGAAATTGGAATTGAGGGAATTTCAAAACCTCAAAATCAATCAAGGGAAAAAAACCCTAAAAATGAATTCAATGTTTCCAAAATAGCCTTAAATAATCTTGGTTATATTTTGGCAAAGGTTTTGAGCCCAACCAAAAATGATGAACATTTTATGGAATATTTTGGGCACTAAATTTAAATCACTAATGTATTTGAGTTTGAATTTATATTCATATATTTGGAATATAAATTCAAATACTTCTGAAATCAATTATGTGCTTTTAGCAGGGTCCATACCTGTATCATATAATATTTTAGAAACTTTTTGGCATTGTTTGAATTTGTCTGAATTCAAAACAGTGGCAGCAAGAAATAAATAAAAAGAAAACAGAACAGAAGATAAAAAAGAGCAGAAACCTTACCTGGCTTACCTCGACGGCCCAGTAGGCAGCCCACCTGGCCGGCCCAGCCCAGCGCCGCTGCCAGTTATCTCCCACCTCTCGCCAGTAGGACGAGAGGCGTGTGGCCGCCGTGCGCGCCCACGCGCCCCGGCCACCTCCTGCTTCCCGCCGCTGCCTCGACGCCCAGGACGTCGCCACGCACCCCCCTGGTCACTCTCGCTCACTCCCTCGAGCTCATCCCCCTCCTCTGTTCTCTCTCTTGCACGCACCCGAGTACGCCATCGCCGCCGCTCGCCATAGATGAAGCCACCGTCCACCCCTCGCCACTCCGACGCGCCAAGGAGGTCCGCCGTCGACCTCTACGTCGTCTCCGCCGATCGACGCAACCGGAAGGCCCTCGGAGCGTCGTCCCCGACGTCTTCTTCCTCCCTCGGATGCCCGAGATCGCCGCCGACGCCCCGCCTACTCCAGCCCTTCCCCGAGCCCGCTTCGGCGCCCCTGCACTCGCCATGAGCCAATACGCCGAACCCCTCTCTCCCCGTGCACTATTTCCCTCTCTAGTCGCCGTTCCCATCGAGCCCGAGAGCTTGGCTCCACCGGCGATGTCGCCACCGTGGCCTGAGCTCGACCCAGCCATGCCCTTGCACCGCATCATGCTCCTGGTGCCTCCAGGAGGCTGCCCAGCCCCTTTGCTCGCTCGCCTGCTTGCTCTAGCGCCGCGCCCGTGCCTCACCATACTCCGGCCGCCGCATTTAAGCTCATGACCGTCGACTCCGGCCACCCCAGGCCCGGCTACCGCCACCTGCCGACGCGCTGCAATGCCGGCTACCTGTAGAGACCAGCCGCGGTTCAAACCGCGGCCTGTACGCGAAACCCGAGCAACTCCGGCGAGTTGCCGCCACGGTTTTGGTCGCCGCCGGCTGAACTCCGGTGACGCCGACGTGGCACACTTACTCAACCACTAATGACCCTGCTAATTACCCCCTAACTCACATACATATGGGCCCCACGCCTTTAATTAACCACACTTTATTTCCTGCTTAGTTCTAACTAATCGCAGTGGCCCCACGCGTCAGGGTTGACCCTGCTGACGTGGCCCTTGACCGACCCCACTCGCCAGTGACCCAAGCCAGCGGTATGACACTGACCAGTGGTTCCCAGTGGTCAGGTTTGACCCCGGTCAGCGCTGTTGACTTGCTGATGCAGGCATAATGCAGTGCTGACGCAATAAGCCCCTTCTCTGGATTATTTCTATTTTAGAAATATCTGAAAATTCCAGAAAATGTCCAAAACTTCTAAAAATCATACAAATTCAACCGTAACTCCAAATGAAATAATTTATATATGAAAAATTATCAGAAAAATGCAATCTATCCATCTGTGTCATTATCATGCATGTAAAACTAAGGTTTACCTGCTGTATAGGTTAAAACATGATAATGGCATTTTAAATGCTAAATATGGAGTTTGCATATGAACCCTTAGTTCATATGGACTTCATTTAAACTATTGCTAGATGCATTAGTGTAAATCATAACATTCTTGACATGTCAGGATCATGCATCATATTGTTGCATTGCATTGATTGTGTTCTTCCTTGTTTGCCGGGATTTGTTCCCTCTCAGTAGACGAGGTTCCGACGATGAGTTCGATGACACCGATGAACAGCGATATTATCTTCAGAAGTGCCAAGCAAGCAAAACCCCCTTGTTCATTCCGATACAATCCCAATCTCTCGCTCCTGCTCTCTTTTATTGCATTAGGACAACAACGATTCATCTGTTACATGCTGCGGTAGCTGAACCCCTTTTCCTCTGCATAACCTGCCATTGCTACAGTAAATAGATGAAACCCACTAGCATGAGTAGGAGTTGTTTGAGCCCTGATGTGCCTACTCATTCATGCTTGTTTGTCATGCCTGCTACTGCTTAGAGTTGAGTCAGATCTGATTCATCAGGAATGAAGTGGAATGATGATGAACATGTCCTACTTTGTGTGAGCTAAGTGTGTGAACACGATTTGGTAAAGGTAGCGGTGAGAGGCCATGTAGGAGTACATGGTGGGTTGTCTCATTGAAACCGTCCTTAGGAACTGAGTTCTGTGTTTTTGATCCATGAACAGCTACTACCACCCGTTGGGCACAAAACCAATGGACCCTCTCGACTTATTAACCGCCTTGATCTCTGTCCAGGAGTTGCAACTAGTTTCTAGTGTTTGTAGGATTTGTGTTGGAGGCCGTGCATAGCGCTGACCCTAGGGGTGGGCTATTGTGCAGTAGATACACCGTGGCACGGTGTACGGGGCTCCCGTTTGGTGTCTCGGGAACCCTGCACACATCGTTTGGGGCTGTGAGCGAAACCCCGGCCGGATCTCCTCGCGGATGGAACCCGGATAGGCAATAAACCTGGACTAGAGACTTGTGTGGTTAGTCAAGTCATGGCCGACTCCCTTGCCAGGCTTCTGCTAGAAGGTTGCCGAGATACACAACCTGTACATGGTGGTAAGTGGCGAGAGCGTGTGTGAAGAAGTACACCCCTGCAGGGTTATAAATGATCTATTCGAATAGTCGTGTCCGCGGTAAAGGACTTCTGGGTTGCTTCTACAGTTCATAGACAAGTGAAAGTGGATACTCTAAAACTCGCAAGATAAGCGTGAGTGCTATGGATGGCCTTCTCGTAGGGAGACGACAACGGATCCATAGTGGTGTATTATTATAGTGAATATGTGGACTCGTGTGCGCCACCTCAAAAGAGTTACTTGTAGTCATAGTTTAGGATAGCCACTGAGTCAAAGCTGGCTTGCTGCAGTCAAACTCCACCACCCCCTTTGTTGATACTGATGCATATGTAGCTAGTTCTGATGTAAGTCTTGCTGGGTACATTTGTACTCACGTTTGCCTATTTTATGTTTTGCAGAGAGACGTCAGTCTCGCTAGTAGTTCCGTGTGGACTACGACGTTTAGCTTGTTACCTCAGCTACGATCTTGTACCCTTGGGAGGGTCGTGTAGATAGTCAGGCTTCTCAGCCTTTTTGATTTGTAGTTGTCTGTACTCAGAAATGTTTATGCTTCCCCTCGACGCTTGTATGCTCTGTATGTTGGGTCATGAGACCATGATTGTAATACTTGGCTCCTCGGAGCCTAATGAATAAATACTTGAGTCATAGAGTTATGTTGTGATGCCATGTTGTATTTACACATATCGAGCATATTGTGTGTATGATTGAAATGCTTGGTATGTGTGGGATCCGACAACCTAGTTGTTTATCCTTGGTAGCCTCTCTTATGGGGAAATGTAGTCTTGTGCTTCCATCAACCATAGTAGTCCGCTACAGCCCGGTTCACCGGAGTCCTGCTAGCCCAGCACTACTGCTCCGGAACATTTGACTGGCCGGCATGTGATTCACTTCGTTCCTGTGTCTGTCTCTTCGGGGAAATGTCACGCGGTGACATCCGGACTTCTGCCTAGCCTGCTACAGCCCAGTTCACTGGAGTCCTGTTAGCCCAGTGCTACAGCCCGGATTCGCACGCTGCTGACCGACATGCTCGATGTTGATTCATGTATGCCTGTCCCCGTAAGTTATTGCCACTTTGGGTTCATTACTAGTCATGTCGGCTCGGGTTCTCTATCATATGGATGCTAGCGACACTATCATATACGTGAGCCAAAAAGGCGCAAACGGTCTCGGGCCATGGTAAGGCGACACCCGTGGGAATACCGTGCGTGAGGCCACAAAGTGATATGAGGTGTTACCGGCTAGATCGATGTGACTTGGAATCAGGGTCCTGACAGCTTTGGTATCAGAGCCTGACTGCCTGTAGGATTACCAAGCCAAACTGGTCAAAGTTGAGTCTAGGCATTCTTTAGTTATGTAAGGGAATTGATTGTGGAAGGGAACGTAAGGCTCTTTTTTACATCTTTACCTTATGCCCTTCTGATCTGAGTCAACCTCTTTTTTTTACGGGGATTAAGAACTAGGCCTTCTCATCTATGTATCAGGATGAGGTGTTACTAATCCATAGACTTATAGGATTGATGGATTCAAGTCTCAGTTCAGTTTCTTCTACCTCGGTGTGTTCATAGTTGATCTCAGAACTTTGATATTGTGATGTTAAGTGGTTATGCCACCATTTTCGCTGGGTGTCTCAAATCGTTTTGAGCATTTACAGCCGTTATGCTGCCCGAGTCATCCGAGGTTTCTAAATAGTCTGATGCATTTGCAAATCCTTTCTTTCCGTTCCCGATGTCCCTTTGGGCCAATTCAATCACACTAATCGGTGAGTTGAGGTACTCTGTTGCCTCGACATATATGTTGGAGCTATTATTATGACCCTAGCTGTCTTAGAGAACCACTCAGTAATCTAGCAATGCTTTGTATCCTCCGTGTGATGATTCTGGCCATTATTCTCGAAGCATCTCGTGATGCCATTTAGTTAGTAGGTATTCTTTTCATGGGTTCCTGGACCCGAGATTCACCCTACTTACCTCATGTTGATAGTGTTGCTAGTGCCTTTAGGATATTAGTAACCTCTGTGATAGTCCTCGAGGTCTGTGGTATATCGTTCTTCCAATACCATGAATTACTTATGGCACAAGTTCTTTTGAGCCAAAAGATCACAAATAGAGCGCTCTTGATGAGTTCTCCATTCTACATTGTGAATCTGCCAGTTCTACCTTTCTGCATGGGTTATCTGGAAGAAATGTTGAACTTTGCTCAACATACTAATCTATGCATCCACAACTTAGAAAGATATATGTTCCTTTGAGTTGTCCCCCTCCTTAGTTGTATCCTGATCTCCGTATAACATTTGATAATCAAGAGCATGTCATGCATTCATGCTCATCGATAGCTCATATTCTTGTGGTCTGTCAAGCCATTCTATTCTGGAATGACGAGGAGAAACAAACTCCAGTACCTTGTCCACTTCGAGGATTGGGTCGAAGTAGTTGTATTCCATGGATCAAAATGCCAATCCAGCTTTTGCTCTGTTCTACCTTGGAGTGTTACCATTTTTATGTCAAGAATGTCATGAGAATTGCACCACCTCTTATGATTTCTTGACGCAGTGATACTTCTCTCCATCATTATTCATTCCTCGGTCCCGTGTTGCTGTAACCGGAATGCCGACAAGTGAACTGTGATGTGTGAAATCAATACTCCTAGCAACCTTGTTGCTTGGTAGTTAATGGACAATACTCTCACTCTTAGCATGCTGGTTATTGAATCATCATCCTAAGATTGATCGTGTTACCTAGTCCATATTTCTGGTGCACTCTTCGATCTTTGAGTTAGGATTGAATCCCTTGCTCTTCTGATCATGTCGTCTTGCCTTGAAAAGTAAGATTGTTCTCGAGCTTAGAGACATATCGGTGGTTCATGATTTTTCGGATATCTTCACGGAAGTATCACCAGGTTGTCCCCTGACTGCTATGATGAGCTCGTGACCAAGTTGGTTTTCCTCTAAACCAGCCATTCTCCAAGAATCTGTGTTGGATATGCCCGAGCTAGTTGGTTAAGCTAAACAATAACTTGGAGAGTTGGAAGATAAAAGCTTGTCTGACTTAGTTCATGTTAAGGGATATCTTTGTGTGTGTGTGTGTTGAAGAAAGATGATATCTTCATCAATTGGTCCTCGTGATCAGTTATTGGATCTATTGTCTTGTCCAAACTTTGATTTGAGTGTGGGCTATCCTCAAATCAAATTAGAACCAACGATGTTCGTAATGTTGTCTTACTCGTGGTTGATCCCTCGGGCATACACCATTACATCCTTTGGTCTGACCAATGCTATCACCGTGTTCACCTAACTATGGAATTCCATCTATATGGAAGCCTGGATGGTTTGTTGTTGAGCTCATTGACAACAATTTCATCGTGTCCATGATTCATGTTGAACATCTAAGTTAGTGTTGGAAACTTTGTAAACAATGCCTTCGTGTCCCGCTCATGAGGTATATGTTTGGATGAAAGAAGAGACTTCCCCTAATTCATGTGCATTCAATGCAAGTTGCCGCCGTGAATTCGAGAAAGATTGTTTTGCTTCCTCTGGACTCATCCCAAGTTAGTCATGCACGTGCAAAGTGCTCTTTGGCCGCCTCCATTCTATATGTGTTTCCTAGCACACAAAGCCACTGAATGACTTGTTCAAGGAGAAGAAGTTCCTTCTTAAGAGCATGCCTTATGCAAGGACTTTCATATCCTCGACGATGGTTCCCCACCTGAACTCGATAGTGTTTTATTATAAGACTACTATGTGGCCATTCTTGTCTTGGACAACATGCTCACATGTATGTAGCAGAACCAGCTCATGTTTTGGAGCTTGCTATCGTAGTTCATTTCCCTAGAATCTCGCAACGTCATCTCGTCGATTTGTGTTCATGCTGAGTTTGAAGTATCATATCACCAATCGGATCTAAATCTCAGGCAGATATGATGGTTGGAACATTCCTAGTATTTGTATTTTGTTCCCAGCTTGCATCGCCATTGTGCTGATCTCCCATGGGCTGCCCTTCTCAGTAATTACTATTCAGGATCATCTCCAAATGTGGTTCTACCATGGGTCCTCTCCATTTCTAATGATAAGCAAAAATCATCCATTGCGTTGTCTTCAACAAGGTAGTCCACATCATCCATTCTAGTCTGAGTATGTCATTCTTTTGAACTCCTTCAAACGATCGTATGTGAATTTCCTTAGGCTGGTATAGAGAGTTCCAATCATCTCTGTATCAAAAGTAATACTTTTTGCCACTTAAGGGAATAATTTTACGAGTCACCTCTCCCAAGGTGCCCCGTTATGGGATCATGGTAATTGTTTCGTCGCTACTTTGAAACCCTCGTCATTGTTTCTTCCGTTCCTCCTGATGCATGTTTTGCCTCTCAGCTCTAGAGATGTTTCTACGTCTCATTCCATGAGTTGATCTTGTGATCATTAAGATGATCCTAAGTTGCTCGAACCTCAAGAAGATCGATTCTTCTAAAATTCTCCCTTTCTTCTCGTTGTCATGTTGGATGTAGTTCTCAAAGCAAGACGTCAAGATCAAGGTGATCCAATGAATCAACATCGTCCAGAAAGACATCTGGATCGTGAAGTTTGTATCACATTGTGTCCCCTCTGTCTTCTTACCTCACGTCTTGAATCTTGGGACGAGATTCTTGTTTAGTGGGCGTGAGTTGTCACAGCCCTAGATTTTGTGTGTAACTAGTTGCATCAGCATCATGCATCTTGTTAAATTCAAGAAATTGGAACTGAGGGAATTTCAAAGCCTCAAAATCAATTAAGGGTAAAAAAACCCTAAAAATGCATTCAATGTTTCCAAAATAGCCTTAATAATGTCGGTTATATTTTGGCAAAGGTTTTGAGCCCAACCAAAAATGATGAACATTTTTATGGAATATTTTGGGCACTGAATTTAAATCACTAATATATTTGAGTTTGAATTTATATTCATTTATTTAGAATATAAATTCAAATACTTCTGAAATCAATTATGTGCTTTTAGCAGGGTCCATACCTGTATCATATAATATTTCAAAAACTTTTTGGCATTGTCTGAATTTGTCTGAATTCAAAACAGTGGCAGCAAGAAATAAATAAAAAGAAAACAGAACAGAAGATAAAAAGAGAGCAGAAACCTTACCTGGCTTACCTGGACGGCCCAGTAGGCAGCCCAGCTGGCCGGTCCAGCCCAGCGCCGCTGCCAGTCATCTCCCACCACTCGCCAGTAGGACGAGAGGCAGGTGGCCGCCGTGCGCGCCCACGCGCCCCAGCCACCTCCTGCTTCCCGCCGCTGCCTCGACGCCCAGGACGTCGCCACGCACCCCCTGGTCCATCTTGCTCACTCCCTCGATCTCATCCCCCTCCCCTGTTCTCTCTCTCGCACGCTCCCAAGTACGCCGTCGCCGCCGCTCGCCGTAGACGCAACCACCGTCCACCCCTCGCCTCTCCGACGCGCCAAGGAGCTCCGCCGTCGACCTCTACATCGTCCCGACCTCTTCTTCCTCCCTCAGATGCCCAAGATCGCCGCCAACACCCCGCCTACTCCAGCCCTTCCCAGAGCCCGCTTCGGCGCCCCCTGCATTCGCCGTTAGCCAATACGCCGAACCCTCTCTCCCCGTGCTCTATTTCCCTCTCTAGCCGCCGTTTCCATCGAGCCCGTGAGCTCGGCTCCACTGGCGATGTCGCCACCGTGGCCTGAGCTCGACCCAGCCGTGCCCTTGCACCGCATCATGCTCCTGGTGCCTCCAGGAGGCCGCCCAGCCCCTTTGCTCGCTCGCCTGCTTGCTCTATGTAACACCCCGGATGTAATTTTACATATTTGTAACTCCAACTCTTGCCATTTTCGGCTATGTGTTATGATATTCCCTCCGTGGTCGGGTTTTGTCTTTCATTTTGCATTTTGTTCATGTCATGCACATCATATCATGTCATCATGTGCATTGCATTTGCATACATGTTCGTCTCATGCATCCGAGCATTTTCCCCGTTGTCCGTTTTGCAATCCGGCGCTCCCACCTCCTCCGGTGCACCCCTCTTGTTTTCTTTCGTGAGCGGGTGTCAAACGTTCTTGGAATGGACCGAGGCTTGTCAAGTGGCCCTAGTATACCACCGGGAGACCACCGGTCAAGTTTCGTTCCATTTGGAGGTCGTTTGGTACTCCAACGGTTAACCGGGTAACCGCAGATGCCTTCTGTGTGTTGCAGCAAAACCCCCACTCTAAACATCGCAAAACCCTCCTAACTCTCTTCCATGCTCTGGTCGTTCGATCACGATCGTGTGGGCGAAAACCGCACCTCATTTGGACTCTCGTAGCTCCCTCTACCTATATATTTGCATCCCTCCCGATTTACGTTCGCAGTCCAAACCCTAAAATCTCCCTCTCCGCGGCCGGACGCGTCCAGCCGCCGCCGGACAAAGCTGCCGCCGCCCCGGAGCCAGTCCGCCGCCGCCACGTGTCCCACGCCGCCCACCTCCGCCGCCGGCCCGCCAGGCCCGCGCGAGGCCAGCGCGAGCCCGCGGGATCCCGCCGCCGCCCGACCGCCCGTGCCTCTCCTCTGCCGCCGTCGCCTCCCGCCGGCGCCGCCGCCGCGGCGGACGCCGCACCTGTGGCCCCGACGCCGGCGTGCCACCGCCTGCGGCCACGGCGCCGTCCTCACCGCCGCCCTCCTTCCTCCTCGCCGCCATCTCCCCCGGGCCCCGGCGCCTCCTCCCCTCCGCCGCGCCTCCTCCCGCCGGCGAGCTCGAGAGCAACCGCGCCAGATCCGATCGAGGAAGCCCACGGTTGAATTTCCTCTCTTCTCACCGAAAATACTCCCAAGTCTTTTGCATTTTCACATTATATACCCCTGTTCATCATGGCATAACTCTCTGCATATAGCTTCGTTTCGCACGTGTAATATATCAAAATGTTCGTCTCGTGATGCTCTACATTTTGTTCAATTGCACCATGTTCATTAGCGTCCATCTTGATGCCCAAATCTCTGGTGCAAGAGTGCTAGTTGCTGTTATTTGTTGTTACTTAGCAGAACTTGGAGATTTGTTATTTTTGTATCATTTAATCTGTGCATCTTATGGGCATGAGCTCTACATGTGTTTTGTTGTATGCCATGCCATCTTTCCAGTGGTGTATGCCATGTATTTTTGTGACCTCTGTGGTGACTAGCACAAGCATGCAAACTAGGCTCTGTAATGTTTCTGATTTCAGGGACAGTGTTTTCTCCAAGTCTTTGTCTGCTGTTATTTTCTTGTGATGTAAACTTGATGCTACAGAGAGATCCATGCATATTTTGGAGATGTCCAGTAAGGATGTTTTGTAGATATTGTTGTAATTGATCCATGCCTGCCCTTGTTTGCAATTATGGAGTGCCATAGCATGACCCAATCTTGCTCTACTTTTGCTATAAAATATTTCTGGAAGATCGTTAACATGATATTCAATTTCGCCAAGCTTGTTGTAGTTGATCCATACATGCTATGTACTTGATGTTGCCATGGATACCTTCATAAACTTGCCATCTTGCTATAGGTATGCTTTTTGTGTCATGCATTGCTTTGTGGTGAGTTCATCAAGCTCACCAAGTTCATCAAGTCTGAAACCTGTTAACGAAACTTGCTATGTTTGCATGGTTGCCATCATATCTTCTGATCCTTTTTGGATTATGGTCAGTAAGGGATTTTTGTCATATGCATTTAGTAGAATACTGCCATGCCTTGTTTTGCTATTTTAAGTTCCTGTAGCATGTTGATTTCGTGCTCTGAACATTGCTACCTGATGCTATTTTCTGCCATGTCCAGTAATTTCAGTCTGTGAACCTGTTATCTTTTGCACTTTTGTCATGCTTGTTTGAGCTTGTTATGTTGTGATCTAGCCGTAGCTCAGTGTTCATCTTTTGTCAAGCATCTCCTGTAGATTACTTCCATATGCTTTGTCGCTACGTTGGAGTGCCGTAGCATTGTTACTTGTTGCATGTAATTGCTATCATGCTGTTAATCGCAGATTCGTGTCATTCTTGTTCTGCTTGCCATTTGCAAACCGTGCATCCGTTTCCGGTGATCTTTATATCGATTTTGACCGAAATCATCTCATCTTTCCAGTGGCATGCTTGGTTTGCCAAGTTACTGCCTTGTTCATCATTTTTCTTCCGGAGCACGCATAGGCATCGCATATCATATCTTGCATATCATTCATGTATTGCATCATGTTGCTTGTGCATTCCCCGTGATTGATTGTGGTTCCATTGCTTGTGTTCTTGTTGTGGGTAGAGCCGGGAGACGAGTTCGTGAACGAGGAACCTTTTGAGTACGCTTACGAGGATCAAGCTTTCGACAGCTCTGAGAACCTTGCAGGCAAGATGACCACCCCTCGAAATCACTTCTATCTTTGCTTTGCTAGTTGTTCGCTCTATTGCCATGCTGCGCTACCTACCACTTGCTATATCATGTCTCCCATATTGCGATGTCAGCCTCTAACCATCCTTTCCTAGCAAACCGTTGTTTGGCTAAGTTACCGCTTTTGCTCAGCCCTTCTTATAGCGTTGCTAGTTGCAGGTGAAGTTGAAGTTGGTTCCATGCTGGAACAGGGATATGATGCGATATCACAATATCTCTTATTTAATTAATGCATCTATATATTTTGCTAAATGGTGGAAGGCTCGGCCTTATGCCTGGTGTTTTGTTCCACTCTTGCCGCCCTAGTTTCTGTCATACCGGTATTATGTTCCTTGACTTTGCGTTCCTTACACTGTTGGGTGATTTATGGGACCCCCTTGACAGTTCGCCTTGAATAAAAATCCTCCGGAAAGGCCCAACTTTGGTTTTACCATTCCACCTAAGCCGTTTCCCCCGGGTTTTCGCGAGCCCGAGGGTCATCTTTATTTAAACCCCCGGGCCATTGCTCCTCTGAGTATTGGTCCAACCTGTCAGTCGCCGGTGGCCACCAGGCGCAACTCTGGGCTCGCCTATCAGAAGCTTGGACAATCCGGTGTGCCCTGAGAAGGAGATATGTGCAGCTCCTATCGGGATTTGTCGGCACATTCGGGCGGCTTTGCTGGTCTGGTTTTACCATTGTCGAAATGTCTTGTAAACTGGGATTCCGAGACTGATCGGGTCTTTTCGGGAGAAGGTTTATCCTTCGTTGACCGTGAGAGCTTATGATGGGCTAAGTTGGGACACCCCTGCAGGGTATTATCTTTCGAAAGCCGTGCCCGCGGTTATGAGGCAGATGGGAATTTGTTAATGTCCGGTTGTAGAGAACTTGTCACTTGACCCAGTTAAAATACACCAATTGCGTGTGTACCCGTGATGCTGTCTTCTCGGCGGAGTCCGGGAAGTGAACACGGTTTGAGTTATGAATGACGTAAGTAGGAGTTCAGGATCACTTCTTGGTCATTACTAGTTGACGACCGTTCCGTTGCTTCTCTTCTCGCTCTCTCTTGCGTATGTTAGCCACCATATATGCTTAGTGCCTGTTGCAGCTCCACCTCATTACACCATCCTTTCCTTTAAGTTTAGATAGTCTTGATCTCACAGATTCTACCAAAACAGTTGCAGGTGCTGACGATGCCAGTGCAGATGATGGGATCGATCTCAAGTGGGAGTTCGATGAGGAACATGGTCGTTACTATGTGTCTTTTCCTGATGATCAGTAGTGGAGCCTAGTTGGGACGATCGGGGATCTAGCATTTGGGTTATCTTATTTTCATTTGGATTTTGACCGTAGTCGGTCTATGTGTGTATTTTGGATGATGTATGGATTCTATTTATGTATTGTGTGAAGTGGCGATTGTAAGCCAACTCTTTATCCCATTCTTGTTCTTTACATGGGATTGTGTGAAGATGACCCTTCTTGCGACAAAACCACAATGCGGTTATGCCTCTAAGTCGTGCCTCGACACGTGGGAGATATAGCCGCATCATGGGCGTTACACTCTAGCGCCGCGCCCATGCCCCACCGTACTCCGGCCGCCGCCTTTAAGCTTGTGGCCGTCGACTCCGGCCACCCCAGGCCCGGCTACTGCCACCAGCCGACGCGCTGCAATACCAGCTACCCGTAGAGACCAGCCGCGGTTCAAACCACGGCCTGTACGCGAAACCCGAGCCACTCCGGCGAGTTGCCGCCACGGTGTTGGTCGCCGCCGGCTGAACTCCGGTGACGCCGACGTGGCGCACTTACTCAGCCACTAATGACCCTGCTAATTACCCCCTGACTCACTTACGTATGGGCCCCACGCCTTTAAGTAACCACATGTTATTTCCTGCTTAGTTCTAACTAATCACATTGGCCCCACGTGTCAGGGTTGACCCTGCTGACGGGGCCCTTGACCGACCCGACCCGCCAGTGACCCAAGCCAGTAGTATGGCACTCACCAGTTGGTCCCATTGGTCAGATTTGACCCCGCTCAGCGTTGTTGACTTGCTGATGCAGGCATGACACAGTGCTGACGCAATAAACCCCTTTTCTGGATTATTTCTATTTTAGAAATATCTGAAACTTTCAGAAAATGCACAAAACTTCTAAAAATCATAGAAATTCAACCGTAACTCCAAATGAAATAATTTATATATGAAAAATTGTCAGAAAAATGCAATCGATCCATCTGTATCTTTCTCATGCATGTCAAACTAAGTTTTACCTGCTGTGTTTGTGATCCATGAACAGCTACTACCACGCGTTGGGCCCGAAACCAATAGACCCTCTCGACTTATTAACCGCCTTGATCTCTGTCCAGGAGTTGCAATTAGTTTCTGGTGTTTGTAGGATTTGTGTTGGAGGCCGTGCGTAGCGCTGACCCTAGGGGTGGGCTATGATGTGGTAGATACACCGTGGCACGGTGTACCGAGCGCCCGTTTGGTGTCTCGGGAACCCATCACACATCGTTTGGGGCTGTGAGCGAAACCTCGGCCGGATCTCCTCGTGGATGGAAACCGAATAGGCGAGAAACCTGGACTAGAGACTTGTGTGGTTAGTCAGGTCGTGGTCGACTCCCTCGCCAGGCTTTCGCTTGAAGTTTGCCGAGATACACGACGTGTACATGGTGGTAAGTGGTGAGAGCGTGTGTGAAGTACACCCCTGCAGGGTTATAAATGATCTATTCGAATAGCTGTGTCCCTGGTAAAGGACTTCTGGGTTGCCTGTACAGTTCATAGACAAGTGAAAGTGGATACTCTAAAACTCGCAAGATAAGCGTGAGTGCTATGGATGGCCTTCTCGTAGGGAGACGGGGGCGGATCCATAGTGGTGTATTGTTTTGGTGAATATGTGGACCCGTGTGCGCCACCTCAAAAAAGTTACTTGCACTCATAGTTTAGGATAGCCACTGAGTCAAAGCTGGCTTGCTGCAGTCAAACTCCACCACCCCCTTTGTTGATACTGATGCATATGTAGCTAGTTCTGACGTCAGTCTCGCTAGTAGTTCCGCGTGGACTTCGACGTTTAGCTTGTTACCTCAGCTACGATCTTGTACCCTTGGGAGGGTCCTGTAGATAGTCAGGCTTCTCAGCCTTTTTCATTTGTAGTTGTCTGTACTCAGACATGTTTATTCTTCCACTCGATGCTTGTATGCTATGTATGTTGGGTCATGAGACCATGATTGTACTACTTGGCTCCTCGGAGCCTAATGAATAAATACTTGAGTCGTAGAGTTATGCTGTGTGTGACGCCCCCGATTTGACCGTACACTAATCATGCACGCAAATGTGTACGACCAAGATCAGGGACTCACGGGAAGATATCACAACACAACTCTAAAACATAAATAAGTCATACAAGCATCATAATACAAGCCAGGGGCCTCGAGGGCTCGAATACAAGTGCTCGATCACAGACGAGTCAGCGGAAGCAACAATATCTGAGTACAGACATAAGTTAAACAAGTTTGCCTTAAGAAGGCTAGCACAAACTGGGATACAGATCAAACGAGGCGCAGGCCTCCTGCCTGGGATCCTCCTAACTACTCCTGGTCGTCGTCAGCGGCCTGCACGTAGTAGTAGCACCTCCAGTGTCGTAGGAGTCGTCGTCGACGGTGGCGTCTGGCTCCTGGGCTCCAGCAACTGGTTGCGACAACCAGGTAGAAAGGAAGGGGGAAAAAGAGGGAGAAAGGCAACCGTGAGTACTCATCCAAAGTACTTGCAAGCAAGGAGCTACACTACATATGCATGGGTATATGTGTAAAGGGGCATATTAGTGGACTGAACTGCATAATGCCAGAATAAGAGGGGGATAGCTAATCCCGTCGAAGACTACGCTTCTGGCCATCTCCATCTTACAGCATGTAGAAGAGAGTAGACTGAAGTCCTCCAAGTAGCGTCGCATAGCATAATCCTACCCGGCGATCCCCTCCTCGTCGCCCTGTTAGAGAGCGATCACCGGGTTGTATCTGGCACTTGCAGGGGTCTATTTTATTCAGTATCCGGTTCTAGTTGTCATAAGGTCAAGGTACAACACTGGGTCGTCCTTTTACCGAGCTAAACTTCCCTGCAGGGGTGCACCACATAACCCAACACGCTCGATCCCATTTGGCCGGACACACTTTTCTGGGTCATGCCCGGCCTCGTAAGATCAACGCGTCGCAGCCCCACCTAAGCACAACAGAGAGGTCAGCACGCCGGTCTATCTATGCGCGCAGGGGTCTGGGCCCATCGCCCTATGCACACCTGCACGTTGCGTACGCGGCCGGAAGCAGACCTAGCCTAGTGGCGTTCCAGTCGATGATGAATTCGACAGCTCTAGCAGGGGGAATCCCTGGAAGTTCTTCAGGGAAGACGTCGAGGAATTCACGCACGACGGGAATGTTTTCAATGCCCTCGAGTGGTGCAGCGTTCAATGCAAGCAATGCATAGAGCCTTGCCTCGGCATTTTGCACCAGATGAGCTTGGTAAGCAACTATTTCATCTGAAGGGTGTAGCAGATGGACGGTTTTAGTGGCGCAAACTATAGAAGCAGTATGCGCTTTCAACCAATCCATACCCAAAATGAGGTCGATGTTACACGACTTCAGGATAATGGGAGAGGCATAGAATTCCAGCCCTTCGATTTCCACGGGGACATCGATGCCAACCAAGGAGGTTTGACACTGTCCCACGGGGGTTTTGACCAGTACCGAAGTGTTCATCTCCTCACATTTAACGTCGTGCTTGTATGCAAAATCTTCTGACATGAATGAATGCGATGCACATGTATCAAATAAAACGGATGCTGGTACTGAATTTACGAGGAGTGTACCCATCACAGTAGCAGGCTGGTCTTGAGCTTCGTTGAGATCAACGTGGTTGGCATGAGCACGACCATAAGACTTAGCATTGTTGTTGCGGGGCTGATTGTTACCACGGCCAGTTGCTGGAAGGGCCAGTTGATTCTGGTTCTGGTTGCATTCTTTAGCACGGTGTCCTGGTTGACCACACCTGAAGCACAAGCCATTATTCGAAGTGGGAACAGGAGCTTGGGATGGTGGAGCTGGAAGTCTTGACTGCCTAGATGGTGGTGGAGGCAGACGAGGTGCAGCATAGGTCTGCCTTGGGGCAGATGCATTTGGAAGTTACATGCTGTTCGGGATCCATATCTTACACTTCTGTGAGGGCGGGCCCGAAGATGAGCCCGTGTCACGGTTGCGCCTGTGAGAGCTCTGGTATTCCTGCAGACCAGTTTCGACATTGATGGCCTTGTTCACCAAGGTGGCGAAATCAGCAAAGTCATGCACTAGAAGTGCGAGCTTCATGTCAGCTTGAAGGCCATCACGGAACTTCTCCTGTCTGCGTGCATCAGTTGCAATGTCCTCTTCAGCATAACGAGACAAGTCCAGAACTCCCGCTGATAAGCTTCGACAGTTTGTTGCCTTGGGTGAGGTTGCGGAACTCATGCTTCTTCCGGTCCATGACTCCCTGAGGAATGAAGCGGGCACGGAAAGCTGCTTGGAAGTCTGGCCATGTGATGATTGTTCCAGCTGGCAGAGTACGCCTATGGCTGTCCCACCATTGAGCTGCGGGTCCCTTCAGAAAGAAGGAAGCAAAGTTGACATAGCTGGCAGGGGCTACATCGGCAGACTCCATCTCATAGGTGATGTCACGGAGCTAGTCATCAGCATCCAGAGGCTGAGTTGAGCTGCGGTAGATGGTTGGGTTGAGGTGTATGAAATCTTGAAGAGTCACTTGGGCTGGCTGCTGGTTCATATTGGGGCGAGGAAACTGAGCCATCATATTTTCCATGAACTGGCGGTTCAGTTCAAACTGTTGGATCATACCAGCCATGTACTCAGGTGGTGGTGGGGCATCGCCACCACGACCACGACCACCTGGTCTAACCATCCTGCTAATATATAACAGGGGTACTTCAGCATTGGGAAATAATTGCAAAGACAAGAATCATTCATGATGAAAACTTGCATAACGAGAGGAGCACGATAGCTACTACATAGGTAGTCGGCATAACTTATAAAAGGGGTCATGCATAGAGTTCAGCACACAGAGTTCAGTACATAGACTAAAACATCATAGGCGGCACACAGGCTCGCGGCGACTGCAACTAATACTTAACTAAGCAAGACTACATCAGTCCCAAGAGGTACTATGGAGGTAATCGTAGCCCGACAGCTGGTAGTGAGGTAACGGATAGCCCTCCACGTCATCAGACTGGGGGCCGCGGATACTCAGGTGTAGAGCCCGACGCTCAGGTGGCAGAAGAGGACCAAGTGCGGGAGAGTACCCTCCCACCTGTGGCCAACCGACACAGTGGGGCATCACGGTCCTGGCTGGGTAGATCGCAGTACGCGGTACCTGTCCAGATTGGACAAAGGGGTGCAGCAGGGTCAGAGCATGGTAAAGGTGCTGACGGGTGGTGTACATCTCGTGGCGAAGAGCTCTGTTAGCTCGATCCAGCCCATCAGCATGCAGAACTAGCTTCTGATGGTAGAAGGGCTCTCGGGTGACAGTGGAGTAGGCAGCAATATAGTATCCCTCCGCACCAACATCGGATGTGATAGCAATGTGCCTAAAAGGGGAGGTGTCCAACTCCCGATACTCTCCACGAAGACGTGTCAGAGCAGCATAGGCAGCATCGTGGACAGCCATATCGATGGTCACACCAACACCATGTGCGGTGTGCAGCACAGTAGTGGAGTCATACTCCCGAGAGTAGAGGTGGACGATGGCACGGTACTGCTCCTGGTTAAATTCCTGGTACTCCTCGTAGACGGTGTACTCAGGGTGCCAGCGATAACCCAGATAGGTCATCATCTCAACTAGCACCGCAGGTGATCCCGAGGCACCAATGGCCATCGTGTGGCGAACGACCTGCCTCGTGGGTTCCATCTGAAAGCAAAGACGTTTCAAAGGAGTCAAATGACAGTGTGTGAATTGTTCAAAATACTACTCTAAGAAACAACTATGGCTTATCCAACTTTGGGGTGAATGCGGTCACGGGATCCTAGTGTTAGAGTTAGTAAATTCGTTTAACCCGAGAAGAAGAGAGTTCAGAGTCCCAGAGTAAAGGTCGAGGAGTAAAAGATCCTAGTACCACCCAATGGCGACGTGGGCCCGTAAGACACACAGCCATGTTAGTAAAAGTTTTGTAATGTCTAGAGTCGACTTCGGCCAAGGAGTGTGGAAAGGGGGATTCCTACAGGCAGTCGGCTCTGATACCAACTTGTGACGTCCCCGATTTGACCGTACACTAATCATGCACGCAAATGTGTACGACCAAGATCAGGGACTCACGGGAAGATATCACAACACAACTCTAAAACATAAATAAGTCATACAAGCATCATAATACAAGCCAGGGGCCTCGAGGGCTCGAATACAAGTGCTCGATCACAGACGAGTCAGCGGAAGCAACAATATCTGAGTACAGACATAAGTTAAACAAGTTTGCCTTAAGAAGGCTAGCACAAACTGGGATACAGATCGAACGAGGCGCAGGCCTCCTGCCTGGGATCCTCCTAACTACTCCTGGTCATCGTCAGCGGCCTGCACGTAGTAGTAGGCACCTCCAGTGTCGTAGGAGTCGTCGTCGACGGTGGCGTCTGGCTCCTGGGCTCCAGCAGCTGGTTGCGACAACCAGGTAGAAAGGAAGGGGGGAAAAAGAGGGAGAAAGGCAACCGTGAGTACTCATCCAAAGTACTCGCAAGCAAGGAGCTACACTACATATGCATGGGTATATGTGTAAAGGGGCATATCAGTGGACTGAACTGCAGAATGCCAGAATAAGAGGGGGATAGCTAATCCCGTCGAAGACTACGCTTCTGGCCATCTCCATCTTGCAGCATGTAGAAGAGAGTAGACTGAAGTCCTCCAAGTAGCGTCGCATAGCAAAATCCTACCCGGCGATCCCCTCCTCGTTGCCCTGTTAGAGAGCGATCACCGGGTTGTATCTGGCACTTGGAGGGGTGTATTTTATTCAGTATCCGGTTCTAGTTGTCATAAGGTCAAGGTACAACTCCGGGTCGTCCTTTTACCGAGGGACACGACTATTCGAATAGATAAACTTCCCTGCAGGGGTGCACCACATAACCCAACACGCTCGATCCCATTTGGCCGGACACACTTTTCTGGGTCATGCCCGGCCTCGTAAAGTCAACGCGTCGCAGCCCCACCTAAGCACAACAGAGAGGTCAGCACGCCGGTCTAACCCTATGCGCGCAGGGGTCTGGGCCCATCGCCCTATGCAGACCTGCACGTTGCGTACGCGGCCGGAAGCAGACCTAGCCTAGTGGCGTTCCAGTCCAATCCGGCGCGCGCCACTCAGTCGCTGACGTCAAGAAGGCTTCGGCTGATACCACGACGCCGGGATACCCATAACTACTCCCGCGTAGATGGTTAGTGCGTATAGACCAAATGGCCAGACTCAGATCAAATACCAAGATCTCGTTAAGCGTGTTAAGTATCCGCGAACGCCGACCAGGGCCAGGCCCACCTCTCACCTAGGCGGTCTCAACCTGCCCTGTCGCTCCGCCACAAAGATCCACTTGCGGGTACTCCTACGAGCCGACCCGACTTTAGTCATCACATGTGTCATGTATGTAGTATATAAGTATATATCCGTGATCACCGCCCAGGTGATCACGGCCCGATAGTATAGCACAGCAGACGGACAAGAATGTAGGGCCACTGATGGAAATCTAGCATCCTATACTAAGCATGTAGGATTGCAGGTAAAGGTATCAACACTAGTAGCAAGGATAGGCTATGCATCAGGATAGGATATCGAAAAGCAGTAACATGCTACACTACTCTAATGCAAGCAGTATAGAGAAGAATAGGCGATATCTGGTGATCAAGGGGGGGCTTGCCTGGTTGCTCTGGCAAGTAGGAGGGGTCGTCAACTCCGTATTCGAACTGGGCAGCAGCAGTGTCGGTCTCGTAGTCTACCGGAGAGAAGAGGGGGAAGAAACAGTAAATACAATGCAATCATAAGCATGACGATGCGTGACATGACAATGAACAGTGCGAGGTGTGTCCTAACGCGACAGTAGGTGGTACCGGCGAAGGGGGGGAACATCCGGGAAGTATTCCCGATGTTTTCGCGTTTTCGGACAGACGGACCGGAGGGGGAAGTTGCTAGTTCGATAGGTTAGGGAGGTGTGGTGGACGAACGAACTGCGTTTTCGGATTCGTCTCGTCGTTCTGAGCTACTTTCATGTTGAAAATATTTTAATCCGAGTTACGGATTAAAAGATATGATTTTCTAAAGATTTTATTAATTTCTGGAATTTAATTAATTATTTAATTTAGTTCGAAATTTGGATTTATGACATCAGCATGATGTCATGCTGACATCAGCAGTCAACTGACATGTGGGTCCAGTGGGACCCACCTGTCATTCACTGTTTAGGTCAATTAGGGTTTAGCTACATAATTATTATTTAATTAAATTAATTATATAATTAGATTAATTTAAACAGGATAAATTAACTTAATTAATTTAGTTAATTAATTAATTAATTTATTAAAATTATTTTTATTTTTATTTTCTTTATTTATTTATTTATTAATTTTTATTAATTTATTTATTCTTGTTATTATTATTATTATTATTTTATTTATTAATTTATTATTATTTTTATTATTATTTTATGTATTAATTTTATTAATTATTTTATGTATTAATTTTATTATTATTATTAATTTATTTATTATTAATTTATTTATTTATTTTTTTGTATACTCGTTCTGTGGGCTGGGCCCCGTTTGTCATAGGCCCACGGGGTCGGGCCCAGTGGGCAGTGGCTCAGGTGGGGCGAGGCCCACCTGGCAGTGGCCCAAAGGGGCGATGCGGGTGCGGGTGCGGGTTACGGGCGCGGGCGAACCCGCGAGGGGTTGCGAGCACACGGGGCGCGGGGCGCGCACGGCGCACGCCGGCGCCGGCGGCCAGGGCCAGGGGAGGCGGGGCTCCAACGAGCCACCGGAGCGGCGGCGGAGCAGCGCGGGCAGAGCAGAGGCGAACGGCGGAGGCGAGGCTGCGGGCGTGCGGGCGGGGTCGCCGAAGGAGGGAAGGGCGTCGGGGCCGGAGTGGCTGGAGCGGGACGGCGGCGGCACAGCCCGCGGGCAGGGCGGCACGGAGAGGAGCGCGGCGGACGCGAGCCCGTCTGGAGCTCGGGCGCGGGGCGCACGGGGAAAAGGGGGGGCGCGGCGCGAGGTCGACGCGGGCGCGCGGGCGAGCGCGTCGGGGCGCGCCGGAGCGCGAGCGGGGCGGCGGTGACCGAGAGGAGAGGGGGCGGGCGACGGAGGCCGGTGGCCTCACCGTGGGTATGCAGGGTCACGACAGTGGGGGTCGAGGGGGAGACGGGGACGACGGCGATGCGGTGACGAGGCGAAGTCAGGCGAGGAGGAGGAGGCAGGCCGGCGAGGCAGCGCTCCGGCGAGGCGAGGGCGAGGCCGGCGGGGGCGGTCGGCGGCGGTGGCCTCCAGTGGCGGCGGGGTCGAGCGCCTCCTCGATCCAGATCGGGGGAGGCAGAGGAGGAGGGGATATTTCGGGGGTGGGGGGTGTCGGTGGGTGGGGTCTGGGGAGTGGATAAGGGGAGAGAGGTGGGCCGGCCCATTCGGGCGGCTGGAGGTTGGCCCAGTTGGGCCAGGTCCAGTGGGGGGGGGCTTTTTTTTTTTGTTCTGTCTTCTTTTCTTTTTGTAATTTCTTTTCTTTTATTTATTTGCTTTTCTGTTTTATTTCAATTTAAACTATTTAGACATTTTATAAAAATGTGTTTACCACACCATATTTACTTAGGCGAAATATGGCATCTCCCGAACATTTTTATTTTAATATTTGAAAACTTTTGTTATTGACATTAATTTGAATTTAAATTTCGAAACGGTTTCGAATCATCGCGAGGTTAATAACAGTAACCGTGGTGACGTGGCACCATTAGCGTGGGATTACTGTAGCTTAATTATCCGGGCGTTACACTGTGATGCCATGTTGTCTTTACACATATCGAGCATATTGTGTGTATGATTGAAATTCTTGGTATGTGTGGGATCCGACAACCTAGTTGTTTATCCTTGGTGGCCTCTCTTATGGGGAAATGTAGTCTTGTTCTTCCATGAGCCATAGTAGTCTGCTACAGCCCGGTTCACCGGAGTCCTGCTAGCCCAGCACTACCGCTCCGGAACATTTGACTGGCCGGCATGTGATCCACTTCGTTCCTGTGTCTGTCCCTTCGGGGAAATGTCACGCGGTGATATCCGGAGTCCCTCCTAGCCTGCTACAGCCTGGTTCACTGCAGTCCTGTTAGCTCAGTGCTACAGCCCGGATTCGCACGCTGCTGACCGACATGCTCGATGTTGATTCATGTATGCATGTCCCCGTAAGTTAGTGCCACTTTGGGATCATGACTAGTCATGTCGGCCCGGGTTCTCTGTCATATGGATGCTAGCAACACTATCATATACGTGAGCCAAAAGGCGCAAATGGTCTCGGGCCATGGTAAGGCTTCACCCGTGGGAATACCGTGCGTGAGGCCGCAAAGTGATGTGAGGTGTTACCGGCAAGATCGATGTGACTTGGAATCGGGGTCCTGACACTGCCGGAGAAGGAGGAGGACGCGGAGCGCGTGGCCCGATAGGCCAGAGCATACTGCGTCTGGGACGGTGAGTTGTATAGGAAGCGACCAAATGATGTTTCTCTACGTTGCATTTCCAGAGACCAGGGGAAGGAGTTGCTATCTGACATACACGATGGGGACTGCGGGCTCCACTCGTCATCACGGACCCTCGTCGGCAAGGCATTCCACAGCAGATTCTACAGGCCCACAGCGCTCAACGATGCAGCCGAGCTGGTCAAGTCTTGTGAAGCTTGCCAGTTCCACACCAAGCAGATCCATCAGCCCGCTCAGGTCCTCCAGACTATACCACTCACATGGCCGTTCGCGCTCTGGGGGCTGGATATCTTGGGCCCATTTCCTCGAGCGCCAGGTGGCTACCGCTACCTCTACGTCGCCATTGACAAGTTCACCAAGTGGGCGGAAGTGGAAGCCGTCCGCAGCATCCCAGCTGGTTCTGCGGTCAAGTTCATCAAGGGCCTCGTGAGCCGTTTTGGGGTCCCCAACCGCATCATGACCGACAACGGCTCACAGTTCACCAGTAACCTTTTCAAAACATACTGTGCTAACCTTGGAATGCAGATCTGCTACGCTTCGGTGGCGCACCCCAGGAGCAATGGCCAGGCAGAACGCGCCAACGCAGAGGTCCTAAGGGGCCTCAAGACCAGGAACTTCAAGAAGAAGCTCGAGGCCTGCGGGAGGGGTTGGCACGATGAGCTCCAGTCCATGATGTGGTCCATCCGCACCACCGCCACCAAGCCGACGGGCGATACCCCGTTCTTCCTTGTCTACGGAGCTGAAGCGGTCCTCCCTCACGAAGTCAAGCATCGCTCCGCACGGGTCCTGGCGTTTAATGAAACGCAGCAGGACGCCACGCGGGGGATGGACCTTGTGTTGGGGGAGGAACGCCGCCGCGAAGCTGCACTGAGGGCGGCAAGGTACCAGCAGGCACTGCGGCGATACCACTGCCGCAACATCCGCTCCAGGACGCTCGAGACGGGTGACCTCCTCCTGAGGCGGGTCCTCTCCAGGGAAGGGCTGCATAAGCTCTCACCCATGTTGGAGGGCCCGTTCAAGGTCGTCCATGGCTCCAGGCCTGGCGCCGCGCGCCTGGAGACACAGAACGGGGTGCCCATCCAGAACGCCTGGAACATCCAGCACCTCCGGAAGTTCTACCCATGAAGCAAGGCCCAGTGCCTGTGAAGAAGGCCTGGTGCCTGTGAAGAATCGCCGCCAGTGACACTCTCACATAATAATGAGTGGGGCTGTACACGCCCCGGAGTCTCAGGAGTGGCGTCCTCGGGCCTCGGGGGCTCCCTCCCACGCCTAGTGGCAGCACAGAGCTCCGCGCTAGTGAGAAGACTTGAAGACTAGACTAGGTGCCGGACACGACTTTTCATTTGCTTTCCGTAGTTGGCTCGCCTTCTTTTAATCGAAGTTTGCTTCTGGTGTTCCTTGCTGATTTGGTTCCGTCCCCGTTTGCCGCTATTCCCGACTCTAGTTCACCTGTGTTCCCTCTCTCGCATACCTCGCGAGGGGGCTAGGCAGGTGCCCTCGCGAGCATTTTTCCTTCTGTGTTGTTCCTTCTCTCTGCCTTCCGTCTGCTTTCTCGCGAGGCACCCTCGTTCGAGCCCACAAGCTGGCGCATCTCTCCTAATCTGTGCCCCTCAGGTACCGCGATACGAAGCGCTGGGTCAAGGCTTGGGCAAACGATAAGTGTCCTAGTGAGCTTCCTAACGAATTATTTGCAGTTCCTAAGCGACCGCTAAGTCAAGACGGGCACGAGGAAACAAGTGCCTCATGAAGAGGAGGCTGCCCCGAACGCGCCAGGCTAAGTTATCTCTGCACAAAATAACGACGCAGCATGGAAATAACAAGCATAGCGTAATGATTGAGGAATCGTAGTTCGATACACGCCCCTCCGGGCCCATACTGGTTTCATTTTGATGCAGGAAAGAAAAGAAGAACAAAACAAAAGCGGCAGCGGTCCACGGGGGCAGGCCCCTGGTGACGTCCCGAGCTTAGCCAGATCCCTCCTCGCGCTCCACGGAGGCGCGACGACGAGATGACCCGCTACCACCTTCGAAGCGAGCGCGACGGCGTGGCCGCTGGTCGGAGCCGTCGCAGCTGGAGCTGTCGCCAAGAGAAGAGCCACCGTAACTGGATGAGGCGCGGCCGGCGGGCTCACCCTCGCCCTCGTCACGGCCGTCGCCGAGGCCGAGCACCTTCTCGTCGTCGTTCATCTCGGGGCAGCACCCGGCGCGGCGACCATCTTCCCCAAACACCCTCACGTAGAGGGTCGCATCACCGTCATACTTGAAATGGAGGGTGCACCGCCTGCCCAGGCCGTGCGCGCGGGCGAACATCTGCCAACCGCGGGCCAGAGCTATGTTGCCAACGGCAGAGACCTCAACCACGACCCAGGAGGCCCTCCTGGAGCAGTCGTCCGCCTGCAGCCAGAGTCCACCTGGACCAGAGGCCGGCAGCTCGTCAACGAAGAAGCGCGGAAGCTGAAGCCAGTTACCGGCCGGATCCTCCGACCAGACAACGAACTCCGGCAGCACCTCTGCCGAGTGGAAGCGCGGTCGGGGAGGCCGCGCAACCACGGCACGTCTCCCTTCATCGACGGGACTGTCGTGACCGGAGCGACCCCTGCAACGTGCACCGGCGCCACCCCGGGGGCGAGGGGCCGCGGCGGGAGTCGCGGTGTGCTTACGGGGACGGCCGCGTCCCCGCTTGGGCGCCGGGGAGCCGGGCCCCTCGCGAGGTGCCTTTCCTTTCTCTTCGGCAGAGATCCTCTTTGACGGCGCCATTGGAGTCAGTGGTGGAGCAGAGGAGGAAGAAGCAGGTGGGATGGGAAGAAGTGAGGGACGGGGGCTCAGCCCGCCTCCCTCATTTATTGCAGGAGAAGGCCAACCAGCGCCCCCCACGATCACAGGTAATGATGGTTTTACTTGCATGTCGTAGGGACTTGTCAAGTTGGGCAGTTGCCGAGGCAGCGTGGGGAAGCGAAGATGACCACGTCCAATCAACCGCCACGCGTCGACCGAGGCCGCAGGCTTTTGGGGCCCGCGGCGCTCCGCACTTGACCTTTGGCTTCGCCTCGAAGCCAAGCCCGAGCGTGCCTTGGGCCCGGGGGCTACTGTCCACGTTATGGGAACGGGGGTCCCCAGACTTGCCTGCCTACGGCCCGCGGCGTGGTTGTGTAAGTAGGCCTCTATGGCCCATCTTCATCAACAAAGCACTCAAGACCCTCGCGAGGGGCCAAGCCTCGCGAGGTGGACGACGCAAGGCCTCCTCAGGAGCGGCCTCACAAGGCAGGCTCACGAGGGGCGGAGATATCAAGGCATGGCAAACCTTGCGAGGTTCTCGTGACGTGAGCCATGACAATCGAGACCAGGCGGGCGCCAGCGCGCGCGGCGTCCTTATTTCCTCTTTGGTGCTAAAGGGGCAAGCGGAGGTGCGGAGTACCGAGGCATCAAGCAAAGATCTCCATATCAGTGCAACGAGACCATGACCGGCAGGACAGCAAGACGGAGGTCACCATGGAGACCAAGACGGCGTCACCACCAGAGCCTTTTGCAGGCGAAGACTACTTTTGTCAGGATAAGCTGTACTAGCTGTCCCCTTTCAATGTAACACCCCGGATGTAACTTTCCATATTTGTAACTCCGACTCTTGCCATTTTCGGCTATGTGTTATGATATTCCCTTCGTGGTCGGGTTTTGTCTTTCGTTTTGCATTTTGTTCATGTCATGCATTTCATATCATGTCATCATGTGCATTGCATTTGCATGCGTGTTCGTCTCATGCATCCGAGCATTTTCCCCGTTGTCCGTTTTGCAATCCGGCGCTCCTATCTCCTCCGGTGCACCCCTCTTGTTTTCTTTCGTGAGCGGGTGTCAAACATTCTCGGAATGGACCGAGGCTTGTCAAGTGGCCTTGGTATACCACCGGTAGACCACCGGTCAAGTTTCGTTCCATTTGGAGGTCGTTTGGTACTCCAACGGTTAACCGGGTAACCGCAGATGCCTTCTGTGTGTTCCAGCAAAAAAAACCCCTCAAAAACCAGCCCAAAACCCACCAAACTCTCTTCCATGCTGTAGGTCGTTCGATCATGATCGTGTGGGCGAAAACCGCACCTCATTTGGACTCTCCTAGCTCCCTCTACCTATAAATATGTGACCCTCCCGAAAAACGCACGCAGATCAAACCCTAGCCCTCTTCCAGCTCGCCCCCGGACAATTTTCCCCGCCGCCGGACGTGTCCGCCGCCTCCGCCCGACGAATCGGGGGCCGCCACGTGTCGCCCGACCCGCCGCCTCCGCCCGACCCGCCGGCTCCCTCCGCTGCCGCTCCCGCACGCCTCCCCGGCCTCGCCGCTGCCGGCCGCCGTGCCACCGCCGCCCCTCGCCTACGGCCGTCGCCGGCGCTGCCCGCCGCGCCGTGCCCCGCCGCCGCCGTGCGCCGCCCCGCGCATGTCCTTCATCTCCTCCGACCGCCGGCCGCGTCGCCCCTCTCCTCCCATCGCCGGAGACGAGCCCGACGACCCCAGCCTCGATCCGATCTGGGTCAACGCGAGGTTGACCCGAGACCCCCCCCGAATTTGCCAAGTCTTGGATATTTTACAGCATTTGCCCATGTTCATCATTGCATAACTCACTGTGCAAAGCTCCGTTTCATGCGTGTAATATGTCAAATTGTTCGTCTCGTGATGCTCTACATTTTGTTCAATTGCACCATGCTCTTCTGAGGCACAGGCTGAAGAGGAACTTATCATTTCTGCGCCTAATCAACCTGAAGAAAATGCTCAGCCTGAAGCCAATGATCAAAATGAACAAATGATCAGCAAGGGCAAAATCTTCGTCCAGCTCATCCTTGTGTTGCAAATGAAGTACAGATTGAGAAGATAATTGATAGCATCAATGCACCTGGTCCACTCACTCGTTCAAGGGCAACGCAACTGGCAAATTTCTATGGGCACTTTGCATTTGTCTCTATATCTGAACCCAAGAAAGTTGCTGAAGCCTTCATGGAACCTGAATGGATTCAATCTATGCAAGAAGAGCTTCAACAGTTTGAGCTGAACAATGTGTGGGAATTAGTCAAGCGTCCTGACCCTCGCAAGCACAATATCATTGACACCAAATGGATCTATCACAACAGACAGGATGAGCATGGTCACGTGGTCAGAAACAAGGCTCGTCTCGTTACCCAAGGATACACTCAAGTTGAAGGGATTGACTTCGAGGAAACATTCGCTGCCGTGGCTAGGCTTGAAGCCATTCGCATACTGCTAGCCTATGCCAACCATCACAACATCCTCCTGTACCAAATGCATGTGAAGAGTGCTTTTCTCAATGGCAAGATTGAAGAAGAAGTGTATGGTGCACAACCACCTGGCTTTGAAGATCCAAAACATCTTGACATGGTATACAAACTCAAAAAGACACTGTATGGCCTCAAACAAGCCCCTCGTGCTTGGTATGACACACTGAAAGACTTCCTGAAGAGCAAGGGCTTCAAACCTGGTTCTCTGGATCCCACTCTCTTCACGAAGACATATGATGGAGAACTGTTTGTGTGCCAGATCTATGTGGACGACATTATCTTCGCCTGCACTAACCAGAAATACAGTGATGAGTTTGGGCACATGATGCAAGAGCAATATCATATGTCCATGATGGGTGAGCTGAAGTTTTTCCTAGGTCTTCAAATTCGTCAGCAAAGCAATGACATCTTCATATCTCAAGAGAAATACCTCAAAGACTGCCTAAAGAAGTTTGGAATGCAAGATTGCAAAGGTTACACGACGCCAATGCCAACCAAAAGTCATCTGAGTCCTGATGCCAATGGTAAAGAGTTCGATCAAAAGGTATACCGCTCCATGGTTGGTTCTTTACTTTACTTGTGTGTATCTAGGCCAGATATCATGCTTAGTGTTTGCATGTGTGCCCGATTCCAAGCGGCACCAAAGGAATCGCATCACTTAGCTGTGAAGCGAATTCTTCGATATTTGGCTTACACCCCAACACTAGGATTATGGTATCCAAAGGGCTCAGAGTTTGATCTAGTTGGATTCTTGGATGCTGATTATGCTGGTGACAAGTTTGATCGCAAGTCCACTTCAGGCACATGTCACTTTCTGGGACGATCACTTGTCTGTTGGTCTTCAAAGAAGCAGAACTGTGTGTCTCTCTCCACTGCTGAATCTGAATACATTGCTGCTGGATCTTGCTGCGCTCAGCTTCTACGGATGAAGCAAACTCTCAAGGACTATGGCATCCATCTAAAGCAAGTGCCACTCTACTTCGACAATGAAAGCGCCATCAAGATTGCCAACAACCTAGTTCAGCACTTGAAGACAAAGCACATTGAAATTCGTCATCACTTTCTCAGAGATCATGTCATGCAGGAAGATAGTGATATCTTTCATGTCAACATAAAGAGCAATTGGCAGATATCTTCACAAAGCCCTTGGATGAGCAAAGGTTTTGCAAGTTGCAGTGTGAGCTAAATATCTTAGAATCCTCAAATGTCATGTAATTGGACACACATCCTAACACGTATGCATATTGATGACTTAGATGTGCAACACACAAAGTAATGTATGTCTTCAATCAATAAAGACATACACTCTAAGTGTGAATACATTAATGCGGAATTTGACTTCGGAGCGCCACGATAATTGTGCGCCGTGTCTGGGTCTAATACTTCCTATACGGTGGGTAACGCCACCACCAAATCTTTGTTTGATGTGTTTCATTGGGCGTCTCATTTGCAAAGTCTTCACATTTGATTTGTCTTCAACATTGATTTGACTTCATATTTATCTTCACAATGTTGATTTGGTCCATTCAAATTTATACATATATTTGTGTTATGTCCTCTACAGCATTCACTTATAGCTATGTCTTCTTGCTTGAATCTTTTTTTCTAAGTGAATATGATCGGACCCTAAGCTCTTCTATGCTTCTACCTCAAATTCTATCTATCCAAATCATATGCATTCTGTTGAAATTGACGAATGTCTTCTCTGCGTCCTTGTCAGCAGAAGATACAGAGACAAAGGTTGAATCTGTTTTTAATGCCATATCCTTATTGCCTGAAACCCGGAGAAGCCGGAACGACCACCCGACAGTCCAGGCATGCGTGGGAACATGGAACAACTTCCAATGTGTTGCATGCTTGCCACGTGTCCCTCAGATGTGAACCGCCAGGGGCACCTGCGTAATTGCACTGTGCTGTCCCTTTCCTTATAAATACACATCACATCGCGTTCAAAATCCTTCTCCCACCTCTCCACCTCACAGAAACCCTAGCGCCACCGCTAGCTCTCAACGACGTCGGCGACAAAGCGATTAGCTGTCGCAACCTCACCAAGACCGTCCTCACGCCGGCCGCGGACCTTGTCTCCTCCGCCGCCGCCTTAGGTGTCTTCCATCGCCGAGTTAGGGCACGGGAGATTTAACTGCTCGGCCTCCCACTCCAGTCCGTCTAGCAGTTCTTCATGCGGTAATTAAAACTTCCTTTTTTACTACCCTTTTGATCCGATAGATTCATCCTTCTCCACCATAAGTGGTTTCTAAACCTACAAAATTGGATATATTCTGTTCTGCATCTCATATCATGCCTAGTATATTCACTTATGCTTCACAACTAGTTAGATCCTCACTTGTACCTATTCTTGGATTCGTACAAATCTGGAACCGACTCTCAAAAAATAAGTGAATGTGTTTGCACTATGAGGTTAATGTCTTCAAACTGATTTATCTTCACAAATTTCTAAGAATGCATATGACCTCTTCCCCTTCCCTCGCATCTCTAATGTTGTCACAGGTACATGTCCGTGGGAGAATCCCTTGGTTCTCATAGTCTGCATTCATTTGCAGAGTTCTTACAGCGTCACATAAATTCTCCTGAAGCCAGTTCCTGGCTGACCAGCAGACGTAAGCCTTTGCAAGTTCTGAAGCCATTCAGTTTGAACTTCATGGCCACAAAAAAGTCAGCAAGAAAGGGCGGTAGACAGCGCCGTGGGAATTCATCCAAAGATTTGCCACCAGATCTCTATGAGTTATACAAGACAGACGCTGAAGAAACCTATGGCGAACGCAAGACTTGAATCCAATGGATTTGTAGATATTGGGCTGAACAATGGTTTCTGTACAGATATGTGACTGCAGAGTATGCGGAGAAGAATGCCATCAAGCGACCATGGGGAGACATTCTCTTCAAAAATCTTCCACCCAGGTCCCGAACTGAAGCCATTGCTCAAGGTTTCTATCCTTGCATGGTTTGCGAACCACGGCCAGAGAATGCTGACCCATCTTCTCTGCTATGGTGTCGTGACGACAATCTGTTCAAGCGCAACTACAAGTTTGCCAAGGATTCTGCGGTGAAGAACAACAAAGCATTTGGACACGACTTTAACCCCGGTCCATCTGCTCCTCGGGCTTATGGCACTCGTGATGCTGAACCCAATGTCATCGGCCCCTTCTACAACCTCGAAGGTCTCATCACTCACATTGTTGTTCAGGGGGCAGCCACCGAGCACTCTGATGACAACGCTGATACTGATGAAGCGCTTGCTCCACCTAAGCCACAAAAGCAGAAGAGAACAAAGGCTTCAAAGCCCTCTGCTGCACCTAAAGCTTCACGTGCGAAGCCACTGGCCACTGCACCTCCTGAAGCAAGTGTGCAATCTGAAGATCTTTCTCGCATCTCCAAAAGGACCGAGAAGTCTTCAAAGCAGAAGAAGCCCATCCAGATTTCTGGGCAAGAACTGCCCCAGCTGCCATTCTGAGGAATGAGAATGAAGCCATTGATCTGTCAAGTGACGAAGATTTTGGCGATGATGCTCTTGAGCTGTTGATAAAGAGCAAGCAATAGGCGGAGATCCTCAACGATCTACCCCTCTTTGATGTGGATATCTTGAATAACTTCATTGACGAATGGTTTGACAATCCAAGCATCAGCATCAATGACCTTGAGCTTCCAATTGGCATCAATGTCTCTTTCCACAGTGCCATTGCTAATGAGCTGGCTCTGGCTCAGAAGATCGTTGAACTGAAAAACAAGATTGATCATGAGAAAGCTTAGTTCAAGAGTAACATGGCCAAGCTCAGTGTGACAGATGTCCGAAGCTTCAAACAGCTGATGCATGACCTCAAGGAACAGTTTCACTAGAAACATGAAGAAGCTAAAGGATCAAGAGAGCGGATGAAACTCTCCACCAGTAAATGTGTTCAAGTTCACAATGAAGCCGAAAAGCGCAAGGCGCTTGGGCATCCTGGCATTGACCCCAAGTTGGCTGCCAAAACGAAGAAGCTTGTTGTGGCCCAAGCTGAAGCATCAGGGCGGGAAGCACCTCACATTGTCTTCCCTGCTAGCATGACAGGCTCAAAGCCTAAGATCCCCACACCTGCTTCAGAACTGAAAAAGACCAGGGCAGCTGAGGCCGAAGCCAGAAAGCGCAAGAACAAGATTCCCACTGAAGATGCACCACAGACCAAGAAGCAGAAGACAAAGTCTTCGAAGAGAGATCGGGCTGCTCCCTCAGAGCCCCTTGTTATCGAGCCCATCTCAGTTGCTCGTCCTGCATCCACCAACCAAGAGCGTCAGCTAGTACTTCATGACCCTGCTTTCATAGAGGCCCTGAAGCTGAAGACATTCCAGCTGTTGACCCCATCACAGCTGAACACATTGGTCATCAAGACAATGTAGATGATGATGAAGTCCTTCCTCAGATGGAGCACCAACCGGTATCATCGCCTATTCTCATGAACAACAAACTCATCAGCATTGGTCGTCCCTTGACGCCAATCGCTCAGGATGCATCGTGGGCTGATCACCCCCGACAAGACACACCAAGTCAAGAATCACCCAGTACTACCCCACCTCAAGTCACCACACCGTTGCTTGACGATGACGACTATGTGGTCCAGCCAACTCCCTCTCCAAAAGCATCGCCCGTATTCCGCAGTCTTCGCAAAGGACCAAGGCCACAAGTTGCTCTGTCGAGTGTTCCAGAAGGAGAAGTGCAAAATAACTCAATGGCTCGACAAGTGTTTCCTGACGCCACTCCAACTGCGAACGTCTCTGAGTCTGAAGCAAAAGCTGCTGAAGACATCCCGGCTGCATCAGCCGATGACCAACAAGAACCCCGTCTAGAAGAAGAGCGCGTTGCCAAACCCCCTACCAACCAAGAAGTTGTTCTCGAGGAGAACGAGTCACTGCCCGACCCTCCAGCTACTCAAGTGGAGGTTGAAAACACTGAGGCGGCCACCCACAACACTACTGAAGCCAATGACGCTGTCATGGCTGACACTAATGTGGCGCCTGAAGTGAATATGGTGCGTGAACCTAATGTTGCACCTGAAGCCGTTTTGCAGCTTGAAGCCCAGGTCAATGCCACTACTCCTGTACCTCCTCCAAGGCCTCACAACATTGAGCAAGCATTTGATCGTGGTCAACTTGTCACCATCCGCTGGCCCATTCTGGTTCCTCCGCTTGCTCCCGGACCGCATTTTAACTATCATGTGGAGCACAGGCCTCAGGTCCAGAAGCCAAAGCCCAGGCTGCCAAGGTTTCCAGGTACTGCGTCTTCGCCAGGATCGTCCAATGTGAATGGCTTCAAAGCACACAACACCTTCTTTGATGGTGCCAAGAACCCATATTCGAAGCCAAGAATTTCATCTGATCGGTTCTGGAGCTATCAGCATCAGAGTTATTATTCTTGTGTCTTATACAATCAAGGGCGCATTTTTTCCCATATGCGTCTCGACTGCGAAGCCATTGCTGGCCTGCCCTGCTTGGAAGAAGGCCTAGACTACTTCAGAGATGCTGGCCATCTGCAGTATGTGACCAATAAAGAAAATTGGAATGAGGAGCTTCTGCTACAATTCTTTGCCACTCTTCACATTCGCGGCTACAAGAGGGATCCGAAGACTTGGGCCCTTGAGTGGATGATAGGCAATGTACACCATGAAGCCAAAGCCCAAGATATTATTGAGCTTACTGCCCTGCCCACTCCAGGTGAACTCTATGAACCTGGTTGTCAGCTTCACCGCAATGCTTTGGACAGCATATTTCAGAAGCCTGAGCCGAACATGACTCAAATGGTTAGCATGATGAAGCCACTGCCAAGAGATGTTGAATATCCAACGGAATTCTTTGTTGAAGACCTAGAGTATCTGCCCCGCACCATTTATCAAATCATCAGGCGAACTCTACGGCCTGTCAAAGGACATTCTCCTGCAGCGAATCTTGAAGGAGCAATGAAGACATTGGCTTTCTATATCCTCAATGGCACCAGCTTCAATGCTCAGGATTTCTTCATTAGGCAACTTGCTGCATCTGGCTCTGATTTATTTGGTCTGAAGTTCTATGCTCCATGGGTAATGCGCCTCATCAAGCTTCACTCTTCTATCAACTATCAGACCTCTGTGCGCAATCATCTCATCTTCTTGCCAGAGGTTGATATGTCTGTCGAAGCCATCTACCCTGAACCTGCCACAATGCAGATCACCAAATCATCTCATCTTCTTGCCAGAGGTTGATATGCCTATATATCTTCACAATGCAGATCACCAAATCTTCACGCAACCTATTGAAGGAGTTCTTGCTGCTACTCGAGTTTATCCTCTGGCTCGTAACACATGTGCACCTCATCGTGCAATAACTGAAGCCACTGAGAGCACCATTGCACAAAGGCCTCGGAAGCGATCTCGCGTTCTCAATGATCGAGAGCTTCTCGTGGCATTACATCAAAAACAGGATAAGCATCATGACTGGCTCAAGCGTCAGATGCAGAGCCTCTTGGTGGATGTTAATCGCATTCGAAATCTTGCCACCAAGAATGCATTTGTCACACATGAAACCTGTCGACGGTTGTGGAAGAGTCTGGCATTGCTAAGCTCTGAAGATGATCTTCAACAGGATGGCTTCAAAGAATGATTCAAATTTGATTCCACTCCTCCCAGGAACGCTGTCTTGCGTCGGACTCCCTCTGTCGAAGACTTTGAGTGCTCCTCCTCAGCGGCAACTATCAATGCCAGAGTCATCGATGACGGAGATGATGCTACTTCACCAACTACAACTTCGCCGCGTATCGGCACTGCACCAAGCTCTTCTGCACCACCGGACTACAACGTCGACCCTGCACCTTCACCTACTCCTCATGGGAATGAGTAGAAGCTCTATGTCTTCAAACCTTTTTGGTCCTTACTGACAAAAGGGGGAGAAGCATATGAGTTGATAGTCTTCAAGCGGGTCCTTATGGGTGGTTGCTATACTTTTTGCCAAGTGTTTACAACTCTCGCTTTTGATACATTTGGTTCTTTGAGTTGTAACACTTAAACTTGATGGTCGTCTGCTACCTTTTCTGTCAACTACGTGATGCGACGACAAATTCCGCATGTGCGATGATAAATTCCGCACGAAGTCATTCTGCAGACGTCCATTTTTCATTATGCATTTTCATTTCATGATGAATTGTCTTCTTAAGTTGAAGAGGATCTCCACAAGTAAAACCTGCCATGTGCATCTGCATTCAAACGCAAACTATTTATACGCACACCTTCAGGTGGAGCCTTTTGTTACTTATAAAGACAATACCTTAACCCTTGCAATTTCACATACTTTTATCCCCGTTGAAAACTTCAACCAGTTTGTCATCAATCACCAAAAAGGGGGAGATTGTAAGTGCATCTAGTGCCACCCCTAGTTGGTTTTGGAGTAGTGACAACAAACCTAGTTGAGGGACTAATGTGTTTGTGAGAATTGCAGGATTGCACTGGTAGTAGTCCCTCATCGATTCGGTTTACCTACCAGAGATGACCCCTAAAAATGTGTGAAGACATTGAAGACAATGGTGGGTTGTGAAGAAATTCACCACGAAGATTATGACTCGAGAAAACACTCAGATGAAGACTATGGAGTGCGAAGACATAGTTGTTTCGTAGTTTCCTTTTCTTCTTTGTTGAGTCATAGGAACCACCGTACTATTAAGTGGGGTCGGTGTGAACAAAGTCAGAGTGACTAAAGTGATGCTCAACCAAATTCTGTGTCTTCGAGCGAAGACAATGAGAGCAAATCTTATCCAGAGCTAGATAAGTCAGCTTTACTTATAGCCCAAGTCAAGCAGCCGCATGTGTTTGAAATCTGACCGTTGGACACATCTTAATTCCTTAGTGACCCAGGGTCATTTCGGACAAATCAGGTCGGGTTGCCTAGTGGCTATAAATAGCCCAGCCCCTACACCATAAATTGGTGGCTGCTCAGAGTTAGTGCACGACTTTTGTCGTTTGAGAGCAACCCACCTTGAAGCCTTTGAGAGAAAGATCCTTGCGAGGACAAAGCCCAAAACACCCAAAGCCAAAGAGTGTTAGGCATCACTGAAGTCTTTCTGTCTGCGTGACCTGAAGACTTGTTACACTTGAGGACTGTGAATCCTCCGGCCGGTTAGGCGTCGCGTTCTGAGCATCCAAGAGTCATTGTGGATTGCCGGTGAACGAAGTCTGTGAAGGTTTGGAAGTCTACCTTGAATACTTACCAGAGTGATTGGGCGAGAACTAAGTGTCCTTAGATCAAGGGGAATAAAGTGAAGACGTGGTCTTCTAAGTTAAATCTCAGCCTCCCTAACCAAACGTACAGTTGTCACAGCAACTGGAACTGGTCCAACAAATCCTTGTCCTCACCAAGCAACTGGTTCTATCTCCTCCCTCACTTATTTACAGTTTGTCTTTGTGAAGTCAGTTGCATGCTTGCTTGATCTGTTTGACTTCGCTGTGTGACGACTATTGTTGTTTGGCTTCATACTATCTTCCATCCTGATCTATACTACCTAGGAACTAATAGTCTTCGTGCATTCGCTTCATTACTTGCTGGATTATGGCTTGTCAAGTGTAGTCTACCGTTCCGCTGCATATCAATAGGTTCATTTCTATAATTTGTCTTCAAGGCTCCCATGTTTTGAAGACTTTCATAAAAATCGCCTATTCACCCCCCCTCTAGTCGATAACTAGCACATTCACTCATGGCGCCATCGAGGAAGTTCTTGATGTCTACGACGCAACCTTCTTCTTGTAGACTCGTGTTGGGCCTCCAAGCGCAGATTTTTGTAGGACAGTAGCAAATTTCCCTCAAGTAGATGACCTAAGGTTTATCAATCTGTGGGAGGCGTAGGATGAAGATGGTCTCTCTCAAACAACCCTGCAACCAAATAACAAAGAGTCTCTTGTGTCCCCAACACACCCAGTACAAATGGTGAATTGTATAGGTGCACTAGTTCGGCGAAGAGATGGTGATACAAGTGCAATATGGATGGTAGATATAGGTTTTCGTAATCTGAAAATATAAAAACAGCAAGGTAACTAGTAACAAAAGTGAGCAAAAACAGTATTGCAATGCTTAGAAACAAGGCCTAGGGTTCATACTTCCACTAGTGCAAGTTCTCTCAACAATCATAACATAATTAGACCATATAACAATCCCTCAACGTGCAATAAAGAGTCACTCCAAATTCACTAATAGCGGAGAACAAACGAAGAGATTATTGTAGGGCACGAAACCACCTCAAAGTTATTCTTTCTGATCGATCTATTGGGCTATTCCTATAAGTGTCACAGCCAGCCCTAGAGTTCGTACTAAAGTAACACCTTAAGACACACAACAACCAAAACCCTAATGTCACCTAGATACTCCAATGTCACCACAAGTATCCGCGGGTTTGATTTTACGATATGCATCAAACAATCTCAAATTAATCTATTCAAACCAACACAAAGAATTTCAAAAAGTGCCCTAAAGTTTCTACCGGTTAGTCAAGACGAAAACGTGTGTCAACCCCTATGCATAACTTCACAAGGTCACAAAACCTGCAAGTTGATCACCAAAACATACATCAAGTAGATCACGTGAATATCCCATTATCACCACAGATAAGCATATGCAAGACATACATCAAGTGTTCTCAAATCCTTAAAGACTCAATCCGATAAGACAACTTCAAAGGGAAAAATCAATCCATTACGAGAAGGTAGAGGGGGAGAAACATCATATGATCCAACAATAATAGCAAAGCTCGCAGTACATCAAGATCGTGCCAAATCAGGAACACAAGAGAGAGAGAGAGATCAAACACATAGCTACTGGTACATACCCTCAGCCCTGAGGGTAAACTACTCCCTCCTCGTCATGGAGACCGCCGGGGTGATGAAGATGGCCACCGGTGATGATTTCCCCCTTCGGCAGGGTGCCCAAAGAGTGTCCCGATTGGTTTTTGATGGCTACTGAGGCATGCGGCGGCGAAACTCCCGATCTAGGTTTATTTTTGGGGTTTTCCCTATTTATTAGAATTTTTGGCGACAGGGACAAGTCAGGAGCCACGAGGGGCCCACAAGGTCGGGGCCGCGCCCTAGGGGGGGCGCCCCCACCCTGGTGGTGGCCTCGGGACTCCTCTCGTGCATCTCTGGTGCTCCGTCGGCTTCTTTTGGTCTGTAAAAAATCATCGTATAGTTTCAGGTCAATTGGACTCCGTTTGATATTCCTTTTCTGCAAAACTCAAAAACAAGGAAAAAAACAGAAACTGGCACTGGGCTCTAGGTTAATAGGTTAGTCCCAAAAATCATATAAAATAGCATATAAATGCATATAAAATATCCAAGATTGATAATATAATAGCATGGAACAATCAAAAATTATAGATACGTTGGAGACGTATCAAGCATCCCCAAGCTTAATTCCTGCTCGTCCTCGAGTAGGTATATGATAAAAACAGAATTTTTGATGTGCAATGCTACGTAACATATTTATCAATGTAATATTCTCTATTGTGGCAAGAATATTCAGATCGATAAGATTCAAAATGAAAGTTTAACATTGACATAAAAACAATAATGCTTCAAGCATACTAACAAGGCAATTATGTCTTCTCAAAATAACATGGCCAAAGAAAGCTTATCCCTACAAAATCATATAGTCTGGCTATGCACCATCTTCATCACACAAAATATTCAAATCATGCACAACCCTGTTGATAAGCCAAGCAATTGTTTCATACTTTTGATGTTCTCAAACTTTTTCAACTTTCACGCAATACATGAGCGTGAGCCATGGACATAGCACTATAGGTGAAATAGAAGGTGGTTGTGGAGAAGACAAAAAGAAGGAGATAGTATCACATCAACTAGGCATATCAATGGTCTATGGAGATGCCCATCAATAGATATCAAATGTCAGTGAGTAGGGATTGCCATGCAACGGATGCACTAGAGCTATAAGTGTATGAAAGCTCAGAAAGAAACTAAGTGGGTGTGCATCCAACTTGCTTGCTCATGAAGACCTGGGGCATTTTGAGGAAGCCCGTCGTTGGAATACACAAGCCAAGTTCTATAATTAAAAATTCCGACTGGTATATGAAAGTGACAACATAGGAGACTCTATCATGAAGGTCATGGTGCTGGTTTGAAGCACAAGTGTGGTAAAAGAATAGTAACATTGCCCCTTCTCTCTTTTCTCTCTTTTTTTGGGCCTTCTCCTTTTTTGGCCTCTTTTTTTCGTCCGGAGTCTCAACCCGACTTGTGGGGGAATCATAGTCTCCATCATCCTTTCCTCACTCGGACAATGCCCTAATAATGATGATCATCACGCTTTTATTTACTTACAACTGAAGGATTACAACTCGATATTTAGAACAAAATATGACTCTATATGAATGCCTCTGGCGGTGTACCGGGATGTGCAATGAATCAAGAGTGACATGTATGAAAGAATTATGAATGTCGGCTTTGCCACAAATACGATGTCAACTACATGATCATGCAAAGCAATATGACAATGATTAAGCGTGTCATAATAGATGGAACAGTGGAAAGTTGCATGGAAATATATCTCGGAATGGCTATGGAAATGCCATAAGTGGCTGTTTTGAGGAAGGTATATGGTGGGTGTATGGTACTGGCCAAAGTTGCACGGTACTAGAGAGGCTAGCAATGGTGGAAGGGTGAGAGTGCGTATAATCCATGGAATCAACATTAGTCATAAAGAACTCACATACTTATTGCAAAAATCTATTAGTCATCAAAACAAAGTACTACACACATGCTCCTAGGGGGATAGATTGGTAGGAAAAGACCATTGCTCGTCCCCGATGGCCACTCATAAGGAAGACAATCAATAAATAAATCATGCTCCGACATCATCACATAACGGTTCACCATACGTGCTTGCTACGGGAATCACAAACCTCAACACAAGTATTTCTCAAATTCACAACTACTACTAGCATGACTCTAATATCACCATCTTCATATCTGAAAACAATCATAAGGAATCAAAATTCTCATAGTATTCAATGCACTTTATATGAATGTTTTTGTTATATCCCTCTTGGATGCCTATCATATGAGGAGTAAATTCATAACCTAAACAAAATACCATGTTGTTTAAGACTCTCAAAATAATATATGTGAAGTATGAGAGTTCAACAATTTCTACAAAATAAAACTACCGCCGTGCTCTAAAAATATATAAGTGAAGTACTAGAGCAACTGAAAAATACTCCAAAAGATATAAGTGAAGATCAATGAGTAGTCGAATAATTATGTAACTATGTGAAGACTCTCTAACATTTAAGAATTTCAGATCTTGGGTACCTTATTCAAACAGCAAGCAAATCCTAATAAAATAAAATGATGCTCCAAGAAAAAAACACATATCATGTGGTGAATAAAAATATAGCTCCGAGTAAGGTTACCGATGGATTGAAGATGAGAGAGGGGATGCCATCCGGGGCATCCCCAAGCTTAGATGCTTGGTCGTCCTTGAATATTACCTTGGGGTGCCTTGGGCATCCCCAAGATTAGGCTCTATCCACTCCTTATTCCGTAGTCCATCAAAATTTTACCCAAAACTTGAAAAATTGAAAACACAAAACTCAACAGAAAACTCATAAGCTCCGTTAGTATACTAAAAAAAATCGTTCACTTTGGTACTGTCAATACAAGGTTCGTAAATTTTCTCACATGATGCCTACTGTACCCTACTTTTGATAACATATCTACTGCACAACCTTCTTCTGGTAAACTCGTGTTGGGCCTCCAACCGTAGAGTTTTGTAGGACAGTAGCAAATTTCCCTCAAGTAGATGACCTAAGGTTTATCCACCCGTGGGAGGCATAGGATGAAGATGGTCTCTCTCAAACAACCCTGCAACCAAATAATAGAGAGTCTCTTGTTTCCCCAACACGCCCAATACAATGGTGAATTGTATAGGCGCACTAGTTCGGCGAAGAGATGGTGATACAAGTGCAATATGGATGGTAGATATAGGTTTTTGTAATTTGAAAATATAAAAACAGCAAGGTAACTAGTAACAAAAGTGAGCAAAAACGGTATTGCAATGCATAGAAACAAGGCCTAGGGCTCATACTTTCACTAGTGCAACTTCTCTCAACAATGTTAACATAATTAGATCATATAACAATCCCTCAACGTGGAATAAAGAGTCACTCCAAAGTCACTAATAGCAAGAACAAACGAAGATATTATTGTATGGTACAAAACCACCTCAAAGTTATTATTTCTGATCGATTTATTGGGCTATTCCTATAAGTGTCACAAACAGCCCTAGAGTTTGTACTAAAATAAAACCTTAAGACACACATCAACCAAAACCCTAATGTCACCTAGATACTCCAGTGTCACCACAAGTATCCGCGGGTTTGATTATAGGATATGCATCAAACAATCTCAAATTCATTTATCCAAACCAACACAAAGAACTTCAAAAAGTGCTCTAAAGTTTCTACCGGAGAGTCAAGATGAAAACGTGTGTCAACCTCTATGCATAACTTCACAAGGTCACAAAAACACGCAAGTTGATCACAAAAACATACATCAAGTAGATCACGTGAATATCCCATTGTCACCATAGATAAGCACATGCAAGACATACATCAAGTGTTCTCAAATCCTTAAAGACTCAATCCGATAAGATAACTTCAAAGGGAAAACTCAATCCATTAGAAGAAGGTAGACAGGGAGAAACATCATATGATCCAACTATAATAGCAAAGCTCGCGGTACATCAAGATCGTGCGAAATCAAGAACATGAGAGAGAGAGAGAGATCAAACACATAGCTACTGGTACATACCCTCAGCCCCGAGGGTGAACTACTCCCTCCTCGTCATGGAGACCGCCGAGATGATGAAGATGGCCATTGGTGATGATTTCCCACTCTGGCAGGGTGCCGGAACAGGGTCCTGATCAGTTTTTGGTGGCTACAGAGGCTTGCAGCGGCGGAACTGCTGATCTAGGTTTATTTTCGGCGTTTTCCCTATTTATAAGAATTTTTGCCGTCGGGGACAAGTCAGGAGGAGCCACGAGGGGCCCACAAGGTCGAGGGGCGCGCCCTAAGGGGGGCACCCTTGTGGTGGCCTTGGGAATCCTTTGATGCATCTACGACGCTCCTTGGGCTTCTTTTGGTCCATAAAAGATCGTCGTAAAGTTTCAGGTCAATTGGACTCCGTTTGATATTCCTTTTCTGCGAAACTCAAAAACAAGGAAAAAACTCGCACTGGGCTCTAGGTTAATAGGTTAGTCCCAAAAATCATATAAAATAGCATAGAAATGCATATAAAACATCCAAGATTGATAATATAATAGCATGGAACAATCAAAAATTATAGATATGTTGGAGACGTATCAGTTCTCGGCCACCGAGAAGGGGAAGGTACCGAAGGAGGGACCCGGCTCGCCGCCGCCCGCACAAGCACCTCGCGACTCCTTAGGTGGCTCCTTGGCGGCATGGGCATGCCTTGGGAGGCCGTGGCGGTGCTTCTTCTCGAGGCGGGAGCCGCCAAGGGCGAGGCACCCCCTGCGATGAGGGGAGGCAAGCCATGCTTGCCCAGCCTCCTCGGCCACGCTTACACTCGGCGGAGGTGGTCCCGTACTTCTTCGCGTGGTCGGACAGGCCGACCGGCACCTGGCTCCCGCTCCCTCACTTCTTCGCCGGCGAGCTGCCGGCCACAGGGCTTGACGGCCTCTAGCTGCAGGCTGACGGCTGCTGCAGCAAGGATTCATGGGTTGGGGTCGAAGTTACCGGCACCGGTAACGTGTCCCTGGCCTGCAGCTGGCAGGCGTTCACCCATGCGCGCGGCCGGAGCAGGAGGTGCACCCTCCACTTCAAGTACGATGGCCTCACGACTCTCTACGTGAGAGTGTTTGGGCAAGACGGTCGTCGTGCAGGGTGCTGCCCCGAAAACGGCAGCGGCGGCGATGAGCTTGGACTTGACGACAGCCGCGATGACGCCGATGGTGAGCTTGCCCTTGGCGGCGGCCGGACTTCCTTCAGCAGCGGCGGCTCCTCCTCGGGCGGGAGCACAAGCAGCGGCGGCTACGACCAGCCGCCACGTCGCCAGGGTTGCTTTGAGGAAGGTGGCGGGTTGTCTCGTCGCCGCGTTCCAGTGAAGCCGGAGGAAGGCTCGAACTAAGTCCAGGGTCCACCGGCCGCCAGGCCTCGGGAGCTACTGCGGTCGTGCACATCGCTTTTGTTTAACCTTTCCTTTCTCCTGCATTTTGAAAAAAGTAGAGGGCCCTGCTGGGGTGTGTAATGAACCGTCGTATTTATGCCACTATGCTATGCTTATTGTTCTGATGTTATGCCGTGATATCCATGTTTCGAGTAAGTTAGGTAAGATAACATAGCTTGATGCGCTCATAGTAGTTGTTTCCCATCTGGCGAGGGCGCGCCCCTCCGCATCTGGTGAAGCCCCCTTGCTGCCGACACAGGCGCCATTGGCCTCAAGAAACATCGTAAAGCTGCAAAGTTGTTAGAAAGTTTGACGGGGTGCCTTGCTCTTCCTTGCACGAGCCCCCAGGCGTGAGTTAGCTATGGCTTACTGCATCACGTCGCGCTGGCCAGGGGGCACGGACTTCAGAGTGTGCACACGTCCATGAGCTTACCTGAGAACATCTCGCGAGGATCAAGGACGCCGAAGCTTTGGGGCAACGGGGCTTTGGCGAAGTGTGTTCGCGGCGCGGGCGAACCCGATGCACGCACACACTTGCCCAGCCCCCGCTAGCGAGACACGCGAGGAGGAGCGACGGGAAACTACCGCTCTCCCTGGGCGAAGATCGACAGGCGAGAGAAGTAAAAGAGGGGGAATCCAACTTGGCAATCGAAAAACGCGAGGACTCCAAATTTCATTAAAAGGTTTGCAAACCAACTACAGAAAGCAAGAAAAAGAACACCCGCGTCCGGCACCTAGACTAGTCTTCTCACCAGTGCGAAAGCTAAGTGCTGCCACTAGGACGTGGGAGGGAGCCCCTGAGGCCCGAGGGCGGCGCTCCGGAGACTCCGAGGCGTGTACAGCCCCACTCATTATTACGTGAGTGTCACAAGTGGAGACCTTCATAGGAACTGGGCCTTGCTTCATCGGTAGAACTTCCGGAGGTACTACATGTTCTAGGCATTCTGCATGGAGATCCCGTCCTGCGTCTCCAGGCCTGGAGATGCGGGCGACCCTAAATGGGCCCTCCCACATGGGTGATAGCTTATAGAGCCCTTCCCTGAAGATCACCCGCCTCCGGACGAGATCACCCACCTCGAGCGGACACTGCAACAATGCTACCGCCGTAGTGCCTGCTAGTACCTTGGAATCGTTTCGATGGTTTTGTGACGAGATGTCACGACCGGTTTTTCAATAAAAATAATTATTGAGAAACCAATCCCTTTTACGGACCAGTGAGGAAGAATTCCTTCTCACTGATAGACAAAACATTGGTCACAGAAGAAAAATACCAGGAGTACTAAATATAATACAAGGTTGAGCAGGGACTGCCCAACAATTTATTACATGCTCGCCGATAAAACAATACGGCGGGTAGGGTGGCAAACTACTAACTCACGAAAAAAACGGTGGTGGAGATATCACCGCGGGGCGAGTGATATGACTCCAGAAGACTATAGCTCTTCGAGCGTCGGAGTGAGGCTCGAGAAGACTTATTGCGGGTGGCGGAAGCGTAAACAACATAAGTGACCAAAATCCGGGATCGCGCAGGACTGACTGGGACTCCTCTAGGCGTCGGACGCGCTATCAAACTCTTCATCCAAGAGATCGCCTTCGTCAACATCTGGCCAAATCAACAAGCCAGGTGAGTACTATGAAGTACTCGCAAGACAGTTCGGACATAAGGTATAACAAACGCAAACATGAAGCATATGAATAAGTTAACCAGTGCGATCAGACATAGAGATAATAAATACTGGGTGCCAAGCGAGGGTCTGAATGACGCCTCGGGCGGAAACTGCAAAATAGTAATACTGGTGCCAAACGAGTGTCTGAAAGACTCCTCGAGAGGAAAATGCGGAATAATAATACAGGTGCCAAACGAGTGTCTGAAAGACTCCTCGAGCGGAAAATGCGGAAATACAATGCCGCAGTCGGGCGTCGGGGCGACACCACATAAAGGGCTTATAACAGAAAGTAAAGACAGTGCATGCCGCAGTCGGACGTCTGAGCGACATCACATAAAGGGCTTATATCACAACTCATTAATACAATAGCTCGGAGACATAATTTATCACAAGCATGAGACACAAAATAAAGTTAGTCCATCAACTGGAATAACAATAAAACTGAGATTTTACCGCTTGAGCTTGTTTACCGGGGGCAAGATTTTCACACGGATAGATTTGGATGTAAAGTCTACATTACTGATCATGGATACGATGATTTGGAAAGAATTGACTCTGCAGAGTTTGTACTTAACCACTGCCAACGCATTTCAGTAGTCACGGGGACTAGTTCCGTCTACGGTGTTCTGGAAGGAACACGTCTAACCAGTACACACCCAATTCAACCATCCGAAGCCATGGATCACCCTCGGCAACATTCAGGAAAAACCCTGAGTCGGGGAGGCTACAACCTCGCGTAGCATGGGATCAAATTTCTATACGCGCGCTATAAGGGGGTGCCCCCCCTCTCGGTCCCAACCGGAAACACCCATGCCCCCTGACCGAATGACTGGCTTTAATCCTGGGCCAAGGTACCATCATCCCGGCCTCTCTGTTTGGTGTGTACACGGAAAGAGGTTACCAACTTACTAAACCGTATCCTGGCAATCAGACATGTGGTAGCACGGAAAGGGGAAGGGACGATAACACGGCTCCAACCATGTTAACGTCGGGAAAGTCGGATGACACAAGGCTGGCATGCTACAACAGTACCACCTCGCTGCCCTTCATGTCACCACATGATTAGGCCACCTCTCATCAGAGGTCATCGCAACCTTGGAACAACCGGGTCGTTGCCTTACAAGCAACGAGGTATTTATCGACCCTCACATGCCACGCACAAACTTTCACATGAACATGCAAAACATCTGCCATATCAAATGTTCAAACATGCTTGCCTGGTTCGGAGAAGTCGGAGTCTAGCTCGGCGAAGTTCGCGGCTCCGTCCCCTCTCCCGGAACCTACGGCAATCACGAAATGGGGTACTAACGTGAAAACCAACACATGCACAGAAACTTTGCCAAATTTTTTTCAAATAAATCCCATAAAAAACTAGACAAAATTTGGAGATTGACAGAAAAAGAATCACTCAAAAATACCTTTTCATTAAAAAGTTATAAAGGTTTCTGTCCAGGGACCTTTCTGTAATGAAACAGAAAAGTTCCAGGGTTTTAACTGAGAAAACAGAAAACGGTTCGTTTGGAAATGCGCAAGCGCAAGAGAGAAGACGTATTTTGCCCGAAGGCGCCAACAGAAAACGATTCGGGGAAATAAAACAGAGGCTGACACGCGGGGCCCGCATGTCAGGTTTGAAAGCTCGCCGGCGCCCGAAGACGGCGGTGGACGCCGGCGTCGAACCACGGCGAGTTAGGAGAAATGGAGGGTACCAAGAGCTTCAGTGTCTTCTTCCGCGTCGGTGGGTGGTGGACTCGTCCAACGGGGAGCACCACGTCGACGGCGACACTATCTCCGGCGGACGGCGGTTCGGGTGAGGTTGGGGAACTCCGGTGGAGGGCTGCAAAGTACGAATTGAGCGGGTCAGAACGAGGGATGCAAGGAGAGGCTACTGGCAAGAGAATGGAGACTGCGGAGCACACACGGGGGCGAATCGGGCTGGATCCCGTGGCGGATCGCGGCGGCCGGAGTCGAGGAAGGAGACCCCCTCGCGGCTCTTCCAGTGGCTGGGCGTGCTCTAGGGAAAGTGTAGGGCTGGTGGGTGCTCGAGTTGAAGCTCGGGGCCCCTATTTATAGGCAGCTCGACGGGGTGGCCGTGAACGGAGAATCTCCGGCGAGCGATTACGGCGGAGCAGTGGGTTGTCAGGGGGTTTGAGCGGTCGAGCAGCATCAGTGGCTGTTACTGGACTCGATTTGCAGCTGAACGGGGCTGGTCTGGGTGTAATGGCGTCTGTCCACGGTGAGGTGACCGCACGGGCTCAACGGCGGCAGAGAGCGCACTCCGCGCCCTGGGGTTCACGACGAGTGCGGCAGCGCATTCGGGGGAGTGGACGGCCACGCGGCGGGCTCCGGTGGTTTGGGCGGCGCTGGGTGGAGTCGGCGGCGCCGTGTCTCCCGCTGGCGTCCGCAAAGCCGCCGCCGGCGTCGGTCACGGGGCGGCGCATCTTCTGCTGCTCGTCGCCGACGCCCGCAAGGTGCCAGGCACTCGTGCGGTGCAGGAACAAGAGGGCGAGGACGAGGAGCAAGGCGACGCGATGGCACTGGCGAGATCGATGCCCTGTTCTGAAGAAAACGACAGTAGCCACTGAACTGAATCTCTGAATTTATCTGAATTTGACATGACCATGCACTGCAGGTGTTCGACAGTAGGTTTTGGTAAAGAGATAAATTTTTCTGGAGCTGTAACTTGGTGAGATGATCACTCAAAGCACCCAGGGGCTGTATGAATTTACTTGGAATTTTTGGAGAAGGTTTTGAATGAATTTCACCAAATTTGGCAAATCTGGTCCAAACTTGCAGCTGATGTAGTTTGAAAATTTTGAACTGGAGACTAGTGGATCTTCATGGTTCTAGGTTGGGGGTTCAAAGGACTAGGAGGGGGAAGAGTTTGGGGCCAAAAATCAAAACAGAAAGAGGAGTTCCTTTGTAAACCTCCAAGTGCTAGAAGAGAAGACAGAAATTTATTTGAATAGAATTTGAATGGAAATGATCACATGGGGAGGTTCAACTTGCTGGATTTGATGCAAATCATGGTCCAAAGGTGAGGGAAAGGTTAGGAGAGAGCATTTGCACTAATGCCATGGCAAGGAGGAATTGTTGAAAGTGGCAAAAGACTTTCCAAAAGCCATAGTGCATAATTCAAGAAGATTTACCAAAGGTTATTTTCCCAAATGAAAAACCATTTTGTCTTGAGTCCAAAAGAGAGCAAGAACCTCCAAGGTCAAAGGCAGATCTTGGGTGAATCCAAATAAAAATTTTGCCATAAAGAAAATATATGAGAGGGAGAGTTCTCTTGAAGAAAATTTTTAAATCACTCCCTTCAAGTTAAATGAAACCTTTTGAAAAATCCAATAAAAACTTGGGTGTCACACGAGAACATTGTTCTTGGTGTCTCCTGACATTTAGGGGTTGTGGTAGTGTCCCGGGGAGTTGAGCTCCGAGGTGTTGTCGTCACAATTTTATCGTTGCAGTTCTGGAATACCTGAGTTTCGCCGACATCCAAAATCTCTTTTATGCAGTTGTTGGTGAGATCACCTCGACGCCATTCGAAGGTTGAGGTACACGATTTCCGAAGGTTTCTTGGTTATGTGTTGACGGATGGATACAGCTGGATCTAGGGATTGCTAGTTTGGGTGATATATTTTGTGTCCCCTGTATCCCCAACACCAGATTGCATAACCAGAAAGTTTCGGGAGTTTATAAGTGGGAATTCAAGTAGCTCTTAGGATATCTTTCCGACAGATGCATGATATGAGATTGGGGTTCGACGTCTAGTGGTCCGCCTTTCCACGGTTGGTTTTTACAGTGGTCTCGTAGTGTCTTAAAGAGTCCTTGGCTATGCCGACTCAGGGACGCTTCGTATGTTATGTGCACTGCCTTGTACATGATGGTGCTGTACAATCGAGCCCGTGTGGGCCCCACCACGAAAACTTCGGACGAAATCTCTATCATATGTTTGTTCCGGCTTACTCTGCGAGCCAATCCTTTGTTTTGTTTTAAGTTGTGGTATTCGAGTTGCTTCATTGTCAGGTGTTGATTCCCTACCTTTCCTAAGCGGTGTTCTCATACTTCTATGTGAATACCAATCCTTCTTGATCATCGAGATTGTCATCCCAATTCTTTCCAACCGGCGTGCTTCTCTTCAAGTGCATCCAGTCAGCCCAACATTCGCAAGATCAATTCTAAGTTTTCTCAACGGTATCCATTCCATCTGCCCAAGTTGCCTTTGTTTTCCCGCCCTCCCACCCTTTTTCTTCAAGGACTCAGATTTCTTAATCAAGTATCCTTTTTGTTGATGTGAAGTCTCTTCACTCTTTTCAATCAATATTCTTATCCGGTGATTTCCCATGAAGATACTAACGGAGCTTCAAGTTTATCAGTCTTTGTTCTCTTATCTTCCTCGGTGGTTTCAACGCAAGCTTTTCGTGTTGATCGTATCCTTTCATCGTTTCAAATGTTTTCTCATGCCGGTGCACCTCTTAATCATCCACCTCTTGCTATTCATGTTTATCTGGAGTGCTGAAGGTATCCCAGAGGATTCATGTTTCTATTCTTAATCCTTTCTAGCTATTTCGAGGTCTTACCTTATTCAAGCCATTTAATTGAACCGACGCAATCTCTATTGTAAATCATTCGAGGTCTTTTCCCAGGATCTTACCTGACTCTTCTAATTTTCCCGGAGCTATTCTCAAATTCATTTAAAAGTTTGACGTAAGAATGAATTTCATCAGTCATATGCCTTTGTCCAAGATCTTCCAAATTCTATCATCGTTGATTCAACTTTTCCATTCTAAATTGTTCCAAAGTGCCTCAATAATTCATGGTGGTTCTCATCATCATTCTCAACATTTGAAGACCGAAGAAGGATTTCTCCTAAATCTTGTCCATTCTCTTGAAGGTTCATGGTTCTAGCTTGATGCCATCCTCTCATAATTGTTTTCGATTGCGAGAATTCTTTTCACCCATCCGGAGCAATTCAGGAGTCTTTTCAGTTTGATTCTCTGGAACTCATCATCTCAGAATTATTCATTCTCAGCTTTCATCTCTCGTTCTCGAATTCTTCCAGTGCATCATTCATGTCTTATCTAGTCAGCTCGGGATCTCTGCGTTCACTTGTATCTAAATTCTCTCAAGTATCTTCGTTCATTTTCTAATTCTTCCCGATGTTTCTTTATCTTTTCTTCGTTCATTTTCAATTCTTACGGTGGTTCGTTCAAGAGTTCTCTTCCTTCGTTATCATATCAATTTATTCGTTGTTTCAATCCTACCGTTGGTTCGTTGAAGACTTTTCTGAAGTTTGCGCTATATCTCTCTTAATCCTTTCTACGGGAATAAGTAGTATGCCAAATCCGTTGCTTGTCATCAATTTATATTGGTGAAGGATACACATAACATAATTCTTGTTCTTGTTTCATCCAAGTGTTTAATTCTTTCAACCGAAGTTTGTTCGTGATATCAATATCTCAGTTATATGTTGTCCATCTTTTTTTCCGGAGTTCCAAGTTTTCTCGGTTAGATCATTTCAAAGCTTCATCTTATCACTTCAAGGCTGCACCTAGTGTTTTCAACTTCTCTCTCTTTCTATCATCCTTTTATTACCGGAGTTCTTCATGGAGTTTTTACATGATGGTCCATCAAGGATTTAATTCCTTCTCGAAGTGTTCATCGAGATTCTTTTCAGAGGAGCTCAAGTATTCTTCATCTTGCATTCCGAAGTGCAATTCGTTCTACCTTATCATTTGAGGTGGTGTTATGTCATTCTTGACAATTTGAGTTCGCTTTTCATGATTCCCATGTTGCCAAGAATGAGATATTTTAAATCCACCAATCTCTTCGTTGGATTTATCTTGTGTCATGTGTCACCTAAAGCCTTCCCTAAGGAATGTTGCTATTATGGTGCTTATCAATGATCCAAGTTTTCTCCTATCCTCTTGGTGAAAGAAGTTTTTCATCGACTTGGTGCTCTCACCCAAATCAATGGCTTCCTTTAGTGGCCGTTTGTCACCTCATAATGTTGAGATGTTTCCATAAGTCCACTCCAAGCTTATTATTTTTGTTGTTGGTTTTCCAACAACTCCGTTCTTCACCGTTCCTTTCATTGCATTCTTTCGTTTCTACCGGAGGCATTGTGATATCGCTCTCTTCGACCCATCTTCTCGTTTTGTCAAGATCATCTTCTTTCCTTGCTTATCCATTTAACCGGAGTGTGGTGTCATCTCTTCAATTTCTTTTCATCTTATCAAGTTTCCTTCTCTTTTTCAATCGGAGTGCTGTCAAAATTATGCCATTCTTGTTCCTTGGCTATCTCGTTATATCGGTGTGGTTTCATATTCTTTTGGTTCGTTAAGCCCTTGTTTCATGTCTTTCTACCCACAAGGTTCTCATAATGTTCCTTGTTCCCCTTTTCTAACGGAGTGTTTGTAATCTCGTTCATCTCTGTTGTATTCTTTTCTAAAAATTGTTTAACCTCTCAAGGTTCTTTGGTTTCACTCGTTTGTCAAAGAAGCAATTTTGTTTTACCTTTTCCTCTTCCGTTTCCCTCTGGTGCCATCCTAGATCTCGGGACGAGATCCTCTCGTAGTGGTGGGGTGTTGTAACACCCCGGATGTAACTTTCCATATTTGTAACTCCAACTCTTACCATTTTCGGCTATGTGTTATGATATTCTCTCCGTGGTTGGGTTTTGTCTCTCGTTTTGCATTTTGTTCATGTCATGCATCTCATATCATGTCATCATGTGCATTGCATTTGCATACATGTTTGTCTTTTGCATCCGAGCATTTTCCCCGTTGTCCGTTTTGCAATCCGACACTCCCACATGCACCGGCGCCCCCCTCTTGTTTCTTTTCGTGAGCGGGTGTTGAACGTTCTCGGAATGGACCGAGTCTTGCCAAGTGGCCTTGGTATACCACCGGTAGACCACCTGTCAAGTTTCGTTCCATTTGGAGGTCGTTTGGTACTCCAACGGTTAACCGGGTAATCGCAAAGTCCTTCTGTGTGTTGCAGCAAAAAACCCCTCCAAACAGCCCAAAACCCATCTAAGTCACCTCCATGCTCTCGGTCGTTCGATCACGATCGTGTGGGCGAAAACCGCACTCCATTTGGAGTCTCCTAGCTCCCTCTACCTATAAAACACCTCCCCTTCCGAAATTGCGGGCAAAACCATCCCTAACCCTAGATCAAATCGTCCTCCGCGCCGCCGGACGCGTCCACTCCGCGCCAGACGGAATCCCGCCGCCGCGGCCGGCCTCTCCCAGCCTGCCACGTGGCCGCGCCACCGCCCGCCGAGGCCTGGATCGGGCCCCCGCGCCCGAGCCAATCCCCGCCGCCCGGCTCCCTCAAGAGCCGCCCGCGCGCCCGGCCCCGCCGCCATCGCCGCCTCGCCGCCTCGCTCCGGAGTCACCGGCCACCGTCGCCCTCGGCGCCCGCGTCCGCCGCCGCCCGTCGCCCGGATCTCCGCCGGCGCCGCGCCCCGAGCCCGTCGTCCTCGCCGCCTCCTCCCGCCGGCGAGCGCCGTCCGCAACCCCGGCCTCCTCCTCCTCCTCTCCGCCCGAGCGCCGCCGTCTCCCTCCGTCTCCGGCGAGCCGCCCCGGCAAGCCTCGAGCCGCGCCCGATCCGATCTTCATTTTGTGTGCTCATGTTCATCGCATCAAAACTCTCTGCATACTACTCTGTTTTGCGTGCATGATACATCGAAATGTTCGTATCGAGATGCTCTTCATTTTGTTCCATTGTGTCATGTTCATTTGAGTCTGTGCTGATGCCCAAATCTCTGATGCAAGAGTGCTATATGCTGTTAACTGCTGTTACTTATCAGAACATGAGGATTTGTTATTTTTATTGCATTTGATGTGTGCATCTTATGGGCATTAGCTCTACATGTGTTTTGATGTATGACATGATATCGTTACAGAGGTGTATGCCATGTATTTTTGCGATCTCTGTGGTGACTAGCACAAGCATGCAAACTAGGCTTCGCGATGTTTCTGATTTCAGGGACAGGATTTTGCTGTCTTTGACTGTTGTTATTTTGTTGCTATGTATCCATGTGGCTACAGTGAGATCCATGCTTCTTTTGGGGATGTTCATTAAGGATGTTTTGTAGATATACTTGTGCTCTATCCATCCATGCCCCTGGCAGATTGTTTACATGATATTGAATTTTGCCAAGCTTGTTGTAGTTGATCCATACATGATATGTACTTTCTCTTGTCATGGATAGCTTCATAAACATGCCATCTTGCTGTAGGTATGCTTGTTTTGTCATGCTTTGCTTTGTGTTGAGTGAATCAAGCTCACCAAGTTGCCTTCATAATTCTGTTTACTGCCATGCTCTGTTTTCTGCAAAGTCTGAAACCTGTTAACGAAACTTGCTATGTTCACATGGGTGCCATCATATCTTCTGATCCTTTTTGGCTTATGGTCAGTAAGGTACTTTTGTCATATGCATTTAGTAGTTCCTTTAGCATGTGTTTTTCTTGCTCTGAACATTGCTACCTGATGCTGTTTCAGCCATGTTTAGTATTTTCACCAAGTCTGTGAACCTGATATCTTTTGCACTTTTTCCATGCTTATTTGAACCTGTTATGCTGTGATCTAGCCATAGCTCAGTGTTCATCTTTTGTCAAGCATCTCCTGTAGATTACTGACATATTCTTTGTTGCTATGTTGGGGTAATGTAGCATAGTTTCTTGGTGTATTCTAAGTGCTATCATGCTGTTAATCGCAGATCGTGTCATTCTTGTTTTGCTTGCCATTTGCAAACCGTGCATCCGTTTCCGGTGATCTTTATATCGATTTCGACCGAAATCATCTCATATTTCTAGTGGCATACTTGGTTTGACAAGTTACTGCCTTGTTCATCATTTTTCTTCCAGAGCACGCATACGCATCGCATACCACATCTCGCATATCATACATGTTTTGCATCATGTTGCTTGTGCATTTCCCGTGATTGATGGTGGTTCCGTTGCTTGTATTCTTGTTTTGGGTAGAGCCGGGAGATGAGTTCGTGAACGAGGAACCTGTTGAGTACGTTTACGAGGATCAAGCTTTCGACAACTTTGAGAACCTTGCAGGCAAGATGACCATACCCTCGAAATCATTTCTATCTTTGCTTTGCTAGTTGTTCTCTCTATTCTGCTATGCTGCGCTACCTACCACTTGCTATATCATGCCTCCCATATTACTATGTCAAGCCTCTAACCATCCTTTCCTAGCGAACCGTTGTTTGGCTAAGTTACCGCTTTTGCTCAGCCCTTCTTATAGCGTTGTTAGTAGCAGGTGATGTTGAAGTTGGTTCCATGTTGGAACATGTATATTTTGGAATATCACAATATCTCTTATATAATTAATGCGTCTATATATTTGGTAAAGTGTGGAAGGCTCAGCCTTATGCCTGGTGTTTTGTTCCACTCTTGCCGCCATAGTTTGCGTCATACCGGTATTATGTTCCTTGAGTTTGCATTCCTTACGCGGTTGGGTGATTTATGGGACCCCCTTGACAGTTCGCCTCGAATAAAACTCCTCCAGCAAGGCCCAACCTTGGTTTTACCATTTGCCACCTAAGCCTTTTTCCCTTGGGTTTTCGCGAGCCCGAGGGTCATCTTTATTTAAACCCCCGGACCAGTGCTCCTTCGAGTGCTGGCCCAAACCGAGCGATGTCCGGCGCCCCCTGGGCAACCAGGGTCTATGCCAACCCGACGGCTGGCTCATCTGGTGTGCCCTGAGAACGAGATATGTGCAGCTCCTATCGGGATTTGTCGGCACATTCGGGCGGCTTTGCTGGTCTTGTTTTACCATTGTCGAAATGTCTTGTAAACCGGGATTCCGAGACTGATCGGGTCTTCCTGGGAGAAGGTTTATCCTTCGTTGACCGTGAGAGCTTATGATGGGCTAAGTTGGGACACCCCTGCAGGGTATTATCTTTCGCCGTGCCCGCGGTTATGAGGCAGATGGGAATTTGTTAATGTCCGGTTGTAGAGAACTTGACACTTGACTTAATTAAAATACATCAACCGTGTGTGTAGCCGTGATGGTCTCTTCTCGGCGGAGTCCGGGAAGTGAACACGGTTTGAGTTATGCATGAACGTAAGTAGTTTCAGGATCACTTCTTGATCATATCTAGCTTCGAGACCGTTGCGTTGCTTCTCTTCTCGCTCTCATTTGCGTATGTTAGCCACCATATATGCTTAGTGCCTACTGCAGCTCCACCTAATTACACCATCCTTTCCTATTAAGCTTAAATAGTCTTGATCTCGCGGGTATGAGATTGCTGAGTCCTCGTGACTCACAGAATCTACCAAAACAGTTGCAGGTGCCGACGGCGCTAGTGCAGATGACGCAACCGAGCTCAAGTGGGAGTTCGATGAGGAACGTGGTCGTTACTATGTTTCTTTTCTGGATGATTAGTAGTGGAGCCCAGTTGGGACGATCGGGGATCTACCATTTGGGGTTATCTTATTTTCATTTGGATTTGACCGTAGTCGGTCTATGCATGGATTTTTGGATGATGTATGAACTACATTTATGTATTGTGTGAACTGGCGATTGTAAGCCAAATCTCGTTATCCCATTCTTGTTCATTACATGGGATTGTGTGAAGATGACCCTTCTTGCGACAAAACCACAATGCGGTTATGCATCTAAGTCGTGCCTCGACACGTGGGAGATATAGCCGCATCGTGGGTGTTACAAACAAACTATGAAACACCACTTTATCCCCCTGTTTAGGTCCATGGTGCTGGACTGCTGGTGCACCCACTGTCCCATGCCCTTATACCAAATATTTAGTTGTTCTTAATCTAATGCCCCTGGTAAAAATGAAGCCATGCCACTGTTATAAGCCATGACAAGTTTAGCCAAATTTTTTTTCCTGTAATTGTTTGAGATTCTGACAGTTTCCTCCGTAGCTTTTTGTGCAAACAGGGATATCCATTTCACCTGGTTGCTGTTGTGAAATTTTGGTGCACTGCACAAAACTCTTCTTAAATGAAGTGACTTTTGTGCTGTTTAACTGGAATGTCAGAATCAAACTGTTGGTTCATTTCGGTGGAACTGCACAAAAGGAGATCTGTGTTCCAATCCTCATCATCCATATTGGAACCATAACCTTCCTTTAGGTAAGAATGATATTTAAGGCATGTGTTCATCTCTATTTTACGATTGCCATGAGAAAATAATGCTAATTTTTACTACAACACTTGTACTCCCTCACTGACAAAACCAATTATGAAATACAAGGCCAATCATGTACTTGGTTTCACCAACTGGTGAGGAGAATGAGAAACAGAGCATGAAGAGGAAGAAGAAGAATAATAAACAGTGCCAAGGCGATCTTGCTGAAGCCAGAGGCCTCAGTCACGGTCATTCAAGGGCTCCGGCAACAAATACCTTACATGTGAGACGATCCTCCAGGGAGCCCTTCCACGTCTGTCGTCTCACTTAATTAATTAGGAGTACTTAAGTAGCACTAATTTGTTGCTGCCTAATTTTCCTGTCGGAGTTAAACAAATCTTTAGTAGCACCCTATGTTGAATCATGTACGTGTGTATGTTTGTCTATGGAGGTGAATCATGTGGTGGAGCAGGGAGGGAATATTATTAGTGTCATGACATAATAGTTCTATTGTTCTGCATGTCAATTTATTGCCATTGGTTCAATGAGGCAATGTTTTGCATATTGTCCATCATGAATTTGATGCTACTGTTAGAGTAATATGCTAATGTCTTTCTATCCTTTCTCACTAAGCTAATGAAGGTTTCAACTTGTTCCTACTTGTGCAAACAGGGATCATGTTGTGCCAATCATACATTTTAGTGGAACTACACAAGACAATACAATGAACTGTATCCCAGCCAGTGCTTTAACTCTGCTGGAAGTTCTTGATAATCTTTCGATATAATCTCAGCACTAGTAAACAACAGTGATTTCAACCATACATTTCAAGTGCACAAAAATATATACTATCAAGTGATTCCAGTAAGTGCTTTATTATCTCTTATGGGACTACATGAATAAGCTTTTTTCCTCAGGTTGGTACGGGCCTAAGGCCTTCATCCATATTAGTTTGCTGTCATCTCTATTTGTATCGTGCTACTGTCATGAGAAACTCCTTTATCTTTGGACGTTAAAGTTTTGCAACCTATGATACATGGCAATGCTTTGAGTGTTGAGCTAATTGGCACTGATTAAATAAACTAATACCTCTCTTTAAGCAAGACTACTTTGTTGCTAACTTTACCCATTAAGATAATGAGGGTGCTTCTATTTGTTAGTGTATGTTTCATCAACTAGTCCCACTATTAAAGTAATCTCACTCTCTCAATATATGTGCCAATAGGGATGCTCGATTTTGGTGGAACTGCACAGAAACTTTGGGTGCTTCATGACCTTGACAGCTTCCTTCCTTTCCTGTTAGTCGCTAATCTCGGCTTGCATTCTTCCTTTGCTGTCAGTCGCTAGGCTTATCCCGGCTTCCAGTCAAAGGAAATAGTAATTGATATGCTACGTCACACAGGTTGGTACTGGTCTTTATCATGATTATTGTGCTTGTCATATGTATTGGTAATTTGGTATTGTGCTACTGTTTGCCGATTTCATAAAGGAGTAACTTGGAGCCTGAACTCGTAGGCAAATCATTACATCGGGTGATTTCAGTAGAACTGCACAAAAAGATCAGATGGACAGGTACTTAAGTTGCTGCTATGTACTCCAAAGTTCACTCAGACAAGCATCGATGTTGACAAGAAGAAGTGCCTATATTCATTCGAGTATCAACCGGCGACAACCAATTGTCAAACTCCAAGTATTAGGAGAGTGAACGCCCAAAATATTGCTTGGCGCATAGCCTAGAAAAATGCAGTCCAGTCTTTGGTCCCAACTTGTGCCTTTTGGTTATCGGCACACATGGTAGCGAACTGTATGGCATGGAGTCTAAAGATTCTGACTGTTTCCTCTGTAGCTTTTGGTGCAAACAGGGATATCCATTTCACCTGGTTGCTGTTGTGAACTTTTGGTGCACTGCACAAAACTCTTCTTAAAAGAAGTGACTTTTGTGTTGTTTAACTGGAATGTCAGAATCGAACAGTTGGTTCATTTCGGTGGAACTGCACAAAGGGAGATCTGTGTTTGAATCCTCATCATCCATATTGGCACCACAACCTTCCTTTAGGTAAGAATGATATTTAATGCATGTGTTCATCTCTATTTTGTGACTGCCATGAGAAAATAATGCTAATTTTTACTAGTACACTTGTACTCCCTCACTGACAAAACTAATTATGAAATACAAGGCCAATCATGTACTTGGTTTCACCAACTGGTGAGGAGAATGAGAAACAGAGCATGAAGAGGAAGAAGAAGAAGAAGAATAAACGGTGCCAAGGCGATCTTGCTGAACCAAGAGGCCTCAGTCGAGGCCATTCAAGGGCTCCGGCAACAACTACCTTACATGTGAGACGATCCTCCAGGGAGCCGTTCTACTTCTGCCGTCTCACTTAATTAATTAGGAGTACTTAAGTACCACTAATTTGTTGCTGCCTAATTTTCCTGTCGGAGTTAAACAAATCTTTAGTAGCACCCTATGCTGAATCATGTATGTGTGTATGTTTGTCTATGGAGGCGAATCATGTGGTGGAGCAGGGAGGGAATATTATTAGTGTCATGACATAATGGTGTTATTGTTCTGCATGTCAATTTATTGCCATTGGTTCAATGAGGCAATGTTTTGCGTATTGTCCATCATGAATTTGATGCTACTGTTAGAGTAATATGCTAATGTCTTTCTACCCTTTCTCACTAAGCTAATGAAGGTTTCACCTTGTTCCTACTTGTGCAAACAGGGATCATGTTGTGCCAATCATACATTTTAGTGGAACTACAAAAGACAATACAATGAACTGTATCCCAGCCAGTGCTTTAACTCTACTGGAAGTTCTTGATAATCTTTCGATATAATCTCAACACTAGTAAACAAGAGTGATTTCAACCATACATTTGAAGTGCACAAAAATATATACTATCAAGTTATTCCAGGAGTGCTTTATTATCTCTTATGGGACTACATGAATAAACTTTTTCCTCAGGTTGGTACAGCCCTAAGGCCTTCATCCATATTAGATTGTTGTCATCTCTATTTGTATCGTGCTACTGTCATGAGAAACTCCTTTATCTTTGCACGTTAAAGTTTTGCAACCTATGATACATGGCAATGCTTTGAGTGTTGAGCTAATTGGCAGTGATTAAATAAACTAATACCTCTCTTTAAGCAAGACAACTTTCTTGCTAACTTTACCCATTAAGATAATGAGGGTGCTTCTATTTGTCAGTGTATGTTTCATCAACTAGTCCCACTATTAAAGTAATCTCACTCTCTCAATATATGTGCCAACAGGGACTCTCGATTTTGGTGGAACTGCACAGAAACTTTGGGTTCTTCATGACCTCGACAGCTTCCTTCCTTTCCTGTTAGTCGCTAATCTCTTCTTGCATTCTTCCTTTGCTGTCGGTCGCTTGGCTTATCCCGGCTTCCAGTCAAAGGAAACAGTAATTGATATGCTACCTCACACAGGTTGGTACTGGTCTTTATCCTGATTATTGTGCTTGTCATATGTATTGGTAATTTGGTATTGTGCCACTGTTTGCCGATTTCATAAAGGAGTAACTTGGAGCCTGAACTCGTAGGCAAATCATTACATCGGGTGATTTCATTAGAACTGCACAAAAAGATCAGATGGACAGGTACTTAAGTTGCTGCTATGTACTCCAAAGTTCACTCAGACAAGCATCGATGTTGACAAGAAGAAGTTCCTATATTCATTCGAGTATCAACCGGCGTCAACCAATTGTCAAACTCCAAGTATTAGGAGAGTGAACGCCAAAAATATTGCTTGGCGCATAGCCTAGAAAAATGTAGTCCAGTCTTTGGTCCCAACTTGTGCCTTTTGGTTATCGGCACATATGGTAGCGAACTGTATGGCATGGAGTCTAAATATTCCACACAAGTTGGTTGATGCGTATATTCATCTGGCACTGAATCAGTCTGCACGACAGGGATGCTCCATTTCAGTTGAACTGCACAAAAAATTTGGGTGGTTCATTTTCTCAACCGCCTCCTTTCTCGTCTGCAATGTAGAATTTTGGCGAGCTACAGGACGAAGATGAGCCAGTAAACTAGTTGAATGAAAGTAGTGGCCAAGTTGCTCAAACCTCCCTCGGCACGAGGACACTATTTGAGGATAAACCTACAAGCAAAGTTCAGATTGTCTATGTTGCCTCTTATGTACTCAAAAGTTTACTCGTACAAGAATTAATTTTAGCAAGAAGTACGTCCGACTAAACACCATTTACCAGTCTGCAATGTAGAATTTTGGCGAGCTACAGGACCAAGATGAGCCGGTAAACTAGTTGGATGAAAGTAGTGGACAAGTTGCTCAAACCTCCCTCGGCACGGGGCCACTATTTGAGGATAAACCTACAAGCAAAGTTCAGATTGTCTGTGCTGCCTCTTATGTACTCGAAAGTTTACACGTACAAGCATTAATTTTAGCAAGAAGTACCTCCGACTGAACACCATTTACCAGTCTGTACCCTAGGTAATTAAAGTTCGTCCATGGATGATATTGGCTGTGATCTCAATCATTCCGATGCATAAACATACTGAACATGTGTATATCCGAATCTTTTTGTGAATTATCTATGAATATTGTTGTGTGATATATCAATCATTTGGATCCATAGACATGCTGAACTTGTGTATATATGAATCTTTTGAGTTGTTGATAGTGAATGTTGGCTATTAATATGAACGTGTCCTGTGAACCAGAGTTTGATACGAATGTTTACCTTTTCTGTTGTGCTTGTGTGTAAACTTGTTAGTATGCCTACTATGGGGTATGTGACGTCTGGGTGTCAACGGCACACCTTCTTCCCGAGAAGAATTGCACCTGCTTTGTTAGGGTAGCAACGGCGCATAAGCTCTTTTTAATCTTTTTGCTCTGTCTTGCCCCCTTCCCCGCTCAACCCCTGCCGTAATGTTTTCGGCCTCAAAACAAACATAGTACTGCATTGTTTTTGGGGCTTGATGAAAAATCGAGTGCTGGTTTCTGTAGGTTGGCCCGCCCAGCAAATGGGCTGCTGGTCCACCACAAACTAGGAGGCTAAAAATACAAGTTCTATGGTGCAGAGGCAAGTAAAAAATGCCATCGAGAGCCATCCACTGAAGAAAAAAATTGCTCCTGATGTGCTTCTTCAGTCGTGCCGCCGGCCCCCTCTATAATCCAGTTCGCTCGGGGATCCGGTATCATTTTTTTCCAGAGGGCGAACAAGTATCAGCTAGGCCTAGGTTTTGTATTTTAACATGCGTAGCCCACGACATACGGTGACAGTTGTTTCAACTTATTTTTTGAGGTCCATACCGGCCTATGGGATTTTTCTTAAAGATCGACAGCCCAATGTATTTTTTAACCACATTATATATATTTATATTATTACTATTATCGTATATTTTATAGAGAGTTGTATATACATTATAAAAACATCCCACGTGTTATTAACTTATAAAAGTAAATGTTTAATAGAAGTTGGCAAGGAAAATCCTGGTTGTTTTTGACTCACAGGCAAGGAAAATCCTGGTGATTGCGTACAAAAGCTTGCGAAGATTTTAAGGAGCAATGTAATAATAATGCGCTCATTTTTATTTTGAGCAATAACTCGCTAATTTGTTAATTATGTATATAAAAAATGTGCCTCTCCGGTTTATTTTTGATATTAATTGCTCCTTCTAACATAACATTATATATATAACGAGCCCAGCTAATTCGTGTATTTGATGGAAGTGCAAATGGGCTGGGATTTCTTAGATAATTTAAATAGGCCGCATTGACGCAAAATTATTTGTTCACCCAGCCCAGCAACTGGACTGTACATTCTAGAAAACATGGGTTAAATATATGCCACATTTTTGCAGGCTGACATGTGGGCCAATAGGTCGAAGCCTACGCAAGGTGTTGTCAACTTGGTCGGCATGCACTTTCAATCTCTCGTCTTCTTCCTCCAGCGTCACCGGGACCGCCTGTTCCGGCCTCCGGTGGCTAGGGGCTCTGCTTAGCAGGCATCGCTGCGAAGCGGTACTCCATCGCCGGCCAGGCTATCCCTCCACCCCTCCACACCTCCTGTTATTCTCCACCGACTGCAGCCCCACACCGCACCAGAACCAGTTATAACCCTTCTCCTCCACTCAATCTGCGACTCCACTGCCGCGTCTTCCCATCTCCGAGTCGTTCCCGTCTGAGGCCTCGCCGTCGTGCACCGCCTCGCTACGCTCGGTGAGGTGTGGCCAACAAATGAGAGTCATCGGAAGAGGACTGTACGTGGAGAGCCTGACAGTTGGGACCCACAAGGTCCATGGTCGCACGCAAGGAAAGTTCCTCCTTATTAAGCTGAAAAAATGTTTCCTCCATCTGACGGCTGGGACCCACCGGCTGTATCTTCGCACGGAAGGAAGTGCCTCCTTTTTATGCGAAAAAAATATTCCTCCCGTTGACAACTAGGACCCGTCAGATTTGGTGGCTGACTTGTGGGCCTACTAAGCGTACATGTACGCAGGGCTTTGTCAACTTGATCAACAAATGATTCTAGCAGCTGGACCGTTGGATGTTAATCCAACACCCGTGCCCTTCTTCAACCTTTGTTGTTGCTCCTATCTCCCGTGGGCGGCACCGCGGCTGTGCTGCCGTGCACCCAAACCAGTCAAGTTTCCCACTCCTCTCCATCTGCGACTCCACTGCCCCGTCTTCCCCATCTCCGGGTCGTTCCAGTCTGGGGCCTCGCCGTTGTCCACTGGCCTTTGGTGCGCTCGGCACAGTGTGGTCAATGTGGTCAACAACCGAGAGTCATCGGAAGATGACTGTACATGAGAGGCTGACAGTGGGGACGCACCACACCCATGGACGCATGCATGAAACGGAATGCGGCGTGGTCAACGTGGTCAAGGAATGACTTCCATCGGAAGTGTACTGTACGTCGAGAGGCTGACAGTTCGGTCCACAGCCGCAGCAAGGAAGTGCCTCCTTATTACGCGGAAAATAATGATTCCTGCACCTAACAGCAGGGACCCACCAGACGGGCCACCATATTTTGCGAAACAAATGTTTCCCCCCTGACTGCTGGGACCCATCGGACGGGTCACCGTATTTCGCGAAAAAAACTTTCCCCCCGCTGTCAGCTCGGACCCACCGGAAGTGCCTCCTTATTACGCAGAAAAAATGAACCTTGGTGGGAGGCCGACTTGTGGGCCTACTAAGTTGATGGGGACGGAGGGCATTGTCAACTTAGTCAATATGAACGTTTCTAGCTCCAGTGACCGTACGATGTCCATCCAACGGCGATAGTGCTTCTTCAACCTCTGGTCTTCTTGCTCCAGCCACCCAAACCAGCGCCTGTCGTGCCTTGTGCTCCTGCCTCCCGTGGCCGGCTGCGATGCGGCGGAGGCCTCACCGCCCCCTACTACTACAACCGCTGGCCAGGCCATCCCTCTACTCACCCACGCCCCTTGTTATTCTGCGGCGACAGAAGCCTCACACCGCAGCGAACTAGTGAACCCTCATACTCCTCTACGCGGCCCTAAAATCTCCCTCTCCGCGGCTGGACGCGTCCAGCCGCCGCCGGACAAAGCCGCCGCCGCCCCGCAGCCGGTCCGCCGCCGCCACGTGTCCCGCGCCGCCCACCTTCGCCGCCGGCCCGCCAGGCCCGCGCGAGCCCGCGGGATCCCGCCACCGCCCGACCGCCCGTGCCTCTCCTCCGCCGCCTTCGCCTCCCGCCGGCGCCGCCGCGCCCGGCACCGGTTGCCGCCGCCGCGGACGCCGCACCCGTGGCCCCGACGCCGGCGCGCCACCGCCTGCGGCCAGGGCGCCGTCCTCGCCGCCGCCCTCCTTCCTCGCCGCCATCTCCCCCGGGCCCCGGCGCCTCCTCCCCTCCGCCGTGCCTCCTCCCGCCGGCGAGCTCGAGAGCAACCGCGCCAGATCCGATCGAGGAAGCCCACGGTTGACTTTCCTCACTTCTCCCCGAAAATATTCCCAAGTCTTTTGCATTTTCACATTATATACCCCTGTTCATCATGGCATAACTCTCTGCATATAGCTTCGTTTCGCGCGTGTAATATATCGAAATGTTCGCCTCGTGATGCTCTACATTTTGTTCAATTGCACCATGTTCATTAGAGTCCATCTTGATGCCCAAATCTCTGGTGCAAGAGTGCTAGTTGCTGTTATCTGCTGTTACTTAGCAGAACATGGAGATTTGTTATTTTTGTATCATTTAATTTGTGCATCTTATGGGTATGAGCTCTACATGTGTTTTGTTGTATGCCATGCCATATTTCCAGTGGTGTATGCCATGTATTTTTGTGACCTCTGTGGTGACTAGCACAAGCATGCAAACTAGGCTCCGTAATGTTTTCTCCAAGTCTTTGTCTGCTGTTATTTTGTTGCGATGTAAACTTGATGCTACAGAGAGATCCATGCATATTTTGGAGATGTCCAGTAAGGATGTTTTGTAGATATTGTTGTAATTGATCCATTCCTGCCCTTGTTTGCAATTATGGAGTGACATAGCATGACTCAATCTTGATCTACTTTTGCTATAAAATATTTCTGGCAGATTGTTAACATGATTTTTAATTTTGCCAAGCTTGTTGTAGTTGATCCATACATGCTATGTAGTTGCTCTTGCCATGGCTACCTTCATAAACTTTGCATCTTGCTGTCGGTATGCTTGTTGTGTCATGCATTGCTTTGTGGTGAGTGCATCAAGCTCACCAAGATGCCTTCATGTTATTGTTTCTGGCATGCTCTGTTTTCTGCCAAGTCTGAAACCTGTTAACGAAACTTGCTATGTTTGCATGGTTGCCATCATATCTTCTGGTCCTTTTTGGCTTATGGTCAGTAGGGGATTTTTGTCATATGCATTTAGTAGAATACTGCCATGCCTTGTTTTGCTATGTTAAGTTCCTGTAGCATGTTGATTTCGTGCTCTGAACATTGCTACCTGATGCTGTTTTCTGCCATGTCCAGTAATTTCAGAGTCTGTGAACCTGTTATCTTTTGCACTTTTGTCATTCTTGTTTGAGCTTGTTATTTTGTGATCTATCCGTAGCTCAGTGTTCATCTTTTGTCAAGCATCTCCTGTAGATTACTGCCATATTCTTTGTCACAACGTTGGAGTGCTGTAGCATTGTTACTTGTTGCATTCTAAGTGCTATCATGCTGTTAATCGCATATTCGTGTCATTCTTGTTTTGCTTGCCATTTGCAAACCGTGCATCCGTTTCCGGTGATCTTTATATCGATTTCGACCGAAATCATCTCATCTTTCCAGTGGCATACTTGGTTTGCCAAGTTACTTCCTTGTTCATCGTTTTTCTTCCGGAGCACGCATAGGCATCGCATATCATATCTTGCATATCATTCATGTATTGCATCATGTTGCTTGTGCATTCCCCGTGATTGATTGTGGTTCCGTTCCTTGTGTTCTTGTTGTGGGTAGAGCCAGGAGACGAGTTAGTGAACGAGGAACCTTTTGAGTACGCTTACGAGCTTTCGACAGCTCTGAGAACCTTGCAGGCAAGATGACCACCCCTCGAAATCACTTCTATCTTTGCTTTGCTAGTTGTTCGCTCTATTGCCATGCTACGCTACCTACCACTTTCTATATCATGTCTCCCATATTGCCATGTCAGCCTCTAACAATCCTTTCCTAGCAAACCGTTGTTTGGCTAAGTTACCGCTTTTGCTCAACCCTTTTTATAGCGTTGCTAGTTGCAGGTGAAGTTGAAGTTGGTTCCATGCTGGAACATGGATATGTTGGGATATCACAATATCTCTTATTTAATTAATGCATCCATATATTTTGGTAAATGGTGGAAGGCTCGGCCTTATGCCTGGTGTTTTGTTCCACTCTTGCCGCCCTAGTTTCTGTCATACCGGTATTATGTTCCTTGAGTTTGCGTTCCTTACACGGTTGGGTGATTTATGGGACCCCCTTGACAGTTCGCCTTGAATAAAACTCCTCCAGCAAGGCCCAACTTTGGTTTTACCATTCCACCTAAGCCTTTTCCCCCGGGTTTTCGCGAGCCCGAGGGTCATCTTTATTTAAACCCCCGGGCCAGTGCTCCTCTGAGTATTGGTCCAACCTGTCAGTCGCCGGTGGCCACCAGGGGCAACTCTGGGCTCGCCTATCAGAAGCTTGGACAATCCGGTGTGCCCTGAGGACGAGATATGTGCAGCTCCTATCGGTATTTGTCGGCACATTCGGGCGGCTTTGCTGGTCTGATTTTACCATTGTCGAAATGTCTTGTAAACCGGGATTCCGAGACTGATCGGGTCTTTCCGGGAGAAGGTTTATCCTTTGTTGACCGTGAGAGCTTATGAAGGGCTAAGTTGGGACACCCCTGCAGGGTATTATCTTTCGAATGCCGTGCCCGCGGTTATGAGGCAGATGGGAATTTGTTAATGTCCAGTTGTAGAGAACTTCTCACTTGACCCAGTTAAAATACACCAATTGCGTGTGTAGCCGTGATGGTCTCTTCTCGGCGGAGTCCGGGAAGTGAACACGGTTTGAGTTATGAATGACGTAAGTAGGAGTTCAGGATCACTTCTTGGTCATTACTAGTTGACGACCGTTCCGTTGCTTCTCTTCTCGCTCTCTCTTGCGTATGTTAGCCACCATATATGCTTAGTGCCTGCTGCAGCTCCACGTCATTACACCATCCTTTCCTTTAAGCTTAAATAGTCTTGATCTCGCGGGTGTGAGATTGCTGAGTCCTCGTGACTCACAGATTCTACCAAAACAGTTGCAGGTGCCGACGATGCCAGTGCAGATGATGGGATCGATCTCAAGTGGGAGTTCGATGAGGAACGTGGTCGTTACTATGTGTCTTTTCATGATGATCAGTAGTGGAGCCTAGTTGGGACGATCGGGGATCTAGCATTTGGGGTATCTTATTTTCATTTGGATCTTGACCGTACTCGGTCTATGTGTGTATTTTGGATGATGTATGGATTCTATTTATGTATTGTGTGAAGTGGCGATTGTAAGCCAACTCTTTATCCCATTCTTGTTCTTTACATGGGATTGTGTGAAGATGACCCTTCTTGCGACAAAACCACAATGCGGTTATGCCTCTAAGTCGTGCCTCGACACGTGGGAGATATAGCCGCATCGTGGGCGTTACACTCTAGCGCCGCGCCCGTGCCCCACCGTACTCCGGCCGCCGCCTTTAAGCTCGTGGCCGTCAACTCCGGCCACCCCAGGCCCGGCTACCGCCACCAGCCGACGCACTGCAATGCCAGCTACCCGTAGAGACCAGCCGCGGTTCAAACCACGGCCTGTACGCGAAACCCGAGCCACTCCGGCGAGTTGCCGCCACGGTGTTGGTCGCCGCCGGCTGAACTCCGGTGACGCCGACGTGGCGCACTTACTCAGCCACTAATGACCCTGCTAATTACCCCTGACTCACTTACGTATGGGCCCCACGCCTTTAAGTAACCACATTTTATTTCCTGCTTAGTTCTAACTAATCACAGTGGCCCCACGCGTCAGGGTTGACCCTGCTGACGTGGCCCTTGACCGACCCCACCCGCCAGTGACCCAAGCCAGCAGTATGACACTCACCAGTTGGTCCCATTGGTTAGATTTGACCCCGGTCAGCGCTGTTGATCACTTGCTGATGCAGGCATGACACAGTGCTCACGGAATAAACCCCTTTTCTGGATTATTTCTATTTTAGAAATATCTGAAAATTCCAGAAAATGCACAAAACTTCTAAAAATCATAGAAATTCAACCGTAACTCCAAATGAAATAATTTATATATGAAAAATTATCAGAAAAATGCAATCTATCCATCTGTATCATTCTCATGCATGTCAAACTAAGTTTTACCTGCTGTGTTTGTGATCCATGAACAGCTACTACCACGCGTTGGGCCCGAAACCAATGGACCCTCTCGACTTATTAACCGCCTTGATCTCTGTCCAGGAGTTGCAACTAGTTTCTGGTGTTTGTAGGATTTGTGTTGGAGGCCGTGCGTAGCGCTGACCCTAGGGGTGGGCTATGATGCGGTAGATACACCGTGGCACGGTGTACCGAGCGCCCGTTTGGTGTCTCGGGAACCCAGCACACATCGTTTGGGGCTGTGAGAGAAACATCGGCCGGATCTCCTCGCGGATGGAAACCGAATAGGCGATAAACCTGGACTAGAGACTTGTGTGGTTAGTCAGGTCGTGGCCGACTCCCTCGCCAGGCTTTCGCTTGAAGTTTGCCGAGATACACGACGTGTACATGGTGGTAAGTGGTAAGAGCGTGTGTGAAGAAGTACACCCCTGCAGGGTTATAAATGATCTATTCGAATAGCTGTGTCCGCGGTAAAGGACTTCTGGGTTGCCTGTAGTTCATAGACAAGTGAAAGTGGATACTCTAAAACTCGCAAGATAAGCGTGAGTGCCATGGATGGCCTTCTCGTAGGGAGACGGGGGCGGATCCATAGTGGTGTATTGTTTTGGTGAATATGTGGACTCGTGTGCGCCACCTCAAAAGAGTTACTTGCACTCATAGTTTAGGATAGCCACTGAGTCAAAGCTGGCTTGCTGCAGTCAAACTCCACCACCCCCTTTGTTGATACTGATGCATATGTAGCTAGTTCTGATGTATGTCTTGCTGGGTACATTTGTACTCACGTTTTCCTATTTTATGTTTTGCAGAGAGACGTCAGTCTCGCTAGTAGTTCCGCGTGGACTTCGACGTTTAGCTTGTTACCTCAGCTACGATCCTGTACCCTTGGGAGGGTCCTGTAGATAGTCAGGCTTCTCAGCCTTTTTCATTTGTAGTTGTCTGTACTCAGACATGTTTATGCTTCCACTCGATGCTTGTATGCTATGTATGTTGGGTCATGAGACCATGATTGTACTACTTGGCTCCTCGGAGCCTAATGAATAAATACTTGAGTCGTAGAGTTATGCTGTGATGCCATGTTGTATTTACACATATCGAGCATATTGTGTGTATGATTGAAATTCTTGGTATGTGTGGGATCCGACAACCTAGTTGTTTATCCTTGGTAGCCTCTCTTATGGGGAAATGTAGTCTTGTTCTTCCATGAGCCATAGTAGTCCGCTACAGCCCGGTTCACCGGAGTCCTGCTGGCCCAGCACTACCGCTCCGGAACATTTGACTGGCCGGCATGTGATCCACTTCGTTCCTGTGTTTGTCCCTTCGGGGAAATGTCACGCGGTGACATCCGGAGTCCCGCCTAGCCTGCTACAGCCTGGTTCACTGCAGTCCTGTTAGCTCAGTGCTACAGCCCGGATTCGCACGCTGCTGACCGACATGCTCGATGTTGATTCATGTATGCATGTCCCCATAAGTTAGTGCCACTTTGGGATCATGACTAGTCATGTTGGCCCGGGTTCTCTGTCATATGGATGCTAGCAACACTATCATATACGTGAGCCAAAAGGCGCAAATGGTCTCGGGCCATGCTAAGGCTTCACCCGTGGGAATACCGTGCGTGAGGCCGCAAAGTGATGTGAGGTGTTACCGGCAAGATCGATGTGACTTGGAATCGGGGTCCTGACACTGCCGGAGAAGGAGGAGGACGCGGAGCGCGTGGCCCGACACGCCAGAGCATACTGTGTCCGGGACGGTGAGTTGTATAGGAAGCAACCAAATGATGTTTCTCTATGTTGCATTTCCAGAGACCAGGGGAAGGAGTTGCTATCTGACAAACACGATGGGGACTGCGGGCACCACTCGTCATCACGGACCCTCGTCGGCAAGGCATTCCACAACAGATTCTACAGGCCCACAGCGCTCAACGATGCAGCTGAGCTGGTGAAGTCTTGTGAAGCTTGCCAGTTCCACACCAAGCAGATCCATCAGCCCGCTCAGGGACTCCAGACTATACCACTCACATGGCCGTTCGCGCTCTGGGGCCTGGATATCTTGGGCCCATTTCCTCGAGCGCCAGGTGGCTACCGCTACCTCTACGTTGCCATTGACAAGTTCACCAAGTGGGCGGAAGTGGAAGCCGTCCGCACCATCCCAGCTGGTTCTGCGGTCAAGTTCATCAAGGGCCTCGTGAGCCGTTTTGGGGTCCCCAACCGCATCATGACCGACAACGGCTCGCAGTTCACCAGTAACCTTTTCAAAACATACTGTGCTAACCTTGGAATGCAGATCTGCTACGCTTCGGTGGTGCACCCAAGGAGCAATGGCCAGGCAGAACGCGCCAACGCAGAGGTCCTGAGGGGCCTCAAGACCAGGAACTTCAAGAAGAAGCTCGAGGCCTGCGGGAGGGGTTGGCACGACGAGCTCCAGTCCGTGATGTGGTCCATCCGCACCACCGCCACCAAGCTGACGGGCGATACCCCGTTCTTCCTTGTCTACGGAGCTGAAGCGGTCCTCCCTCACGAAGTCAAGCATCGCTCCGCACGGGTCCTGGCATTTGATGAAACGCAGCAGGACGCCACGCGGGGGATGGACCTTGTGTTGGGGGAGGAACGCCGCCGCGAAGCTGCACTGAGGACGGCAAGGTACCAGCAGGCGCTGCGGCGATACCACTGCCGCAACATCCGCTCCAGGACGCTCGAGACGGGTGACCTCGTCCTGAGGCGGGTGTTTTTCGAAGGTTGAGGTAAACGATTTCCGAAGGTTTCTTGGTTATGTGTTGACGGATGGATACAGCTGGATCTAGGGATTGTTAGTTTGGGTGATATATTTTGTGTCCCCTGTATCCCCAACACCAGATTGCATAACCAGAAAGTTTCGGGTGTTTATAAGTGGGAATTCTAGTAGCCTTATGATATCTTTGCGACAGACGCATGATATGAGATTGGGGTTCGACGTCTAGTGGTCCGCCTGTACACGGTTGGTTTTAAAGTGGTCTCGTAGTGTCTTAAAGTGTCCTTGGCTATGCCGACTCGGGGACGCTTCGTATGTCATGTGCACAGCCTTGTACATGATGGTGCTGTACGATTGAGCCCGTGTGGGCCCCACCACAAAAACTTCGGACGAAATATCTATCATATGTTTGTTTCGGCTTATTCTGCAAGCCAATACTTTGTTTTGTTTTGAATTGTGGTATTCGAGTTGCTTCGAAATCATATGTTGTTTCCATATCTTTTTCAAGTGGCTTCTCAACTTATGGAAGTGTGATGATTTACTATGGAATTCATTCGTTCATCCTCATTCGAATGTTTATTGTGAAGACTAAATGTTGCAATTTCTATCCGTTGATTCTACTTATCTATTTGTCTATCAAGATGCTAACGGATGTCACCCTCTTCAGGATGGCTCCGCCAACGCGTCAGAATCTGGATCGCAATGAAGGGAGTCAGGCGAACCCTCCGCCACCACCTCCGCCTCCGGAGGCATGGCAAGCTATCATGGCAGCCACCAACGCCAATGCTCAGATGATTCTGCAACTCTTGCAAGAACGCACCCAAGGGCAAGGCAATCAAGGCAATCAAGGTCAAGGCAACAATCAGCCTCACTTCGCTACACTCAACCAGTTTCTCGCAAATCAGCCCAAGTCTTTTAGCTACTGTGCCGAGGCCACGGATGCCGATGATTGGCTCGTGGACATCAACAAGCATTTTGAATGTAGCAATGTCAGGCCTGAGGACTATGTCAAGTTTGCTTCTTTTCAGCTCAAGGACCAAGCTGCTGACTGGTTTCAGCAATACAAAGATTCCAGAGGAGGTCGTGTGATCACTTGGACTGACTTCTGTCGGGACTTCGAAGCGCACCACATTCCACAAAGTGTTGTTGAGAGCAAGCGTGAGGAGTTCCGCAATCTCAAGCAAGGCAACATGTCAGTGTATCAATTCAACATCCAGTTTCAGAAACTTGCTCGCTTCGCTAAACAAGACGTTCCTGATGAAAAGAGCATGATCTATCACTTCAGAGGTGGCCTTAGAGAGGATCTACAGTTAGCTCTCATTCTTGTTGAGCCTACTCAGTTTGATCAATTCTATAATATGGCACTGAAGCAAGAGGCTGCTTAGCTCAAGTGTGAGGCTTCTAAGAAAAGAGTCAGGGACGCAGTTTAGTCTTCTTCTTCCTCACTTGTGGCAGCTAAGCAACAGAAGTTCTGGTTGCCTCCTCCTCCTCCGTTTCGTCAGCCTTACCAGCAGAAGAACAAAGGTGGCCATGGTTCTTCCAACTCTTCCAACTCTGGCTATCAGAACAAGTCTCAGAATCAAGCTCCAAAGTCCAATGCTCCTTATCACCGTCCACTCTCAAAGGTGACTTGCAACAAGTGTCAGCAGAAAGGTCACTATGCTAACAAGTGCTTCAACCAAAGGTGTCTTCCGCCTCCTCCTCCTGTCAGATCTTCCAGCAATGCAGTGGTCAAGCATAATCCAAAGTCTGCAAAGGTGAACATGATGAATGCAGCTCAAGCGGAGGAATCTACTGATGTGATAGTGGGTAATCTTCCAGTTAATGATATTCCTGCAAAAGTTCTTTTTGATACTGGTGCATCGCATTCTTTCTTGTCATACCCATTTGCATCGAAGCACAATGTTGACACAGAGATTTTATCCAAAGTTATGCAAGTTATTTCTCCGGGAAAGCTTTTGACTTCTAGTTTGGTTGCTCCCGATGTTTCCATCAAGATGGGCGACTATAAATTTCTGTCTTCTCCAGTTGTTCTTGGTGACTCGGATATTGATCTTATTCTCGGGATGGACTGGCTTTCTAAGCACAAAGCTCAACTTGATTGTGCTGCCAGGGAAATTCAATTGACACACTCTTCTGAGGATGTGATTATTTATGCCGCTCGTGATGAAACCATTCGGTTTTTTTCTCTCAATGAGAGGGCGAATTGAATGCCATCTCTCAAATTCCAGTCGTTTGTGAGTATCAAGATGTCTTTCCAGAAGAACTTCCGGGTATGCCTCCTCACCGGCCAGTTGAGTTCGTTATCGAACTAGAGCCTGGCACTGAACCCGTTTGCAAGCGTCCATACAAGCTTGGACCCAACGAGCTAAAGGAATTGAAGAAACAAATCGATGAACAAGAGCGTCTGGGTTTGATCAGACCGAGTTCTTCTCCATGGGGTTGTGGTGTTCTTTTTGTCAAGAAGAAGGATGGCACGGACCGACTTTGTGTCGACTACCGTCCATTGAACAAGAAAACAATCAAGAACAAGTATCCACTTCCCAACATCAATGAGCTATTCGAGCAAATCAAAGGTGCTAAAGTATTCTCGAAGCTTGACCTCCGTATGGGTTATCATCAGATTCGCATTCGTGAAGAAGATATTCCCAAGACAGCATTCAGAACAAGGTTTGGTTCTTATGAATATACTGTCGTGTCTTTCGGCCTTGTCAATGCTCCTCCAGTATTCTCTCGGATGATGAATTTCATCTTCAACCCTTATACCAATGAATTAATCCTGGTCTATCTCGATGATATCTTGGTCTTCTCCAAGAATAAGAAGGACCATGCCAAACATTTGCGATTGGTGCTCGACAAGCTCAGAGAGTATCAATTCTATGCGAAGTTCTCAAAATGTGAGTTTTGGCTCGATGAAGTTCTTGTCCTTGGTCACATCATCTCTGCCAAGGGCATCGCTGTTAACCCCGAGAAGGTGTCCGCAATTGTGAATTGGGAACCTCCTCAGAATGTCAAGCAGCTCCGTAGTTTTCTCGGTCTTGCAAGCTATTGCCGAAGATTCGTTGAGAATTTCTCTTAGATTGCAAAGCCTCTTTCCAACCTCCTCCAGAAGCATGTGAAGTATGTCTGGTCTCCTGAGTGTGACGTTGCTTTCAACACTCTCAAAGAGAAACTAGTCACATCTCTTGTCTTGACTCCTCCTGATGAATCCAAGCCATTTGAAGTTTTCTGTGATGCTTCTCTTCAAGGTCTCGGTGCTGTGTTAATGCAAGAGAATAAAGTTGTGGCCTATACCTCTCGTCAGTTGAAGCCCAATGAGAAGAACTACCCCACTCACGATCTTGAGTTGGCGGCAGTTGTCCATGCATTAATAACGTGGAGACATCTCTTGTTGGGAAGACAAGTGGACATTTTCACCGATCACAAGAGTCTCAAGTATATCTTCACTCAACCCAACCTCAACCTCAGACAGACTCGATGGGTCGAAATGATTCAAGAGTACAATCCGAGTATTGAATATACTCCAGGCAAGGCCACTGTCATTGCAGATGCTTTAAGCAGGAAGGCTTATTGCACCAGCTTAATCCTCAAGCCTTTCCAACCGGATGTTTGTGATGCTTTCCGCAAGCTGAATCTCCAAGTTGTTCCTCAAGGCTTTCTTGCCAACCTCATAGTATCTCCTATTTTGGAAGATCAAATTCGTGAGGCACAACTTCTTGATGCCATAGTGAAGAAGGTGAAACGTGGTATCGACAAGGGTCTTTCCAAATACAAGTGCTATCGCGTTGATGACAGAGACACTTTATTCCTCGAGGACCGGATTGTGGTTCCTAAAGGTGATCTAAGGGAAGTCATAATGAACGAGGCACACAATTCTCTTCTTTCCATTCATCCTGGAAGTACGAAGTTGTATCATGACCTCAAGCAGTCGTATTGGTGGACTCGAATGAAGCGAGAAATTGCTCAATTCGTGAATGAATGTGATGTCTGTCGAAGGGTGAAAGCAGAACACCAACGACCAGCTGGTCTCCTCCAACCTCTTGCTATCCCAGAATGGAAGTATGATCATATCGAAATGGACTTCGTGACTGGTTTTCCAAAGTCCAAGCGCGGAAATGATGCTATCTTCGTTGTCATCGACAAGCTTTCTAAAGTGGCTCATTTCCTTCCAATCAAAGAATCCATCACAGCAGCTCAGCTGGTAGAGCTATACACCTCTAGAATTGTCTCCTTGCACGGCATTCCACAATTGATTTCTTCAGATCGTGGAAGCATCTTCACCTCTAAGTTCTGGGACTCCTTCCAGAAGGCCATGTGCACAAACATTCGCTTCAGCACAACTTTCCATCCTCAAACTAGTGGCCAAGTCGAGCGAGTCAATCAAATTCTTGAAGATATGCTCAGGGCTTGTGTCATTTCTTTTGGCATGAAATGGGAAGATTGTCTTCCATATGCTGAATTCTCCTACAACAACAGCTTCCAAGCAAGTTCGGGCAAGGCCCCATTCGAGATTCTCTATGGCAGAAAGTGCCGTACTCCTCTCAATTGGTCAGAGACTGGTGAACGCCAACTTCTTGGCAATGAGTTAATCACTGAAGCTGAAGAAATGTGTAAAATCATCCGTGATAATCTCAAAGCCGCGCAATCGCGCCAGAAGAGTTACTATGATAGTAAGCATCGTGATTTGGCTTTCGAGATCGGAGACCATGTCTACCTCCGCGTCTCTCCAATGAAAGGAACTCGTCGCTTTGGTATCAAAGGGAAGCCTGCCCCTAGATACGTTTGTCCTTTCAAGATCATTGGCAAAAGAGGCGACCTCGCCTATCAACTTGAGCTTCCTTCCAACTTCGCGAACGTGCACGATGTGTTCCACGTGTCACAGCTCCGCAAGTGCTTCAAGACGCCTGAGCGCACTATCAACTTCGAAGAGATTGACCTCCAAGAAGATTTGTCTTATCATGAGCACCCCGTTGCTATTCTTGAAGAAACTGAGCGCAAGACTCGCAACAAGTCAATCAAATTCCTGAAAGTGAAGTGGTCGCACCATTCCGACCGGGAAGCCACCTGGGAACGCGAGGACCATCTCCGTTCTGAATATCCGGAGTTCTTTCAGTCCAAGATCTCGGGACGAGATCCTCTCGTAGTGGTGGAGTGTTGTAACACCCCGGATGTAACTTTCCATATTTGTAAATCCGACTCTTGCCATTTTCGGCTATGTGTTATGATATTCCCTTCGTGGTCGGGTTTTGTCTTTCGTTTTTCATTTTGTTCATGTCATGCATTTCATATCATGTCATCATGTGCATTGCATTTGCATACGTGTTTGTCTCATGCATCCGAGCATTTTCCCCGTTGTTTGTTTTGCAATCCGGCGCTCCTATCTCCTCCGGTGCACCCCTCTTGTTTTCTTTCATGAGCGGGTGTCAAACATTCTTGGAATGGACCGAGGCTTGTCAAGTGGCCTTGTTATACCACCGGTCAAGTTTCGTTCCATTTGGAGGTCGTTTGGTACTCCAACGGTTAACCGGGTAACCGTAGATGCCTTCTGTGTGTTCCAGCAAAAAAAACCCTCAAAAACCAGCCCAAAACCCAACAAACTCTCTTCCATGCTATAGGTCGTTCGATCACGATCGTGTGGGCGAAAACCGCACCTCATTTGGACTCTCCTAGCTCCCTCTACCTATAAATATGTGACCCTCCCGAAAAACGCACGCAGATCAAACCCTAGCCCTCTTCCACCTCGCGCCCGGACAATTTTCCCCGCCGTCGGACGTGTCCGCCGCCTCCGCCTGACGAATCGGGGGCCGCCACGTGTCGCCCGACCCGCCGCCGTTTGCCGTCGCCGCCGAGGCCCGCCGAGCCCAGCGCGGGCCCGTTCGCCGCCGCCTGCCGCCCGCCGGCTCCCTCCGCCGCCGCTCCCGCGCGCCTCCCCGGCCTCGCCGCCGCCGGCCGCCGTGCCACCGCCGCCCCTTGCCTACGGCCGTCGCCGGCGCTGCCCGCCGCGCCGTGCCCCGCCGCCGCCGTGCGCCGCCCCGCGCCTCTCCTTCATCTCCTCCGACCGCCGGCCGCGTCGCCCCTCTCCTCCCGTCGCCGGAGACGAGCCCGACGACCCCGGCCTCGATCCGATCTGGGTCAACGCGAGGTTGACCCGAGACCCCCCCGAATTTGCCAACTCTTGGATATTTTACAGCATTTGCCCATGTTCATCATTGCATAACTCACTGTGCATAGCTCCGTTTCACGCGTGTAATATGTCAAATTCTTCGTCTCGTGATGCTCTACACTTTGCTCAATTGCACCATGTTCATTAGAGGCCATCTGGATTCCCAAATATCTGTTGCAAGAGGGCTAGTTGCTGTTATCTGCTGGTTCTTAACAGAACTTGGAGATTTGTCATTTTTGTATCATTTAATCTGTGCATCTTATGGGCATGAGCTCTACATGTGTTTTGTTGTATGCCATGTCATCTTTCCAGTGGTTTATGCCATATATTTTTGTGATCTCTGTGGTGACCAGCACAAGCATGCAAACTAGGCCCCGTAATGTTTCTGATTTCAGAGACAGTGATTTCTCCAAGTTTTTGTCTGCTGTTATTTTGTTTCCATGTAAACTTGATGCTACACAGAGATCCATGCATATTTTGGAGATGTTCAGTAAGGATGTTTTGTAGATATAGTTGTAATGGATCCATTCCTGCCCTTGTTTGCAATTATGGAATGCCATAGCATGACTCAATCTTGCTCTACTTTTGCTATAAAATATTTCTGGCAGATTCTTAACATGATATGCAATTTTGCCAAGCTTATTGTAGTTGATCCATATATGCTATGCATTTGTTCTTGCCATGGATAGCTTCATAGACATGACATATTGCTGTAGGTATGCTTGTTTTGTCATGCATTGATTTGTGGTGAGTGCATCAAGCTCACCAAGATGCCTTCATATTATTGTTTCTGTCATGCTCTGTTTTCTGCTAAGTCTGGAACCTGAGAGCAAAACTTGCTATGTTTACCTGCTTGCCATCATATCTTCTGGTCCTCTTTGGCTTATGGTCAGTAAGGAACTTTTGTCATATGAATTTGGTAGAATACTTCCATGCCTTGTTTTGCCATGTTAAGTTCCTGTAGCATGTTGATTTCAAGCTCTGAACATTGCTACCTGATGCTGTTTTCTGCCATGTCCAGTAATTTCACCAAGTCTGTGAACCTGTTATCTTTTGCAATTTTTGCCATGCTTGTTAGAGCTTGATATGTTGTGATCTATCCATAGCTCAGTGTTCATATTTTGTCAAGCATCTCCTGTAGATTACTGTCATATGCTTTGTTGCTATGTTGGAGTGCTGTGGCATTGTTGCTTGTTGCATTTTAAGTGCTATCATGCTGTTAATCGCAGATTCGTGTCATTCTTGTTTTGCTTCCCATTTGCAAACCGTACATCCGTTTCCGGTGATCTTTATATCGATTTCGACCGAAATCATCTCATATTTCTAGTGGCATGCTTGGTTTGCCAAGTTACTGCCTTGTTCATCATTTTTCTTCCGGAGCACGCATAGGCATCGCATATCATATCTTGCATATCATTCATGTATTGCATCATGTTGCTTGTGCATTCCCCGTGATTGATTGTGGTTCCGTTGCTTGTGTTCTTGTTGTGGGTAGAGCCGGGAGATGAGTTCGTGAACGAGGAACCTTTTGAGTACGCTTACGAGGATCAAGCTTTCGACAGCTCTGAGAACCTTGCAGGCAAGATGACCACCCCTCGAAATCACTTCTATCTTTGCTTTGCTAGTTGTTCGCTCTATTGCCATGCTACGCTACCTACCACTTGCTATATCATGTCTCCCATATTGCCATGTCAGCCTCTAACCATCCTTTCCTAGCAAACCGTTGTTTCGCTAAGTTACCGCTTTTGCTCAGCACTTCTTATAGCGTTGCTAGTTGCAGGTGAAGTTGAAGTTTGTTCCATGTTGGAACATGGATATGTTGGGATATCACAATATCTCTTATTTAATTAATGCATCTATATATATTTGGTAAAGGGTGGAAGGCTCGGCCTTATGCCTGGTGTTTTGTTCCACTCTTGCCGCCCTAGTTTCTGTTATACCGGGATTATGTTCCTTGAGTTTGCGTTCCTTACGCGGTTGGGTGATTTCTGGGACACCCTTGACAGTTTGCCTTGAATAAAACTCCTCCAGCAAGGCCCAACTTTGGTTTTACCATTTGCCGCCTAAGCCTTTTCCCCCGGGTTTTCGCGAGCCCGAGGGTCATCTTTACTTAAACCCCCGGGCCAGTGTTCCTCTGAGTGCTGGTCCAAACTAGAGCCACTTGCAGCGCCACCTTGGGGAAACTCGAGGATTGGTTTTAGTTGTACGTAGTGTTCATCCGGTGTGCCCTGAGAACGAGATATGTGCAGCTCCTATCGGGATTTGTCGGCACATTCGGGCGGCTTTGCTAGTCTTGTTTTACCATTGTCGAAATGTCTTGTAAACCGGGATTCCGAGATTGATCGGGTCTTTCCGGGAGAAGGTTTATCCTTCGTTGACCGTGAGAGCTTATGATGGGCTAAGTTGGGACACCCCTGCAGGGTATTATCTTTCGAAAGCCGTGCCCGCGGTTATGAGGCAGATGGGAATTTGTTAATGTCCGGTTGTAGAGAACTTGTCACTTGACCCAGTTAAAATACATCAACTGGTCTCTTCTCGGCGGAGTCCGGGAAGTGAACACGGTTTGAGTTATGAATGACGTAAGTAGGAGTTCAGGATCACTTCTTGGTCATTGCTAGATGACGACCGTTCCGTTTCTTCTCTTCTCGCTCTCATTTGCGCAAGTTAGCCACCATATATGCTTATTGCCGCTGCAGCTCCATCTCATTACACCATCCTTTCCTATAAGCTTAAATAGTCTTGATCTCGCGGGTGTGAGATTGCTGAGTCCTCGTGACTCACAGATTCTACCAAAACAGTTGCAGGTGCCAACGATGCCAGTGCAGATGATGGGGTCGATCTCAAGTGGGAGTTCGACGAGGAACGTGGTCGTTACTATGTGTCTTTTCCTGATGATCAGTAGTGGAGCCCAGTTGGGACGATGGGGGATCTAGCATTTGGGGTTATCTTATTTTCATTCGGATCTTGACCGTAGTCGGTCTATGTGTGTATTTTGGATGATGTATGGATTATATTTATGTATTGTGTGAAGTGGTGATTGTAAGCCAACTCTTTATCCCATTCTTGTTCATTACATGGTATTGTGTGAAGATGACCCTTCTTGCGACAAAACCACTATGCGGTTATGCCTCTAAGTCGTGCATCGACACGTGGGAGATATAGCCGCATCGTGGGTGTTTCACCTTTCAAATTGGCCGTTGTTGGCTCCCTTCCCGCTCAATATTTGGGGAGAGGACCAGGGTCTCTATAAATAGGACTAGCCACCACAGTAGGAGGCAACGGAGCAGGAGGCAACTGATTCAGAGGCATCTCGCCTAATCCTTAGCCACACACCGAGCACAAGAACACCTCAACATCAGGAGGCTGTTCTTCCCCTGTACTGTTCATCATCAACCCAAGAGGCAATCCACCACCACCACACTGGAGTAGGGTATTACACCACGACGGTGGCCCGAACCAGTATAAATCTTGTGTCCCTTGTGTTGTGAGTTCGTCGAGTTCATTCTTGAGATCTTAGCTGGTTAGGGCGTGGATCAGTAGGGAGGGAATCTTCGCGCGCACCCCAGTTTTCGAACCTTGAGGGTTTTGCTGGAACCTGTGATCCGACAAGGGTATTGAGTGCTTGTTGGTGAAGATGGGCCATACGGGCCCGCTCGCAGAGCCACGCCGTGGGCCGCAGGCAGGCAAGTCTGGGGACCCCCATTCCCAGAACGCCGACAGCAACCTCTTCAACCGCTTCAAGATAAATGACAATGAGAATGTCCAGCTCACGTTTGATCGCCTCACTCATATCACAAATGAGCTTCATGCACTTGGCGCCACTGAGATCACCAAGCATGAAATCGTCAAGACACTCCTGAGATCCCTTGACAGCTCATTTGACACCCTAGCCTTGATGATCCAAGAATGCCCTGACTGCAAGACTCTCGATCCGTTTGACATACTTGAGAGGCTCAACACACATGAGTTCCAGTTATCTGAGAAAAGAGATATCTATGGTCCTAGCTATGGACGTACTCGCGCTTTGAAGGCAAAGGTTTTTTCCTCATCTGAAGAAGATTCTGACTGCAGTTCTGGGGATCCTGAAGACATTAGAAAGGAACTTTCTATGCTTGTGAAGAAGTTCTAGAAATTCACCAAGAAGAAAGGTTTCAGAAAGTCTTCAAGATCCATCTCGAGAAATGATGAAGCTTCTACTCATGACCACAAGAAGAGAACATGCCACATGATGAAGCTTCCAATGATGAAACCTGGTCACTACATCTCTGACTGTCCTCAGTGGGACAAAGAGAACAACAAGAAGAAGAAGAGCAAGGAATATGATTCTGATGATAAGAAGAAGAATAAATCCTCAAAGTCTTCTTCCAAGTGTTCGTCCAAGTCTTCATCACACAAGAATAGCACATCTGGCACGCCTCGTGCTTTTGTTGGCAAGGAAATGGATTCAGAGGAGGAGTCTGCTTCTGAGGAGGCAGAGGTGGAGTCCGAGGAGGAGTCCGACTCTGGCGTTGCAAGTCTGGCTCTAGCTACAGCCTATGTAGCCAAGTCCATCTTCAACACTGATGACAATGGCTCCATCACCAACGCTGATGCTAAAGACAAGGACGACTCTACTCCCACCTACTGCTTCATGGCACGTGGTGCCAAGGTAAACTCACGCGATGCTTAATTTCAAACATCAAGTGAAGATGACTCTGACTGTGAATCTAAACCTAGCTACAAAACACTTGCTAAAATTGCAACTGAACAACAGAAAGCTATGGAACATATTCAAAAACTGTTAGACAAAAGAGATGACCTGTTGGACGCGGAAATGACCCGATCTCAATCCTTAATTGAAGACATCAAAAATCTTCATGTTAAGTACGAGGAACTTGAAAGTCGTCATGAAACGCTCTCAACAACTCATGAAAAGCTTTCCTATGATTATCTTCAAAGGAAGCAAGAACTTGAGAAATTGAGAGCGGCTCATGAAGATCTTCAAAAAGAGAACGAGTCACTTCACGCTCAACAGATCAGTCCCGCTCAGGAAGGATTTGAACCACCATGTCTAAAATGCGTTGAGCGTGATAACGCTACTTCTGTTGCTGAATGTTCCACTACTGCTACTGTTGCAATATCTTCAACTGCTAATGTGGTAACTAACCCCTCTGCTGAGGATATCACTACTATTGCTGATGAAAATGCCAGGCTGAAGACATTGCTTAAGACTGGGATGTACAAAAGTCTCAAAGGGCATCAGACACTATGTGATGTCCTCAAAAAGCAGATTCTGAACAGAAACCCTAGGAAAGTGGGTGTTGGGTTCGAGAGGAAAATGAATGTTGATGGTTCTTACTGGAAGCCTGAGCAGTACCCCAAAACCACATGGGTTGCTGCAAAGAGACCTTCAATGGACCCATCCACCTTATCTGGCTTGACTTGTGCTAACCCGATTATCATTGATGAATCCTTTGATGCAAACTATAAACTGTTTAAGAATCAGAATTGTGAAGTGTTTGCCAGGTATATTGGTACTAACTACAGGAATGGACCACCCATGAAGAAGATCTGGGTGCCCAAAAGGTGTCTTGAGAATCTTCCTGTGAATGTCATCATGACATCACCAGGGAAGAAGACAAACCCAAGACCAAAGGCTTCATACGGTCCAAAGGCTTCATATAGACAGAGGACTCACCAGAGTCACCCTAACGCCAATGTTTTGCAGGGAAATAATACTCAGACCTATGAATATGAGCGTGTTTCTTCAAATCTTCAAACCGCTATGTTCATAAAACCAAAAACTTTTCTGCTTATTCATATGAGTATTATTCACCTCCTGCAAGGCTATTTGCTAGGGCTCCAAAGCCGAAGTTCTCAGATGCTGCACTTAGACTCATTGCTTCTAAGCCACCCCTGAAGATGTGGGTGGTTAAAAAAATTAACTTTCTTTTGCAGGGAATGGTCCCCAGCCGGAAATCAAAGGCGTCCGATGCTTATGCTGGGGACCTAAAACATCTTGTAGGGCGCAAGATAAAATGTCCAAATGGACTTACTATGTATTTTGTTCCTGAATCATTTCCAATCATCCTATCAGTCCTAACCTTGATCAGAGCTTCCATAATCCGCTTGTCCGTCAAATGTTTATGCTTCACAATACCATTGGTGAAGCCTATCTCCCTAACTATACTGTATGGTATGACACCACATGCTTCAGAATGGATCATGGACAGTGGATGCACTAATCATATGACTGGTGATCGAAGTATTCTCATGGACTCAACCTTACGTCCACACATTTGCTGACACTCATAAAAGCAAGGTATTGGGTCTAGGTGGAGTTGCAATCTCAAAGGATCAACACATGGATAAAGTGATGCTTATTGAACCCCTTGGTTTCAACTTAATGTCTGTTTCGATGCTTTGTGACTTTACATGATTGTGATAATTGGAAAATATCGTTGCCTTGTTCTAATGGAATCTGACAAGTCTCTAGTCTTTGAAGGGTATAGGAAAGATGATCTGTACATGGTAGATTTCTCCGCAGGACCATAGTTGGCCGTATGTCTTCTAGCAAAAGCTTCAGAGTGCTGGCTCTGGCATCGAAGGCTAGGGCATGCTGGCATGAGGAACTTGCACACTCTCGCAAAGAAGAAACACGTCGTAGGCATCGAGGGCGTCAAGTTCAAGAAGGATCATCTGTGTGGTGCCTGCGAAGCTGGAAAGATGACGAGGGCCAAGCATCCCTCGAAGACAATCATGACGACATCTCAACCCTTCGAGCTGCTATACATGGACTTATTTGGCCCTACTCACTATTCTACTCTCACTACCACTGCTTGCCTCTATGGCTTCGTTATTGTTGATGATTATTCAAGATATACATGGGTGCATATAATCCTCTACAAGAACGAAGTGCGGGATGTCTTTAGACGCTTCGCCAATCATGCCATGACGAACTATGGCATCAAGATTAAGCACATCAGAAGTGACAATGGCACAGAGTTCAAGAACACAGGCCTCAGCACTTATCTTGATACACTGGGTATCACTCATGAGTTCTCTGCTCCATATACACCTCAGCAGAATGGCATCATGGAGTGCAACAACATGACACTCATTGAGATGGCTCGGACAATGCTTGATGAATACAAGACTCCAAGGAAGTTCTGGCCCGAAGCCATTGGTACTGCATGCCATGTCATCAACCGTGTTTATCTTCACAAGCTTCTCAAGAAGACATCCAATGAGCTCCTGACTGGTAAGAAGCCAAATGTAAGCTACTTCAGAGTATTTGGTGCTAGGTGCTGGATCAAGGATCCACGTCACACTTCGAAATTTGCATCGAAAGCACATGAAGGTTTTATGCTTGGTTACGGAAAGGGTTCGCACTCCTACAGAGTCTTCAACCTCTTTCACTATAAGGTGGTTGAAACTGTGGATGTGCGGTTCGATGAGACTAACGGCTCGCAAAGAGAGCACCTGCCAAATGTGCTAGATGAAATCCCTCCTAGTGAATCAACCATGCTTATGGGCACTGGAGAGATCATACCTTCTGAGGCATAGGCTGAAGAGGAACTTATCATTTCTGCGCCTAATCAACCTGAAGAAAATGCTCAGCCTGAAGCCAATGATCAAAATGAAGAAAATGATCAGCAAGGGAAAAATCTTCGTCCAGCTCATCCTCGTGTTGCAAATGAAGTACATATTGAGAAGATAATTGATAGCATCAATGCACCTGGTCCACTCACTCGTTCAAGGGAAACACAACTGGCAAATTTCTATGGGCACTTTGCATTTGTCTCTATATCTGAACCCAAGAAAGTTCCTGAAGCCTTCATGGAACCTGAATGGATTCAATCTATGCAAGAAGAGCTTCAACAGTTCGAGCTGAACAATGTGTGGGAATTAGTCAAGCGTCCTGACCCTCGCAAGCACAATATCATTGGCACCAAATGGATCTATCACAACAGACAGGATGAGCATGGTCAAGTGGTCAGAAACAAGGCTCGTCTCGTTGCCCAAGGATACACTCAAGTTGAAGGGATTGACTTCAAGGAAACATTCACTGTCGTGGCTAGGCTTGAAGCCATTCGCATACTGCTAGCCTAAGCCAACCATCACAACATCCTCCTGTACCAAATGGATGTGAAGAGTGCTTTTCTCAATGGCAAGATTGAAGAAGAAGTGTATGTTGCACAACCACCAGGCTTTGAAGATCCAAAACATCTTGACATGGTATACAAACTCAAAAAGGCACTGTATGGCCTCAAACAATCCCCTCGTGCTTGGTATGACACACTGAAAGACTTCCTGAAGAGCAAGGGCTTCAAACCTGGTTCTCTGGATCCCACTCTCTTCACGAAGACATATGATGGAGAATTGTTTGTGTGCCAGATCTATGTGGACGACATTATCTTCTCCTGCACTAACCAGAAATACAGTGATGAGTTTGGGCACATGATGCAAGAGCAATATCATATGTCCATGATGGGTAAGCTGAAGTTTTTCCTAGGTCTTCAAATTCGTCAGCAAAGCAACGATATCTTCATATCTCAAGAGAAATACCTCAAAGACTGCCTAAAGAAGTTTGGAATGCAAGATTGCAAAGGTTACACGACGCCAATGCCAACCAAAAGTCATATGAGTCCTGATGCCAATGGTATAGAGTTTGATCAAAAGGTATACCACTCCATGATTGGTTCTTTACTTTATTTGTGTGCACCTAGGCCAGATATCATGCTTAGTGTTTGCATGTGTGCCTGATTCCAAGCGGCACCAAAGGAATCGCATCACTTAGCTGTGAAGCGAATTCTTCGATATTTGGCTTACACCCCAACACTAGGATTATGGTATCCAAAGGGCTCAGAGTTTGATCTAGTTGGATTCTCGGATGCTGATTATGCTGGTGACAAGTTTGATCGCAAGTCCACTTCAGGCACATGTCACTTTTTGGGACGATCACTTGTCTGTTGGTCTTCAAAGAAGAAGAACTGTGTGTCTCTCTCCACTGCTGAATCTGAATACATTGCTGCTGGATCTTGCTGCGCTCAGCTTCTACGGATGAAGCAAACTCTCAAGAACTATGGCATCCATCTAAAGCAAGTGCCACTCTACTTCGACAATGAAAGCGCCATCAAGATTGCCAACAACCTAGTTCAGCACTTGAAGACAAAGCACATTGAAATTCGTCATCACTTTCTCAGAGATCATGTCATGCAGGAAGATATTGATATCATTCATGTCAACATAGAAGAGCAATTGGCAGATATCTTCACAAAGCCCTTGGATGAGAAAAGGTTTTGCAAGTTGCAGTGTGAGCTAAATATCTTAGAATCCTCAAATGTCATGTAATTGGACACACATCCTAACACGTATGCATATTGATGACTTAGATGTGCAACACACAAAGTAATGCATGTCTTCAATCAATAAAGACATACACTCTAAGTGTGAATACATTAATGCGGAATTTGACTTCGGAGCGCCACGATAATTGTGCGCCGTGTCTGGGTCTAATACTTCCTATACGGTGGGTAACGCCACCACCAAATCTTTGTTTGAAGTGTTTCATTGGGCGTCTCATTTGCAAAGTCTTCACATTTGATTTGTCTTCAACATTGATTTGACTTCATATTTATCTTCACAATGTTGATTTGGTCCATTCAAATTTATACATATATTTGTGTTATGTCCTCTACAACATTCACTTATAGCTATGTCTTCTTGCTTGAATATTTTTTTCTAAGTGAATATGATCGGACCCTAACCTCTTCTATGCTTCTACCTCAAATTCTATCTATCCAAATCATATGCATTCTGTTGAAACTGACGAATGTCTTCTCTGCGTCCTTGTCAGCAGAAGATACAGAGACAAAGGTTGAATCTGTTTTTAATGCCATATCCTTATTGCCTGAAACCCGGAGAAGCCGGAACGACCACCCGACAGTCCAGGCATGCGTGGGAACATGGAACAACTTCCAATGTGTTGCATGCTTGCCACGTGTCCCTCAGATGTGAACCGCCAGGGGCACCTGCGTAATTGCGTTGTGCTATCCCTTTCCTTATAAATACACATCACATCGCGGTCAAAATCCTTCTCCCACCTCTCCACCTCGCAGAAACCCTAGCGCCACCGCTAGCTCTCGACGACGTCGGCGACAAAGCGATTAGCTGTCACGACCTCACCAACACCGTCCTCACGCCGGCCGCGGACCTCGTCTCCTCCTCCGCCGCCTTAGGTGTCTTCCATCACCGAGTTAGGGCACAGGAGATTTAACTGCTCGGCCTCCCACTCCACTCCGTCTAGCAGTTCTTCATGCGGTAATTAAAACTTCCTTTTTTACTGCCCTTTTGATCCGATAGATTCATCCTTCTCCACCAAAAGTGGTTTCTAAACCTACAAAATTGGATATATCCTGTTCTGCATCTCATATCATGCCTAGTATATTCACTTATGCTTCACAACTAGTTAGATCCTCACTTGTACCTATTCTTGGATTCGTACAAATGTGGAACCGACTCTCAAAAAATAAGTGAATGTGTTTGCACTATGAGGTCAATGTCTTCAAACTGATTTATCTTCACAATTTTCTGAGAATGCATATGACCTCTTCCCCTTCCCTCGCATCTCTAATGTTGTCACAGGTACATGTCCATCGGAGAATCCATTGGTTCTCATAGTCTACATTCATTTGCAGAGTTCTTACAGCGTCACATACATTCTCCTGAAGCCAGTTCCTGTCTGACCAGCAGAAGTAAGCCTTTGCAAGTTCTGAAGCCATTCAGTTTGAACTTCATGGCCACAAAAAAGTCAGCAAGAAAGGGCGGTAGACAGCGCCGTGGGAATACATCCAAAGATTTGCCACCAGATCTCTATGAGTTATACAAGACACACGCTGAAGAAACCTATGGCGAACGCAAGACTTGAATCCAATGGATTCGCAGATACTGGGCTGAACAATGGTTTCTGTACAGATATGTGACTGCAGAGTATGCGGAGAAGAATGCCATCAAGCGACCATGGGGAGACATTCTCTTAAAAAATCTTCCACCCAGGTCCCGAACTGAAGCCATTGCTCAAGGTTTCTATCCTTGCATGGTTCGCGGACCACAACCAGAGAATGCTGACCCATCTTCTCTGCTATGGTGTCGTGACGACAATCTGTTCAAGCGCAACTACAAGTTTTCCAAGGATTCTGCGGTGAAGAACAAGAAAGCATTTGGACACGACTTCAACCCCGGTCCATCTGCTCCTCGGGCTTATGGCACTTGTGATGCTGAACCCAATGTCATCGGCCCCTTCTACAACCTCGAAGGTCTCATCACTCACATTGTTGTTCAGGGGGCAGCCACCGAGCACTCTGATGACAACGCTGATACTGATGAAGCGCCTGCTCCACCTAAGCCACAAAAGCAGAAGAGAACAAAGGCTTCAAAGCCCTCTGCTGCACCTAAAGCTTCACGTGCGAAGCCAGTGGCCACTGCACCTCCTGAAGCAAGTGTGCAATCTGAAGATCTTTCTCGCATCTCCAAAAGGACCGAGAAGTCTTCAAAGCAGAAGAAGCCCATCCAGATTTCTGGGCAAGAACTGACCCCAGCTGCCATTCTGAGGAATGAAAATGAAGCCATTGATCTGTCAAGTGACGAAGATTTTGGCGATGATGCTCTTGAGCTGTTGATAAAGAGCAAGCAAGAGGCGGAGATCCTCAACGATCTACCCCTCTTTGATGTGGATATCTTGAATAACTTCATTGATGAATGGTTTGACAATCCAAGCATCAACATCAATGACCTTGAGCTTCCAATTGGCATCAGTGTCTCTTTCCACAGTGGCATTGCTAATGAGCTGGCTCTGGCTCAGAAGATCGTTGAACTGAAAAACAAGATTGATCATGAGAAAGCTCAGTTCAAGAGTAACATGGCCAAGCTCAGTGTGGCGGATGTCCGAAGCTTCAAGCAGCTGATGCATGACCTCAAGGAACAGTTTCACAAGAAACATGAAGAAGCTAAAGGATCAAGAGAGCGGATGAAACTCTCCACCAGTAAATGTGTTCAAGTTCACAATGAAGCCGAAAAGCGCAAGGCGCTTGGGTGTCCTGGCATTGACCCCAAGTTGGCTGCCAAAAAGAAGAAGCTTGTTGTGGCCCAAGCTGAAGCATCAGGGCGGGAAGCACCTCACATTGTCTTCCTTGCTAGCATGACAGGCTCAAAGCCTAAGATCCCCACACCTGCTTCAGAACTGAAAAAGACCAGGGCAGCTGAGGCCGAAGCCAGAAAGCTCAAGAACAAGAATCCCACTGAAGATAAACCACAGACCAAGAAGTAGAAGACAAAGTCTTCGAAAAGAGATCGGGCTGCTCCCTCAGAGCCCCTTGTTGTCGAGCCCATCTCAGTTGCTCGTCCTGCATCCACCAACCAAGAGCGTCAGCTAGTACTTCATGACCCTGCTTTCATAGAGGCTCCTGAAGCTGAAGACATTCCAGCTGTTGACCCCATCACAGCTGAACACATTGGTCATCAAGACAATGTAGATGATGATGAAGTCCTACCTCAAATGGAGCGCCAACCGGTATCATCGCCTGTTCTCACGAACAACAAACTCATCAGCATTGGTCGTCCCTTGACGCCAATCGCTCAGGATGCATCGTGGGCTGATCACCCCTGACAAGACACACCAAGTCAAGAATCACCCAGTACTACCCCACCTCAAGTCATCACACCGGTGCTTGACGATGACGACTATGTGGTCCAGCCAACTCCCTCTCCAAAAGCATCGCCCGCATTCCGTAGTCTTCGCAAAGGACCAAGGCCACAAGTTGCTCTGTCGAGTGTTCCAGAAGGAGAAGTGCAAAATAACTCAATGGCTCGACAAGTGTTTCCTGACGCCACTCCAACTGCGAACGTCTCTGAGTCTGAAGCAAAAGCTGCTGAAGACATCCCGGCTGCATCAGCCGATGACCAACAAGAACCCCGTCAAGAAGAAGACCGCGTTGCCAAACCCCCTACCGACCAAGAAGTTGTTCTCGAGGAGAACGAGTCACTGCCCGACCCTCCAGCTACTCAAGTGGAGGTTGAAAACACTGAGGCGGCCACCCACAACACTACTGAAGCCAATGACGCTGTCATGGCTGACGCTAATGTGGCGCCTGAAGTGAATATGGTGCGTGAAGCTAATGTTGCACCTGAAGCCGTTTTGCAGCTTGAAGCCCATGTCAATGCCACTACTCCTGTACCGCCTCCAAGGCCTCACACCATTGAGCAAGCATTTGATCGTGGTCAACTTGTCACCATCCGCTGGCCCATTCTGGTTCCTCCGCTTGCTCCCGGACCGCATTTTAACTATCATGTGGAGCACAGGCCTCAGGTCCAGAAGCCAAAGCCCAGGCTGCCAAGGTTTCCAGGTACTGCGTCTTCGCCAGGATCGTCCAATGTGAATGGCTTCAAAGCACACAACACCTTCTTTGATAGTGCCAAGAACCCATATTCGAAACCAAGAATTTCATCTGATCGGTTCTGGAGCTATCAACATTGCAGTTATTATTCTTGTGTCTTATAAAATCAAGGGCGCATTTTTTCCCATATGCGTCTCGACTGCGAAGCCATTGCTGGCCTGCCCTGCTTGGAAGAAGGCCTAGACTACTTTAGAGATGCTGGCCATCTGCAGTTTGTGACCAATAAAGAAAATTGGAATGAGGAGCTTCTGCTACAATTCTTTGCCACTCTTCACATTCGCGGCTACAAGAGGGATCCGAAGACTTGGGTCCTTGAGTGGATGACAGGCAATGTACACCATGAAGCCAAGGCCCAAGATATTATTGAGCTTACTGCCCTGCCCACTCCAGGTGAACTCTATGAACCTGGTTGTCAGCTTCACCGCAACGCTTTGGAGAGCATATTTCAGAAGCCTGAGCCGAACATGACTCAAATGGTTAGCATGATGAAGCCACTTCCAAGAGATGTTGAATATCCAACAGAATTCTTTGTTGAAGACCTAGAGTATCTGCCCCGCACCATTTATCAAATCATCAGGCGAACTCTACGGCCTGTCAAAGGACATTCTCCTGCAGCGAATCTTGAAGGAGCAATGAAGACATTGATTTTCTATATCCTCAATGGCATCAGCTTCAATGCTCAAGATTTCTTCATTAGGCAACTTGCTGCATCTGGCTCTGATTTATTTGGTCTGAAGTTCTATGTTGCATGGGTAATGCGCCTCATCAAGCTTCACTCTTCTATCAACTATCAGACCTCTGTGCGCAATCATCTCATCTTCTTGCCAGAGGTTGATATGTCTGTCGAAGCCATCTACCCTGAACCTGCCAAGGAGCCTATGTATCTTCACAATGCAGATCACCAAATCTTCACGCAACCTATTGAAGGAGTTCTTGCTGCTACTCGAGTTTATCCTCTGGCTGGTAACACATGTGCACCTCATCGTGCAATAACTGAAGCCACTGAGAGCACCATTGCACAAAGGCCTCGGAAGCGATCTCGCTTTCTCAATGATCAAGAGCTTCTCGTGGCATTACATCAAAAACAGGATAAGCATCATGACTGGCTCAAGCGTCAGATGCAGAGCCTCTTGGTGGATGTTAATCGCGTTCGAAATCTTGCCACCAAGAATGCATTTGTCACACATGAAACCTGTCGACGGTCGTGGAAGAGTCTGGCATTGCTAAGCTCTGAAGATGATCTTCAACAGGATGGCTTCAAAGAATGATTCAAATTTGATTCCACTCCTCCCAGGAACGCTGTCTTGCGTCGGACTACCTCTGTCGAAGACTCTGAGTGCTCCTCCTCAGCGGCAACTGTCAATGCCAGAGTCATCGATGACGGAGATGATGCTACTTCACCAACTACAACTTCGTCGCGTATCGACACTGCACCAAGCTCTTCTGCACCACCGGACTACAACGTCGACCCTGCACCTTCACCTACTCCTCATGGGAACGAGTAGAAGCTCTATGTCTTCAAACCTTTTTGGTCCTTACTGACAAAAGGGGGAGGGGCATAGGAGTTGATAGTCTTCAAGCGGGTCCTTATGGGTGGTTGCTATACTTTTTGCCAAGTGTTTACAACTCTCGCTTTTGATACATTTGGTTCTTTGAGTTGTAACACTTAAACTTGATGGTCGTCTGCTACCTTTTCTATCAACTACGTGATGCGACGATAAATTCCGCATGTGCGATGATAAATTCCGCACGAAGTCATTCTGCAGACGTCCATTTTTCATTATGCATTTTCATTTCATGATGAATTGTCTTCATAAGTTGAAGAGGATCTCCACAAGCACTAGTAGAAAACAGGGCATAGGTCACATGGCAGTTTTCACATTAGGCCCGGTTCAGTCACGAACCGGGACCCATGGGGGCATTCGTCCTGGTTCGTGAGCCCAAGGGGCCGGCCGGGGCCTCGTGGGCATTGGTCCCGGTTCGTATGGAACCATTTGTCCCGGTTCGAGCCACGAACCGGGACTAATGGTCCTCGCTCCTGGCCCACAACCATTTGTCCCGGTTCTTGGCATGAACCGGGACAGAAGGCCCGGATTTAGTACCGGTTCATGCCACGAACCGGGACCAATGAGGTGCCTATATATACCCCTCGCCCGCGACCAGAGCACTCCAGTGCTCTGTTTTTCTCTGACCGGCAAGGGGAGGGCTTTGTGGTGCTCTAGCTCACCTCCTATGCACATGAGGTGTTCGATGACATGCCCGAGCCACACTAGTTAAGCTTTGTCCTCTCGAAGCTCGACCTCAAAGCTCCATTTTCCTCGAGATTTGTCTAGGTTTAGCGGCCCGTCACGTCCCATTCCCGTCTTCACCGTCGTCGACCGCCCGCGCCGATCTCGTCGCCGGCACCACCGTGGTGAGCCTCTTGTTCTTATCTTCTTTTTGAAAGAAAAAAATTCTTACTTTAGATAGATACTTGTCTAATTTTCTTACTATTTTATTCCTTCTTATTACATAGTGCGATGGTTTTGGTATCCGCCCCCGTCGGCCCTCGTCCTGTCTATGATTCGGATGTGGTATATATTATCTTTTTATAACTATTTGATTCATTTATTGTTTATGACAAATATACCGACCAGCGTGACATAGATTTTATTTATCTAGGAGGTGGTTGAACCGGAAATTCTAACCGACCCTATTGTCGAGAGGTTAAATTTAGTTGAAGAAGAAAACAATTACTTGAAGCAAAAAATAAAAAAAAATTGAGGAGGAGAAGATGATATTGAAGTTGCATGTTGCGGATGTCGTCGATGATCACAAGGTCAAGATGGATGCAATGCGCTTGAAGATTAGAAAGATTAGAAAATATGCCATTCATACCGAGGCTTGGTATCATTATGCCGTTGGATCAATTGTTACCTTGGTTGCGATTATGATCGCATTTGTTTTCGCATTGAAATGTTTTACATAGTTTCAATGTATGGTTTAATTAATTAGATGCTCTGGAGAGCTATATATATGTTGTTAGATGAGAACTATGTATGTACTTTGGTTCTAATGTGATGATGAACTTCTATTAATTTGGTCACTTAATTATCTATTCATGATGTTCTGTAATGGTTTTTGACACACTTAATTATATATAATGCACGCAGATGAACCGGCAATGGATGTACGGTGACAGACACACCTCCGAGTACATTAAGGGCGTGCATGATTTTCTCGAAGTGGCTGAGGCAAACAAGCAGAAGGGTTTTATGTGTTGTCCATGCCCTACATGTGGGAATACGAAGTCTTACTCTGACCAGAAAATCCTTCATGCCCACCTGCTTTACAAGGGTTTCATGCCACACTATAATGTTTGGACGAGGCACGGAGAAATGGGGGTTATGATGGAAGACGGCGAAGAAGAAGAGGACGATGACAACTATGTGCCCCGTAAATACGGTGATGCTGCAACGGGGGAAGCTGCTGAAGATCAAGAGGAACCAGACGATGTGCCCAATGATGCTGCAAGGGGGGAAGCTGCTGAAGATCAAGAGGAACCAGTGCCCGATGATGATGATCTCCGCCGGGTCATTGTCGATGCAAGGACGCAATGCGAAAGTCAAAAGGAGAAGCTGAAGTTCGATCGCATGTTAGAGGATCACAAAAAAGGGTTGTACCCCAATTGCGAAGATGGCAACACAAAGCTCGGTACCGTACTGGAATTGCTGCAGTGGAAGGCAGAGAATGCTGTGCCTGACAAAGGATTTGAGAAGCTATTGAAAATATTGAAGAAGAAGCTTCCAAAGGATAACGAAGTGCCCGACAGTACATACGTAGCAAAGAAGGTTGTATGCCCTCTAGGATTGGAGGTGCAGAAGATACATGCATGCCCTAATGACTGCATCCTCTACCGCGGTGCGTACAAGGATCTGAACGCATGCCCGGTATGCGGTGCATTGCCGTATAAGATCAGACGAGATGACCCTGGTGATGTTGACGGCGAGCCCCCCAGGAAGAGGGTTCCTGCGAAGGTGATGTGGTATGCTCCTATAATACCACGGTTGAAACGTCTGTTCAGAAACGAAGAGCATGCCAAGTTGATGCGATGGCACAGTGAGGACCGTAAGAAAGATGGGAAGTTGAGAGCACCCGCTGACGCGTCGCAGTGGAGAAAAATCGAGAGAAAGTACTGGGCTGAGTTCGCAGCTGACCCAAGGAACGTATGATTTGGTTTAAGCGCGGATGGCATTAATCCTTTCGGGGAGTAGAGCAGCAATCACAGCACCTGGCCCGTGACTCTATGTATGTATAACCTTCCTCCTTGGATGTGCACGAAGCGGAAGTTCATTATGATGCCAGTTCTCATCCAAGGCCCTAAGCAACCCGGCAACGACATTGATGTGTACCTAAGGCCATTAGTTGAAGAACTTTTACAGCTGTGGAATGGAAACGGTGTACGTACGTGGGATGAGCACAAACAGGAGGAATTTAACCTGCACGCGTTGCTGTTTGTAACCATCAACGATTGGCCTGCTCTCAGTAACCTTTCAGGACAGTCAAACAAGGGATACCACGCATGCACGCACTGTTTAGATGACACTGAAAGTATATACCTGGACAAAAGCAGGAAGAATGTGTACCTGGGCCATCATCGATTTCTTCCGACCAACCATCAATGTCAAAAGAAAGGCAAGCATTTCAAAGGCGAGGCAGATCACCGGAAGAAGCCGGCCATGCGTACCGGTGATTACGTACTTGCTATGGTCAATCATTTACACGTATCTTTGGAAAGGGTCCCGGCGGACTAGCTGTTCCGAATGACGCTGAGGGACACGCACCCATGTGGAAGAAGAAATCTATATTTTGGGACCTACCCTACTGGAAAGAGCTAGAGGTCCGCTCTTCAATCGACGTGATGCACGTGACGAAGAACCTTTGCGTGAACCTGCTAGGCTTCTTGGGCGTGTATGGGAAGACAAAAGATACACCTGAGGCACGGGAGGACCTGCAACGTTTGCACGAAAAAGACGGCATGCCTCCGAAGCAGTATGAAGGTCCTGCCAGCTACGCTCTTACGAAAGAAGAGAAAGAAATCTTCTTTGAATGCCTGCTCAGTATGAAGGTCCCGACTGGCTTCTCGTCGACTATAAAGGGAATAATAAATACGCCAGAGAAAATGTTCCAGAACCTAAAGTCTCATGACTGCCACGTGATTATGACGCAACTGCTTCCGGTTGCATTGAGGGGGCTTCTACCGGAAAACGTCCGATTAGCCATTGTGAAGCTATGTGCATTCCTCAATGCAATCTCCCAGAAGGTGGTCGATCCAGAAATCATACCAAGGCTAAGGAGTGATGTGGCGCAATGTCTTGTCAGTTTCGAGCTGGTGTTCCCACCATCCTTCTTCAATATCATGACGCACGTCCTAGTTCATCTAGTCGACGAGATTGTCATTCCGGGGCCCGTATTTCTACACAATATGTTCCCCTTTGAGAGGTTCATGGGAGTCCTAAAGAAATATGTCCGTAACCGCGCTAGGCCAGAAGGAAGCATCTCCATGGGCCATCAAACAGAGGATGTCATTGGGTTTTGTGTTGACTTCATTCCTGGCCTTAAGAAGATAGGTCTCCCTAAATCGCGGTATGAGGGGAGACTGACTGGAAAAGGCACACTTGGAGGGGGGAACTCAATAATATGCAGGGACGGATATTCTTGGTCTGAAGCACACTACACAGTTCTACAGAACTCTACCTTGGTGACCCCGTATGTCGATGAACACAAGAACAGTCTGTGCTCCAAACACCCGGAGCAGTGTGACGACTGGATTACATGTGAACACATCAGGACTTTGAGCAGTTGGTTGGAAACATGTCTCAGAGGTGACACCACTGTTTGTGATGAGTTGTACTCGTTGTCCAGGGGACCATCTTCGACTGTATTGACTTACAAAGGATACGAGATAAATGGGAATACATTTTACATGATCGCCCAAGATCAAAAGAGCACCAACCAAAACAGCGGTGTCCACTTTGATGCAGCAACCGAGAGGGGAAAGGACACATATTATGGTTACATAATGGACATATGGGAACTTGACTACGGACATGATTTTAAGGTCCCTTTGTTTAAGTGAAAATGGGTCAATCTGTCAGGAGGCGGGGTACAAGTAGACCCACAGTACGGAATGACAACAGTGGATCTGAACAATCTTGGGTACACTGACCAACCGTTCGTCCTAGCCAATGATGTGGCACAAGTTATCTATGTGAAGGACATGTCTACCAGACCGAGGAAAAGAAAAGATAAGGAAGCGAATACATCATACGATGAGCCAAAGCGGCACATAGTTCTTTCAGGAAAAAGGGACATTGTGGGAGTGGAGGGCAAGACAGACATGTCTGAAGATTATGAAAAGTTTCATGAAATTCCTCCCTTCAAAGTCAAGGCTGACCCAAGCATCCTGATAAACGATGAAGATTATCCATGGTTACGACGCAATAAGCAAATGACACAAGCGAAGAAAAAGTGAAGACTTTCTCCCGCAACTATTATGATGATACCATGCCAACTTTGTAATAGACGAGTATGATACCATTGTCCGTTTTGTACAAGAAGTGCATCTAGTTTTTGCCGTAACCCTCTCAACTTTCTTGCACATGCTATGTGGATGAAATGATGATACCATGCCAACTTTCAACCTTTTCATAGTTCATTTGAAATGCTTTATAAGCCCTGAGTGCAGAGAGGTTAGGCCCGTAAGCCTGCTTTAGAGAGGAGCTCGACAGCTCAGGCGCACCGCACCTTATAAACAGGTGCGGCTCTCTCTTAGCTAGCGAGGTGGGACTAAACTCACCACCACGCCGCTATGCAAGGCCATTGGTCCCGGTTGGTGGCACGAACCGGGACCAATTCCACCCTTTGGTCCCTGTTGGTGCCATGAACCGGTACTAATGAGGCTGTGGCCCCACGAGCACCTTTAGTACCTGTTCGTGGCACGAACCGGTACTAGAGTTTCTTACTAGCTAAGCAGTTTTTTAGTCCCACCTCGCTAGCTGAGAGGCACTAGGAGCGGTTTATAAGCCCTGAGTGCAGAGACGATGAAGAAGAGGCGCAATGCTCACGTTGCTTAGCTTCAAGCCATGAGGAATAAGGTAGACTGCATCGAGCTATGTGCAGTGCAGTCTAACTATTCCGGTGGCACCAACCGGGACTAATGCCCCCCCTTTAGTCCCGGTTGGTGCCACCAACCGGGACCAAAGACCGCCGCTTCCCGCCCTTTGGGCTGCTGAAAAGGGGCCTTTGGTCCTGGTTGGTTGCACCAACCGGGACTAATGCCCAACTTTAGTCTCGGTTGGTGCCACGAACCGGGACTAAAGGCTTTGCTATATAAGTCCACACTTAGGAAATTTTCGAGATACCTCGCCAGTTGCCCCCGACGCCGCCAGGCTGCCCGTGCTCGCCGTCGCCGCCCGCTCCTCGTCGCCGTCACCCCGCGCCCTTGCATCGACGGGTCGCCGCCCGGTGCTCGTCGCCGTTGCCCTGCCCCTACGCGCCGCCCCGCCTCGTGCTCCCCTGCTCGCGCGCGCCGCCTCGGCCCCCCGAGCCCCCCTGCCCGGCCCGCGCGTGCTCGCCGGCGCCCTCGCCGCCCCCGCCGTCGCCATCGTCCTAGCCGCCCCCGCTGTGAGAGCCGCCGCCCCGGCTCTGTTTTTTTATTTTTATTAGTTTATTTTTTTGTTCATATGTGATGTATATGTGTATGTGGCTAAAATGTATATCTGAACAAAAAAAATTGTATGTATGTAGATGTTCAAAATGTAAGAATATATATGTCAAAAATGTTTTTGTGTTCATAGAAAGTTTTTTGTTCATATATAGAAAGTTTTTATATATGTCAATGGATATATATTCGATATATATGAGAAATGATGATCCACATGGAAAAGTTTTATATATGTAAAAGTTACAATTTTAGAAAAGTTTTATATATCTAGCTAGGAAGGGAAGAAGAAGAAAAAGAAGGATAGGAAAGAAGAAAATAAGAAGAGGAAAGAAAGAAGAAGAGGAGAGGAAGAAGAGGAGAAATAAATAAGAAGAGGAAAAAAGAAGAAAAAGAAGAGGAGAAGAAGAAAGGAATAGAGGAGAAGATGAAAAAATAAAAAATATTCTATTTTTTCTTCTCCTCCTTTATTCCTTTCTTCTTCTCCTCTTTTTTTTCTTCTTTTTTTCTTCAATCCTCTCCTCTATTCCTTTCTTCTTCTCTCCTCTTTTTATTTCTTCTTCGTTTTCTTATGTTTTATCGGGTCTGTCGTCGTCGATATATACCCCTCCCGATAACTTCAACACGAGGGGGGTCGATATACCCCCTCCCCGATAACATTATTTTCCCGTGTATATATGTCGTCATTGTCGATATAACCCCCTCCTGATAACTTCAACACGTGGGGGGGGGTCGATATACCCCCTCCCCGATAACATTATTTTCCCGTGTATGTATGTTGTCGTTGTCGATATTACCCCCTCCCAATAACTTCAACACGAGGGGGGGTCGATATACCCCCTCCTCGATAACATTATTTTCCCGTGTATGTATGTCGTCGTTGTCGATATAAAACCCCCTCCCGAAAACTTCAACACGTGGGGGGGGTCGATATATACCCCCTCCCCGATAACATTATTTTACCGTGGATGTATGTCGTTGTTGTCGATATATATAACTCCCTCCCAGATAACTTCGACATGATGGACGGTCGATATGTATACCCCCTCTCGACCGTGATAACTTATACCACGGGAGCACCCCCCGGCCCTCTCGCTCGACCAAAACTCTCGAGGACCCAAACCCTAGAAAAAAACGATGTCGGTCTCCTACCCACTCCCGCCGCACCCCTACCCTTGAAGCGTTGCCTAGGCCACCCCAAACCCGGAATAAGCTAGGTCTACGTTTGCACTAATATATCCACCTGCTGTCATGTTTGTGTAATAATTTCCATGTTGTAATATTCGCAGAAACAATGGAGCACGGACGAGATGAGCAAGCAGAAGACGTGTTGGGGGACATAATCTTAGCCGGAGGTGATATCTTGTCGTATCTTAACGACAATGATGGTCTGGAAGAACAGGGTGAAGAAGCAGGCTGCGGTGATCGAAGAGTGGAGGAGGAAAGACATGATTATGATGGCTCCGGTGACCCAATGCTGGTGCAAGAAGGAGCCCGTGGTGACGGCTCCGGTGACCGAACAGAGTCCGGCCAGGTAAATATATTAGTTAAGCCTGTGCTGACTAGCTAATTGATGCATTCATTGTTTTGGTATGTACACATATTAATTAACACTCGTCTTTCTCCTTTTTTCTAGCCCTTCGGATCGAGCACAACTGCGGTAAAGAGACGAGGCCCGAAGAGAAAGTTGCGCTCGGATGGAAGGTTTGAGATCGCAGCAATCGCGTGCGACGGCCAACCGATTGAACCCCTCCGGACAGAGGATGCTTTTGCTGCTCAGTGCGGGGTTCTAGTTAGGGACAAGATCCCGATCAGCATCTACCAATGGTATAAGCCTAAGAAGGAAGACCCTGAGGTGTCTTATGTCAATGATATGTAGAAAGATGATCTTTGGACTGAGCTGAAGGCAAATTTCACCCTACCGCCAGAGGAGGATTCGGAGAAGCCAGTTATAGAGCAATTAATCAAGTCTCATGCTCTTAAGAAGATGGCAGACCTATTCAGGAGGTGGAAGAATGAGCTGAAAACGTTTGTCGACAAAGAAGAGACACCAGAATTCACTGGCCGGTATGAGAAGATCAGAGATCACTGGCCCGCATTTGTGGCCCACAAGACAACGGAAAAGAGTAAGAAGATGTCAGCGACAAACAAGATGAATGCTGCGAAGAAGAAGCTTCACCATCGCACGGGGTCAGGTGGCTACCTCAAAGCCCGGCCTATGTGGGCCAAGTCTGAGAGGGATCTGCTTGATAAAGGGATCGAACCAGAGACAATGAACTGGCCAGACCGTTGCCGGACTTGGTTCTTCGGGGCTGGCGGAACCTTGGACCCTGTATCAGGGAGGTGTCGTTGGACGGACCAGCAACTTGCAATAACCGTCAAGAAGCTTAAGCACTATATCGATGCAGCGCAGCAAGGGACGTTCGTTCCAGACAGAGAGAACGACGAGCTCACAATGGCCCTCGGGAATCCTGAGCACCCTGGACGGACACGAGGCACGCCAGGCTCCGTTCCGTGGAAGGCTGGTTTTTCGGACGCGGGCAGTTACAAAACCCAGGAGAGGAGGAAAAAAGTGGAGCAGATCCAAATTCAGCGTCTGCATGAAAGGGTTCAACTGCTAGAGGAACGAGACGGCAATCGAGATGCCGAAACTGCCCCCGAAGCTACACCGCCATCTCAGCGTAGAAGCAGCGTGGCTTCCACCGAGCTGCCTCATCTGGAGCATGCGGCTCCTGCTAGCTACCCCCTGGATGCTATCACGGAGTCTCAACATTGCCACCTTATGGCGGAATGGCAGAACTTGAAAGTCAAGGCGGCTGTTGGCTCTGTTTTACCTACTGAACCCGGCGCAACCTACCACTGCCGGCCGATTCCAGAAGGATATGCTAGGGTGATGGTGGATGAAATAACGGAGGGATTTGAGGACCTCCAGCTTGACCACCCTACTGGTGAAGGGGAGACTCGGTTGGGTTTAGCTCTGAAGACTCCATGCCTATGGCGGAAGAAGCTCATCAAGCTTCCGAACTGGACGGCTCCGGCGAGTAAGGGCACTCCGCATCCTCCTCCGCCTCCTCCTCCGGCGAGTGATCAGGGCACTTAGCCTCCTTCTCCGGCGCATGGCGGCACTCCGCCTCCTTCTCCGCTAGCGCCGGCGCGCCAGAGCACCTGGCCTCCTCCTTCTCCGCCTCGTCAGCAAGGGCGGAAGAGACCCGCCGCCGCTGTGGCTGCTCCGGCGCGTCGTAGTCCTTCTCCTCCGCCTCGTAAGCAAGGAAAGAAGACAGCCGTAGCCGCTCCGTCTGCTCTGCCGGCGTCTAGCAGTACAGCTGCCAGAGGCGGGAGGCAATACAGATTCGGTCCTTCTCTGAAGACTCCAAAGAAGTTACCATATGAGAGGACAGAGGAGGAGAACGCGAAGATCGTGCGAGCCGAAGTGAAGAACTTCTTTGAAGGGGTCAAAGCAAAGAAACATCCACCTCCGGAGGAGAAGGTAGATCCGGTGAAAGCAAAGCGCACTCTGGCTGCCCTGACAAAACCACCAAAGTCTCCGCCGAGAGGCAACTACGAGCGCGTTCTTGGAAAGGCATATGCCGAAGCGGAGCGGTCGGGAAGTACTGTCAGTGATAAAAGGATGAAAGAACGATGAGCTGGGAAAATAATTGCCCAGCTCGGTGAACAAGCGAACCAATCGTGCCCCCCGCTCAAGGTGTCAAAAGACATCGTCGCTAATGATCCGGGTATGGTGCTCGGTTATAGCAATCTTGGAGATTACCTGCCCGACGATGTACATTATGAAATCATGGAGGTGGACGACCACAAATACCATTACGGGAAGCCTCTCGTCACAGATGTCAGATCTCTAAGCACGATGATGCGAAGACTACATGATTGGTACATCAAAACCTGCAGAGAGTCTGATGGGATGAGTACTTTGACGCTGAGAGTTAAACCGGAGCATGACCTCGTTGGAATTGAACTGCTGAATGTTCCATTTGAGGATTTCTTCCAGTTTTACAATCAAAAGTCCCTCGATAAAACAACGATCACTTGCTACTGTCTGTAAGTAGTACTACTTCTGTCATTAAGTCTCTCTATATAGGTCAGCTCTTTCATTGCATGTATTTATACTTATCCTCACTATCTTATGCAGATTGAAGATCGCCGAATTGAAGAAAAGACAAATCGGTGATATTGGGTTCATTAACACAAATCTCATAGATGCATATACGGTTGAAAAACATCCCAAAGAAGCCGAGGCCAACTTGCTACAATCGTTGGTATTAAATCAAAACAAAGATATAATACTCTTTCCTTACAACTTCAAGTGAGTGTTACTGTCTTCTGCATATTCGGTTTCCCTTATTAGTCCAAGTTATGGTAATGTAATTGATGACTTATGCATGCATGCGCAGCTTCCACTATATTCGCCTAGAGATTAAGCTTGAGCCGGGAGTAGTAACCGTCTTAGACTCGAGACGAAAAGATCCCCAGGACTATGCGAACATGACTCAAATGCTCCAGAAGTAAGTTAAATCGATCATTATCCACCATATCAGCAACTTTGTTCATTTCCTGATATCAAGTAATTGTTTTCTTTGTCTGGCAGGGTTTGGAGAAAATTCACCTCAAAAGCCCCGGGACTGCCGAACCAGCTGCAATTTAGACACCCGAAAGTAAGTACTATAGTAGCATGTTCAGCGCATCTCCTAGTGATTCAAGCGCTAGTTTGATCAATACCATTTAGCATGCTTGCTTATCAGTTTGATTGACCTCTATTTCTTGTAAAGTGGTTGTGGCAGCAACCCGGGAATAATTACTGTGGATACTACGTTTGCGAGTCCATCCGCTACCATACATGTGAGCGGGGCTACATTGAAGAACAATATGAAGTGCGTAAGCAATAATATTCACAATTTTATTTTATTACCATCATTTGTGTTGAGTTTCATTTATTCATATATATATATATGTATTGACCCCCTTCTTCAAATTAGATTTTTCGGAAGCGGGATCAACTCCTAGCAGAAGATCGTATGCGAGGAATTCAAGAGGAATTGGCAGCATTCTTCCTTGACCACGTGATCGTTGAAAACGGAGAATACTATGTGGACCCTGTGTTCATACAATATAATTAGGAGATTGTATTGTCAGAGATAATTATTGTATATATGTAGCCGGTAGTGTCGGATAGATATACGAGAACTTGTTGTTCGACCAATATCTCGGAGAAGGAGAGGTGGTCGATATCACTTCTCTCTGTATGCATATGTTCATGATGATCTTCTGTTTCCTTCATTTGATTACTAGCTAGCGTGTCTACTCCTCTCCATACGTATATAGTACGCAGCGTCGACCAAGCACGGAGATAAGAGAGGAAACTTCTCTCTATTAATTAGCTAGCTAACACAATATATGAAACACCTAAATTAACCCCCCAAAACCCCTAAACCACCCCCTTTCAAAAAAACAAAAACCTCAGCTCCTGCCAGGTGCTGACGCGTGGATGCCTATTGGTCCCGGTTGGTGGCACCAACCGCGACCAAAGGCCCTCCTGCCTGGGCTCCCCGCACCGGCCACGTGGACGGCCTTTAGTCCCGGTTCGTGTAAGAACCGGGACTAAAGGGCTAGGGCATTAGTAACGACCCTTTAGTCCCGGTTCCAGAACCGGGACTAAAGGCCCTTATGAACCGGGGTAAAAGCCCCTTTTCCTACTAGTGAAGTAAAACCTGCCATGTGCATTTGCATTCAAACCAAACTATTTATATGCACATCTTCAGGTGGAGCCTTTTGTTACTTATAAAGACAATACCTTAACCCTTGCAATTTCACATACTTTTATCCCCGTTGAAAACTTCAACCAGTTTTTCATCAATCACCAAAAAGGGGGAGATTGTAAGTGCATCTAGTGCCACCCCTAGTTGGTTTTGGAGTATTGACAACAAACCTAGTTGAGGGACTAATGTGTTTGTGAGAATTGCAGGATTGCACTGGTAGTAGTCCCTCATCGATTCGGTTTACCTACCAGAGATGACCCCTAAAAATCTGTGAAGACATTGAAGACAATGGTGGGTTGTGAAGAAATTCACCACGAAGATTATGACTCGAGAAAACACTCACGTGAAGACTATGGAGTGCGAAGACATAGCTGTTTCGTAGTTTCCTTTTCTTCTTTGTTGAGTCATAGGAACCACCATACTATTAAGTGGGGTCGGTGTGAACAAAGTCAGAGTGACTAAAGTGATGCTCAACCAAATTCTGTGTCTTCGAGCGAAGACAATGAGAGCAAATCTTTTCCAGAGCTAGATAAGTCAGCTTTACTTATAGCCCAAGTCAAGCTGCCGCATGTGTTTGAAATCTGACCGTTGGACACATCTTAATTCCTTAGTGACCCAGGCTCATTTCGGACAAATCAGGTCGGGTTGCCTAGTGGCTATAAATAGCCCACCCCCTACACCATAAATTGGTGGCTGCTCAGAGTTAGTGCACGACTTTTGTCGTTTGAGAGCAAACCACCTCGAAGCCTTTGAGAGAAAGATCCTTGCGAGGACAAAGCCCAAAACACCCAAAGCCAAAGAGTGTTAGGCATCACTGAAGTCTTTCTGTCTGTGTGACCTGAAGACTTGTTACACTTGAGGACTGTGAATCCTCCGGCCGGTTAGGCGTCGCGTTCTGAGCATCCAAGAGTCATTGTGGATTGCCGATGAATGAAGTCTGTGAAGGTTTGGAAGTCTACCTTGAATACTTACCAGAGTGATTGGGCGAGAACTAAGTGTCCTTAGATCAAGGGGAATAAGGTGAAGACGCGGTCTTCTGAGTTAAATCTCAGCCTCCCTAACCAGACGTACAGTTGTCACAGCAACTGGAACTGGTCCAACAAATCCTTGTCCTCACCAAGCAACTGGTTCTATCTCCTCCCTCTCTTATTTACAGTTTGTCTTTGTGAAGTCAGTTGCATGCTTGCTTGATCTGTTTGACTTCACTTTATGACGACTATTCTTGTTTGGCTTCATACTATCTTCCATCCTGATCTATACTACCTAGGAACTAATAGTCTTCGTGCATTCGCTTCATTACTTGCTGGATTATGGCTTGTCAAGTGTAGTCTACCGTTCCGCTGCATATCAATAGGTTCATTTCTATAATTTGTCTTCAAAGCTCCCATGTTTTGAAGACTTTCATAAAAATCGCCTATTCAGCCCACCTCTAGTCGATAACTAGCACTTTCACTCATGGCGCCATCGAGGAAGTTCTTGATGTCTACGACGCAACCTTCTTCTTGTAGACTCGTGTTGGGCCTCCAAGCGCAGATTTTTGTAGGACAGTAGCAAATTTCCCTCAAGTAGATGACCTAAGGTTTATCAATCTGTCGGAGGCGTAGGATGAAGATGGTCTCTCTCAAACAACCCTGCAACCAAATAACAAAGAGTCTCTTGTGTCCCCAACACACCCAGTACAAATGGTGAATTGTATAGGTGCACTAGTTCGGCGAAGAGATGGTGATACAAGTGCAATATGGATGGTAGATATAGGTTTTCGTAATCTGAAAATATAAAAACAGCAAGGTAACTAGTAACAAAAGTGAGCAAAACGGTATTGCAATGCTTAGAAACAAGGCCTAGGGTTCATACTTCCACTAGTGCAAGTTCTCTCAACAATCATAACATAATTAGACCATATAACAATCCCTCAACATGCAATAAAGAGTCCCTCCAAATTCACTAATAGCGGAGAACAAACGAAGAGATTATTGTAGGGCACGAAACCACCTCAAAGTTATTCTTTCTGATCGATCTATTGGGCTATTCCTATAAGTGTCACAGACAGCCCTAGAGTTCGTACTAAAGTAACACCTTAAGACACACAACAACCAAAACCCTAATGTCACCTAGATACTCCAATGTCACCACAAGTATCCGCGGGTTTGATTTTACGATATGCATCAAACAATCTCAAATTAATCTATTCAAACCAACACAAAGAATTTCAAAAAGTGCCCTAAAGTTTCTACCGGTTAGTCAAGACGAAAACGTGTGTCAACCCCTATGCATAACTTCACAAGGTCACAAAACCTGCAAGTTGATCACCAAAACATACATCAAGTAGATCACGTGAATATCCCATTGTCACCACAGATAAGCATATGCAAGACATACATCAAGTGTTCTCAAATCCTTAAAGACTCAATCCGATAAGATAACTTCAAAGGGAAAAATCAATCCATTACGAGAAGGTAGAGGGGGAGAAACATCATATGATCCAACAATAATAGCAAAGCTCGCAGTACATCAAGATCGTGCCAAATCAGGAACACAAGAGAGAGAGAGAGAGATCAAAAACATAGCTACTGGTACATACCCTCAGCCCCGAGGGTAAACTACTCCCTCCTCATCATGGAGACCGTCGGGATGATGAAGATGGCCACCGGTGATGATTTCCCCCTTCGGCAGGGTGCCCGAACAGTGTCCCGATTGGTTTTTGATGGCTACAGAGGCTTGCGGCGGCGAAACTCCCGATCTAGGTTTATTTTCGGGGTTTTCCCTATTTATAAGAATTTTTGGCGACGGGGACAAGTCAGGAGCCACGAGGGGCCCACAAGGTCGGGGCCGCGCCCTAGGGGGGGCGCCCCCACCCTTGTGGTGGCCTCGGGACTCCTCTCGTGCATCTCTGGTGCTCCGTCGGCTTCTTTTGGTCCGTAAAAAATCATCGTACAGTTTCAGGTCAATTGGACTCCGTTTGATATTCCTTTTCTGCAAAACTAAAAAACAAGGAAAAAAACAGAAACTGGCACTGGGCTCTAGGTTAATATGTTAGTCCCAAAAATCATATAAAATAGCATATAAAATATCCAAGATTGATAATATAATAGCATGGAACAATCAAAAATTATAGATACGTTGGAGACGTATCAAGCATCCCCAAGCTTAATTCCTGCTCGTCCTCGAGTAGGTATATGAGAAAAACAGAATTTTTGATGTGCAATGCTACGTAACATATTTATCAATGTAATCTTCTCTATTGGGGCAAGAATATTCAGATCGATAAGATTCAAAATGAAAGTTTAACATTGAAATAAAAACAATAATGCCTCAAGCATACTAACAAGGAAATTATGTCTTCTCAAAATAACATGGCCAAAGAAAGCTTATCCCTACAAAATCATATAGTCTGGCTATGCACCATCTTCATCACACAAAATATTCAAATCATGCACAACCCTGTTGATAAGCCAAGCAATTGTTTCATACTTTTGATGTTCTCAAACTTTTTCAACTTTCACGCAATACATGAGCGTGAGCCATGGACATAGCACTATAGGTGAAATAGAAGGTGGTTGTGGAGAAGAAGAAAAAGAACACGATAGTATCACATCAACTAGGAATATCAATGGTCTATGGAGATGCCCATCAATAGATATCAAATGTGAGTGAGTAGGGATTGCCATGCAACTGATGCACTAGAGCTATAAGTGTATGAAAGCTCAGAAAGAAACTAAGTGGGTGTGCATTCAACTTGCTTGCTCATGAAGACCTGGGGCATTTTGAGGAAGCCCGTCGTTGGAATACACAAGCCAAGTTCTATAATTAAAAATTCCGACTGGTATATGAAAGTGACAACATAGGAGACTCTATCATGAAGGTCATGGTGCTGGTTTGAAGCACAAGTGTGGTAAAAGAATAGTAACATTTCCCCTTCTCTCTTTTCTCTCTTTTTTGGGCCTTCTCCTTTTTTGGCCTCTTTTTTTCGTCCGGAGTCTCAACCCGACTTGTGGGGGAATCATATTCTCCATCATCCTTTCCTCACTCGGACAATGCCCTAATAATGATGATCATCATGCTTTTATTTACTTACAACTGAAGGATTACAACTCGATATTTAGAACAAAATATGACTCTATATGAATGCCTCTGGCGGTGTACCGGGATGTGCAATGAATCAAGAGTGACATGTATCAAAGAATTATGAATGTCGGCTTTTCCACAAATACGATGTCAACTACATGATCATGCAAAGCAATATGACAATGATTAAGCGTGTCATAATAGATGGAACAGTGGAAAGTTGCATGGAAATATATCTCGGAATGGCTATGGAAATGCCATAAGTGGCTGTTTTGAGGAAGGTATATGGTGGGTGTATGGTACTGGCCAAAGTTGCACGGTACTAGAGAGGCTAGCAATGGTGGAAGGGTGAGAGTGCGTATAATCCGTGGAATCAACATTAGTCATAAAGAACTCACATACTTATTGCAAAAATCTATTAGTCATCAAAACAAAGTACTACGCACATGCTCCTAGGGGGATAGATTGGTAGGAAAAGACCATTGCTCGTCCCCGATGGCCACTCATAAGGAAGACAATCAATAAATAAATCATGCTCCGACATCATCACATAACGGTTCACCATACGTGCTTGCTACGGGAATCACAAACCTCAACACAAGTATTTCTCAAATTCACAACTACTACAAGCATGACTCTAATATCACCATCTTCATATCTGAAAACAATCATAAGGAATCAAAATTCTCATAGTATTCAATGCACTTTATATCAATGTTTTTGTTATATCCCTCTTGGATGCCTGTCATATGAGGAGTAAATTCATAACCTAAACAAAATATCATGATGTTTAAGACTCTCAGTGAAGTATGAGAGTTCAACAATTTCTACAAAATAAAACTACCGTCGTGCTCTAAAAATATATAAGTGAAGTACTAGAGCAACTGAAAAATACTCCAAAAGATATAAGTGAAGATCAATGAGTACTCGAATAATTATGTAACTATGTGAAGACTCTCTAACATTCAAGAATTTCAGATCTTGGGTACCTTATTCAAACAGCAAGCAAATCCTAATAAAATAAAATGACGCTCCAAGAAAAAAACACATATCATGTGGTGAATAAAAATATAGCTCCGAGTAAGGTTACCGATGGATTGAAGACGAGAGAGGGGATGCCATCCGGGGCATCCCCAAGCTTAGATGCTTGGTTGTCCTTGAATATTACCTTGGGGTGCCTTGGGCATCCCCAAGATTAGGCTCTATCCACTCCTTATTCTGTAGTCCATCAAAATTTTACCCAAAACTTGAAAACTTGAAAACACAAAACTCAACTGAAAACTCATAAGCTCCGTTAGTATACTAAAACAAATCGTTCACTTTTGTACTGTCAATACAAGATTCGTAATTTTTCTCACATGATGCCTACTGTACCCTACTTTCTATAACATATCTACTGCACAACCTTCTTCTGGTAAACTCGTGTTGGGCCTCCAACCGTAGAGTTTTGTAGGACAGTAGCAAATTTCCCTCAAGTAGATGACCTAAGGTTTATCCACCCGTGGGAGGCATAGGATGAAGATGGTCTCTCTCAAACAACCCTGCAACCAAATAATAGAGAGTCTCTTGTTTCCCCAACACGCCCAATACAATGGTGAATTGTATAGGCGCACTAGTTCGGCGAAGAGATGGTGATACAAGTGCAATATGGATGGTAGATATAGGTTTTTGTAATGTGAAAAATATAAAAACAGCAAGGTATCTAGTAACAAAAGTGAGCAAAAAAGGGTATTGCAATGCATAGAAACAAGGCCTAGGGTTCATACTTTCACTAGTGCAACTTCTCTCAACAATGATAACATAATTAGATCATATAACAATCCCTCAATGTGGAATAAAGAGTCACTCCAAAGTCACTAATAGCAAGAACAAACGAAGATATTATTGTATGGTACGAAACCACCTCAAAGTTATTCTTTCTGATCGATCTATTGGGCTATTCCTATAAGTGTCACAAACAACCCTAGAGTTTGTACTAAAATAACACCTTAAGACACCAATCAACCAGAACCCTAATGTCACCTAGATACTCCAGTGTCACCACAAGTATCCGCAGGTTTGATTATACGATATGCATCAAACAATCTCAAATTCATTTATCCAAACCAACACAAAGAACTTCAAAACGTGCTCTAAAGTTTCTACTGGAGAGTTAAGATGAAAACGTGTGTCAACCTCTATGCATAACTTCACAAGGTCACAAAAACACGCAAGTTGATCACAAAAACATACATCAAGTAGATCACGTGAATATCCCATTGTCACCATAGATAAGCACATGCAAGACGTACATCAAGTGTTCTCAAATCCTTAAAGACTCAATCCGATAAGATAACTTCAAAGGGAAAACTCAATCCATTAGAAGAAGGTAGTGGGGGAGAAACATCATATGATCCAACTATAATAGCAAAGCTCGCGGTACATCAAGATCGTGCCAAATCAAGAACACGAGAGAGAGAGAGAGAGATCAAACACATAGCTACTGGTAAATACCCTCAGCCCCGAGGGTGAACTACTCCCTCCTCGTCATGGAGACCGCCGACATGATGAAGATGGCCATTGGTGATGATTTCCCACTCCGGTAGCGTACCGGAATAGGGTCCTGATCGGTTTTTGGTGGCTATAGAGGCTTGCAGCGGCGGAACTCCTGATCTAGGTTTATTTTCGGGGTTTTCCCAATTTATAAGAATTTTTGGCGTCGGGGACAAGTCAGGAGGAGCCACGAGGGGCCCACAAGGTCGAGGGGCGCGCCCTAAGGGGGGCATTCTTGTGGTGGCCTTGGGAATCCTTTGATGCATCTCCGGCGCTCCTTGGGCTTCTTTTGGTCCATAAAAAATCGTCGTAAAGTTTCAGGTCAATTGGACTCCGTTTGATATTCCTTTTCTACGAAACTCAAAAACAAGGAAAAAACTGGCACTGGTCTCTAGGTGAATAGGTTAGTCCCAAAAATCATATAAAATAGCATAGAAATGCATATAAAACATCCAAGATTGATAATATAATAGCATGGAACAATCAAAAATTATAGATATGTTGGAGACGTATCAGTTCTCGGCCACCGAGAAGGGGAAGGTACCGAAGGAGGGACCCGGCTCGCCGCCGCCCGCACAAGCATGTCGCGACTCCTGCGGTGGCTCCTTGGCAGCGTGGGCGTGCCTTGGGCGGCCGTGGCGGTGCTTCTTCTCGAGGCGGGAGCCGCCAAGGGCGAGGCAGCCCCTGCGATGAGGGGAGGCGAGCCATGCTTGCCCAGCCTCCTCGGCCACGCTTACACTCGACGGAGGTGGTCCCGTAGTTCTTCGCGTGGTCGGAGAGGCCGACCGGCGCCTGGCTCCCGCTCCCTCACTTCTTCGCTGGCGAGCTGCCGGCCACAGGGCTTGACGGCCTCTAGCTGCAGGCTGATGGCTGCTACAGCAAGGCTTCATGGGTTGGGGTCGAAGTTACGCCGCCGGTAACGTGTCACTGGCCTGCAGCTGGCAGGCGTTCGCCCATGCGCGCGGCCGGAGCAGGAGGTGCACCCTCCACTTCAAGTACGATGGCCTCGCGACTCTCTACGTGAGGGTGTTTGGGGAAGACGGTCATCGTGCAGGGTGATGCCCCGAAAACGGCAGCGGCGGCGATGAGCTTGGACTTGACGACAGTCGCGATGACGCCGATGGTGAGCTTGCCCTTGGCGACGGCCGGACTTCCTTCAGAAGCGGCGGCTCCTCCTCGGGCGGGAGCACAAGCAGCGGCGGCTACGACCAGCCGCCACGTCGCCAGGGTCGCTTCGAGGAAGGTGGCGGGTTGTCTCGTCGCCGCGTTCCAGTGAAGCCGGAGGAAGGCTCGAACTGAGTCCAGGGTCCACCGGCCGCCAGGCCTCGGGAGCTGCTGCGGTCGTGCGCATCGCTTTTGTTTAACCTTTCCTTTCTCCTGCATTTTTTAAAAAGTAGAGGGCCCTGCTGGGGCGTGTAATGAACCGTCGTACTTATGCCACTATGCTATGCTTATTGTTCTGATGTTATGTCGTGATATCCATGTTTCGAGTAAGTTAGGTAAGATAACATAGCTTGATGCGCTCATAGTAGTTGTTTCCCATCTGGCGAGGGCACGCCCCTCCGCATCTGGTGAAGCCCCCTTGCTGCCGACACGGGCGCCATTGGCCTCAAGAAACATCATAAAGCTGCAAAGTTATTAGAAAGTTTGACGGGGTGCCTTGCTCTTCCTTGCACGAGCCCCCAGGCATGAGTTAGCTGTGGCTTACTGCATCGCGTCGCGCTGGCCGGGGGGCACGGACTTCAGAGTGTGCACATGTCCATGAGCTTAACCGAGAACGTCTCGCGAGGATCAAGGACGCCGAAGCTCTGGGGCAACGGGGCTTTGGCGAAGTGTGTTCGCGGCGCGGGCGAACCCGATGCACGCACACACCTGCCCAGCCCCCGCTAGCGAGACACGCGAGGAGGAGCGACGGGCAACTACCGCTGTCCCTGGGCGAAGATCGAAAGGCGAGAGAAGTAAAAGAAGGGGAATCCAACTTGGCAATCGAAAAACATGAGGACTCCAAATTTCATTAAAAGGTTTGCAAACCAACTACAGAAAGCAAGCAAAAGAACACCCGCGTCCGGCACCTAGACTAGTCTTCTCACCAGTGCGAAAGCTAAGTGCTGCCACTAGGACGTGGGAGGGAGCCCCTGAGGCCCGAGGGCGGCGCTCCGGAGACTCCGGGGCATGTACAACCCCACTCATTATTACGTGAGTGTCACGAGTGGAGATCTTCATAGGCACTGTGCCTTGCTTCATCGGTAGAACTTCCGGAGGTACTACATGTTCTAGGCATTCTGCATGGAGATCCCATCCTGCGTCTCCAGGACTGGAGATGCGGGCGACCCCAAATGGGCCCTCCCACATGGGTGAGAGCTTATAGAGCCCTTCCATGGAGATCACCCACCTCGAGCGTCCTCGAGCGGACACTGCGGCAATGCTACCGCCGTAGTGCCTGCTAGTACCTTGCAGCCCGGAGCGAGGCTTGGCGGCGGTGTTCTGAAGGAAATATACCCTAGAGGCAATAATAAAGTGATTATTTATTTCCTTATATCATGATAAATGTTTATTATTCATGCTAGAATTGTATTAACCGGAAACATAATACATGTGTGAATACATAGACAAACAGAGTGTCACTAGTATGCCTCTACTTGACTAGCTCGTTAATCAAAGATGGTTATGTTTCCTAGCCATAGACATGAGTTGTCATTTGATTAACGGGATCACTTCATTAGGAGAATGACGTGATTGACTTGACCCATTCCGTTAGCTTAGCACTCGATTGTTTAGTATGTTGCTATTGCTTTCTTCATGACTTATACATGTTCCTATGACTATGAAATTATGCAACTCCCGTTTACCGGAGGAACACTTTGTGTGCTACCAAACGTCACAACGTAACTGGGTGATTATAAAGGTGCTCTACAGGTGTCTCCAAAGGTACTTGTTGGGTTGGCGTATTTCGAAATTAGGATTTGTCACTCCGATTGTCGGAGAGGTATCTCTGGGCCCACTCAGTAATACACATCACTATAAGCCTTGCAAGCATTGTGACTAAAGAGTTAGTTGCGGTATGATGTATTACGGAATGAGTAAAGAGACTTGCCGGTAACGAGATTGAACTAGGTATCGAGATACCGACGATCGAACCTCGGGCAAGTAACATACCGATGACAAAGGGAACAACGTATGTTGTTATGCAGTCTGACCGATAAAGATCTTCGTAGAATATGTGGGAGCCAATATGAGCATCCAGGTTCCACTATTGGTTATTGACGGGAGAGGTGTCTCGGTCATGTCTACATAGTTCTCGAACCCGTAGGGTCCGCACGCTTAACGTTACGATGATACTTATATTATGAGTTTATATGTTTTGATGTACTGAAGGTTGTTCGGAGTCCCGGATGTGATCACGGACATGACGAGGAGTCTCAAAATGGTTGAGACATAAAGATTGATATATTGGAAGCCTATGTTTGGACATCGGAAGTGTTCCGGGTGAAATCGGGATTTTTCCGGAGTACCGGGAGGTTACCGGAACCCCCCGGTAACTTAATGGGCCTTAGTGGCCTAGGTGGAAGAGAGGAGAGGAGGCCAGGGCAGGGCCGCGCCCCCCTTCCCCCCCAGTCCGAATAGAACAAGGAGAGGGGGCGGCGCCCCCCCCCTTCCTTCCTCCCCTCCACCTCTTCCCCCTTCCTCTCCTAGTCCAACATGGAAAGGGCGAAGTCCTACTCCCGGTAGGAGTAGGATTCCTCCTGGCGCGCCTCTCCTCCCTTGGCCGGCGGCCTCCCCCTTGCTCCTTTATATACGGGGGCAGGGGGCACCTCTCTCGACACACAATTGATCAACGATCTTTTAGCCGCGTGCGGTGCCCCCCTCCACCATATTACACCTCGATAATATCGTAGCGAAGCTTAGGCGAAGCCCTGCGTCGGTATAACATCATCATCGTCACCACGCCGTCGTGCTGACGAAACTCTCCCTCAACACTCAGCTGGATCAGAGTTCGAGGGACGTCATCGAGCTGAACGTGTGCTGAACTCGGAGGTGCCGTGCGTTCGGTACATGATCGGTCAGATCGTGAAGACGTACGAATACATCAATCAGCGGTATTGTGAGATGAAGCGGCCCGGACCGACATTACGCGTACGCTTACGCGAGACTGGTTTCACCGTTGCGAGCACTCGTTGCTTAAAGGTGACTGGCGGGTGTCTGTCTCTCTCACTTTAGTTGAATCGAGTGTGGCTACGCCCGCTCCTTGCGAAGGTTAAAACAGCACCAACTTGACAAACTATCGTTGTGGTTTTGATGCGTAGGTAAGAACGGTTCTTGCTAAGCCCGTAGCAGCCACGTAAAACTTGCAACAACAAAGTAGAGGACGTCTAACTTGTTTTTGCAGGGCATGTTGTAATGTGATATGGTCAAGACATGATCCTATATTTTATTGTATGAGATGATCATGTTTTGTAACCGAGTTATCGGCAACTGGCAGGAGCCATATGGTTGTCGCTTTATTGTATGCAATGCAATCGCCATGTAATTGTTTTACTTTATCACTAAGCGGTAGCGATAGTCGTAAAAGCAATAGTTGGTGAGACGACAACGATACTACGATGGAGATCAAGGTGTCGTGCCGGTGACGATGGTGATCATGACGGTGCTTCGGAGATGGAGATCACAAGCACAAGATGATGATGGCCATATCATATCACTTATATTGATTGCATGTGATGTTTATCTTTTATGCATCTTATCTTGCTTTGATTGACGGTAGCATTATGAGATGATCTCTCACTAAAATTTCAAGATAAAAGTGTTCTCCCTGAGTATGCACCGTTGCAAAAGTTCTACGTGCTGAGACACCACGTGATGATCGGGTGTGATAGGCTCTACGTTCAAATACAATGGGTGCAAAACAGTTGCACACGCGGAATACTCAGGTTAAACTGGACGAGCCTAGCATATGCAGATATGGCCTCGGAACACGGAGACCGAAAGGTCGAGCGTGAATCATATAGTAGATATGATCAACATAGTGATGTTCACCATTGAAACTACTCCATCTCACGTGATGATCGGACATGGTTTAGTTGATTTGGATCACGTAATCACTTAGATGATTAGAGGGATGTCTATCTAAGTGGGAGTTCTTAAGTAATATGATTAATTGAACTTGAATTTATCATGAACTTAGTACCTGATAGTATCTTGCTTGTCTATGTTAATTGTAGATAAATGGCCCGTGATGTTGTTCCGTTCAATTTTAATGCGTTCCTTGAGAAAGCAAAGTTGAAAGATGATGGTAGCAATTATACGGACTGGGTCCGTAACTTGAGGATTATCCTCATTGCTGCACAGAAAAATTACGTCCTGGAAGCACCGCTGGGTGCCAGGCCTCCTGCAAGAGCAACACCAGAAGTTATGAACGTCTGGCAGAGCAAAGCTGATGACTACTCGATAGTTCAGTGTGCCATGCTTTACGGCTTAGAACCGGGTCTTCAACGACGTTTTGAACGTCATGGAGCATATGAGATGTTCCAGGAGTTGAAGTTAATATTTCAAGCAAATGCCCGGATTGAGAGATATGAAGTCTCCAATAAGTTCTACAACTGCAAGATGGAAGAGAATAGTTCTGTCAGTGAGCATATACTCAAAATGTCTGGGTATAATAATCACTTGATTCATCTGGGAGTTAATCTTCCGGATGATAGCGTCATTAACAGAATTCTTCAATCACTGCCACCAAGCTACAAGAGCTTCGTGATGAACTATAACATGCAAGGGATGAATAAGACAATTCCCGAGCTCTTCGCAATGCTAAAGGCAGCGGAGGTAGAAACAAAAAAGGAGCATCAAGTGTTGATGGTCAATAAGACCACTAGTTTCAAGAAAAAGGGCAAAGGGAAGAAGAAGGGGAACTTCAAGAAGAATAGCAAGCAAGTTGCTGTTCAGGAGAAGAAACCCAAGTCTGGACCTAAGCCTGAAACTGAGTGCTTCTACAGCAAGCAGACTGGTCACTGGAAGCGGAACTGCCCCAAGTATTTGGCGGATAAGAAGGATGGCAAGGTTAACAAAGGTATATGTGATATACATGTTATTGATGTGTACCTTACTAATGCTCGCAGTAGCACCTGGGTATTTGATACTGGTTCTGTTGCTAATATTTGCAACTCGAAACAGGGGCTACGGATTAAGCGAAGATTGGCTAAGGACGAGGTGACGATGCGCGTGGGAAATGGTTCCAAAGTCGATGTGATCGCGGTCGGCACGCTACCTCTACATCTACCTTCGGGATTAGTATTAGACATAAATAATTGTTATTTGGTGCCAGCGTTAAGCATGAACATTATATCTGGATCTTGTTTGATGCGAGATGGTTATTCATTTAAATCAGAGAATACTGGTTGTTCTATTTATAGGAATAATATCTTTTATGGTCATGCACCCTTGAAGAGTGGTCTATTTTTAATGAATCTCGATAGTAGTGACACACATATTCATAATTTCGAAGCCAAAAGATGCAGAGTTGATAATGATAGTGCAACTTATTTGTGGCACTACCGTTTAGGTCATATCGGTGTAAAGCGCATGAAGAAACTCCATAATGATGGACTTTTGGAATCACTTGGTACTTGCGAACCGTGCCTCATGGGCAAGATGACTAAAACACCATTCTCCGGAACTATGGAGAGAGCAACAGATTTATTGGAAATCATACATACAGATGTATGTGGTCCGATGGTATTGAGGCTCATGGCGGATATTGTTATTTTCTCACCTTCGCAGATGATTTGAGCAGATATGGGTATATCTACTTAATGAAACATAAGTTTGAAACATTTGAAAAGTTCAAAGAGTTTCAGAGCGAAGTTGAAAATCATCGTAACAAGAAAATAAAGTTTCTACGATCAAATCGTGGAGGAGAATATTTGAGTTACGAGTTTGGCCTACATTTGAAACAATGCGGAATAGTTTCGCAACTCACGCCACCCGGAACACCACAACGTAATGGGGTGTCCGAATGTCGTAATCGTACTTTACTAGATATGGTGCGATCTATGATGCCTCTTACTGATTTGCCGCTATCGTTTTGGGGTTATGCTTTAGAGACGGCTGCATTCACTCTAAATAGGACACCATCGAAATCCGTTAAGACGACGCCTTATGAACTATGGTTTGGCAAGAAACCAAAGTTGTCGTATCTTAAAGTTTGGGGTTGCGATGCTTATGTGAAGAAACTTCAACCTGATAAGCTCGAACCTAAATCGGAGAAATGTGTCTTCATAGGATACCCAAAGGAGACTGTTGGGTACACCTTCTATCACAGATCTGAAGGCAAGACATTCGTTGCTAAGAATGGATCCTTTCTAGAGAAGGAGTTTCTCTTGAAAGAAGTGAGTGGGAGGAAAGTAGAACTTGATCAGGTAACTGTACCTGCTCCCTTAGTGGAAAGTAGATCATCACAGAAACCAGTTTCTGTGACACCTACGCCAATTAGTGGGGAAGTTAATGATAATGATCATGAAACTTCAGATCAAGTTATTACTGAACCTCGTAGGTCAACCAGATCAAGATCCGCACCAGAGTGGTACGGTAATCCTGTTCTGGAGGTTATGTTACTAGACCATGATGAACCTACGAACTATGAAGAAGCGATGGTGAGCCCAGATTCCGCAAAATGGCTTGAGGCCATGAAATCCGAGATGGGATCCATGTATGAGAACAAAGTATGGACTTTGGTTGACTTGCCCGATGATCGGCAAGCCATTGAAAATAAATGGATCTTCAAGAAGAAGACTGACGCTGACGGTAATGTTACTTTCTATAAAGCTCGACTTGTTGCGAAAGGTTTTCGACAAGTTCAAGGGATTGACTACGATGAGACCTTCTCACCCGTAGCGATGCTTAAGTCTGTCCGAATCATGTTAGCAATTGCCGCATTTTATGATTATGAAATTTGGCAAATGGATGTCAAAACTGCATTCCTGAATGGATTTCTGGAAGAAGAGTTGTATATGATGCAACCGGAAGGTTTTGTCAATCCAAAGGGAGCTAACAAAGTGTGCAAGCTCCAGCGATCCATTTATGGATTGGTGCAAGCCTCTCGGAGTTGGAATAAACGCTTTGATAGTGTGATGAAAGCATTTGGTTTTATACAGACTTTTGGAGAAGCCTGTATTTACAAGAAAGTGAGTGGGAGCTCAGTAGCATTTCTGATATTATATGTGGATGACATATTGCTGATTGGAAATGATATAGAATTTCTGGATAGCATAAAGGTATACTTGAATAAGAGTTTTTCAATGAAAGACCTCGGTGAAGCTGTGTGACACCCAAAATTTTATTTGGCTTTTTCAAACTTTTATTTAAAATTGAGGGAGGTTATTTAAATTTTTCTTCTGAAGAACTCTCCCTCTCAAAATATTTTTTTATGGCAAGTGTTTTGTTTTGGATTCACCCAAGACTTGATTTTGGTCTTGGAGGTCTTTCCTTCTTATTTGGACTCAAAACCAAATGCCTTTCACTTGGGAAAATTTCTTTTGAAAAATCTTTTAAATAGCCCTATGGCATTTTGAGTGATCTCCTCCCCTTTTCAAAAATCCCTTTTGCCATGACATAAGTGGAAATCCCCTCCCATAAACCTTTCCCCATCTTTGGATCATGATATACTTCGAATCCAGTAGTTTGAACCTCCCCATAATTTCTTTTCCTTTTATTTCTTATCACAAATGATTTCTGCCTTCTATTCTAGCTCTTGGAGATTTACAAAGGAGCTACCGTTTCTACTTTGAGTTTTGCCTCCAAACCAATTTCCCTAGCTAGTCCTTTGAGCCCTCAACCAGGATCCATGAAGATCCACTGGTCTCCAGTTCAAATATTTCAAATTGTGCTTGCTGCAAGTTTGGACCTTATTTGCCAAATTTGATGAAATTCATTTGAATCCTTCTCCTAAAAATCTGAGAAAATTCAGGCAGCCTGTGGATGCATTGAGAGGTCACCTCACGAAGTCCCAGCTCCAGAAAAAAATTTCTCCATGCCAAATCATTTCGTCGAACACCTGCTGGACACTGTTGTTGTCATGTTCAGTAAATTCAGATAAACAGTTTCAGTGAACTCCTGTCGTTTTCTTCAGAGCCCGACGTCGAACTCGCCAGTGGTGCGGTGGTGCCTTGCTCTCTGTCCCCTCCTTCTTATCCCTGCGCCGCACGATCTCCTGGAGGCTTGCGGGCGTCGGCGACGAGCAGGAGGAGGTGCGCCACCCCGTGAGCGACGGCAGCGGCGGCTTTGCGGCTGCCAGAGAGAGGCGCAGCATGGACGGCGCCGCCCAGCGCCGCCCAAGCCACCCGAGGCCGCCGCGTGGCCACCCACTCGGCCGTGCGCGCTGACACCCTCGTCATGAACTGGTAGGCGCGGAGTGCGCTCTCTGCCGCCGCCGTGCCCGTACGGCCGCCCCGTCAAGGACCGGCGCTATTACGCCAAGCCCGACCAAGTTTAGCAGTGGAACGGCACCAGTGAACCTCCCTGATGCTGCTTGGCCACTTAAACTCCCTGCTCAACTCCTGCCTTGCCGTAATCGCTCGCCGGAGCGATCCCGTTCACGGCCACCCCCTCAGATCGCCTATAAATAGAGGCCCCGAGCTCGAACTCGAACCCACGCCACCTTTACTCACCTCCAGTACCACGCCAAGCCACTGGAAGAGCCCCGAGGGAGCCTTCTTCCCCAACTCCGTCCGCCTCGCCCCGCCACGGGACCCAGCTCGATTCGCTCCCGTGCGTGCACCCCTACCCCTCAGCTCTTGCCAGTAGCCTTCTAGTGCATCCACCCTGCTGACCCGCGCTTCAATTTGGAGTTTGCAGCACCCACCGGAGTTCTCCACCATCGCCCGAGCCACCGTCCGCCGGAGAAAGTGTCGTCGTCGACGTGGTGCTCCCCGACGGACAAGTCCACCACCCACCGACGCGGAAGAACACACTGAACCTCTTGGTACCCTCCGATGTCCCTGCCTCGCCGTGGTTCAACGCCGGCGACCACCGCAGCCTTCGGGCGTCGGCGAATTTTTAAACCTGACATGTGGGACCCCCCGTCAGCCTCTCTTCTTTTTCCCCCTCGAACCGTTTTCTGTTGGCGCCTTCGGGCAGATACGTTTTCTCTTTGGGCTGGCGCCTTTTACTCCGAACCGTTTTCTGTTTTCTCAGTAAAGTCCCTGGATCTTTTCTGTTTCATCACAGATTAGTCCCTGGACTAAAACCCTTATAACTTTTTAATAAAAGATGATTTTTGAGTGATTCTTTTTCTGTCAGTCTTATATTTTTGTCTATTTTTTTATAGTATTTATTTGGAAAATTGTTGGAACAATTTTTATGCACGCGTCGATGTTCACGTTAGTGTACGTTTTCGCTATACCGTAGGTTCCGGAAGAGGTGACGGAGCCGCGAACTTCGCCGAGCTAGACTCCGACTTCTCCGAACCAGGCAAGCATGTTTGAACCTTTGATATGATAGGTGTTTTGCATGTTTGATTGAATGGTTGTGCATGGCATATGAGCACCGATGAGCATCTCGTTGCATGTAAGGCAACTATCCGTGTGTTCCGAAGATTACTGTGATCTCTGATGAGAGATGGCCTAGTCATGTGGTGACATGAAAGGCAGTAATGTGGTATTGTTGTAGCATGCCAGCCTTACGACATCCGATAAACTCCGACGTTAACGTGGACTGAGTCACGTTATCGTTCTTCCCCTTTCGTGCTGCCACATGTTTTCTGCAAGGAATACGGTATAGTAAGTTGTTAACCTCTTTCCTTGTACACACCAAATAGAGGGGCCGGGATGAGGGTTCCATGGCCCTGGATTAAAGCCAGTCATCCGGTCAGGGGGCATGGGTGTTTCCGGTTGGGACCGAGAGGGGGGCACCCCTTAGAGCACGCATATATAAATTTGATCCCATGCTATGCGAGGTTGTAGCCTCCCCGTCTCAAGGTTTTTCTTAAACGTTGCCGAGGGTGATTCCTGCCTTCGGAATGTTGAATGGGTGTGTACAGGTTAGATGTGTTTCTTCCAAAACACCGTAAACGGAACTAGTCCCCGTGACTATTGAAATCCGTTGGCTGTGGTTAAAGTACAAACTCTGCAGAGTCAAATCCTTCCGAGTCATCGTGTCTATGGTCAAGGAGCATGGCCAGTATATCCATATCTATGTCAGTCCTCGTGGTAAATCCCCGGTGAATAAGCTTGAGTGTTATACCCGTTTGAATTGTTATTCCTGTGGATGGACTAACCCGGTTGTTTATCTCATACCTGAGTATTCCCTTGTTGTGATATTAAATTCATGAGCTACTAAATTACTAAGTTGTGAATGTAAGCCCTTTATGCGATGTCGCTCAGACGTCCAACTGTGGCACTCTCGTTATTTACTTTTGATATAAGCCCTTTATGTGATGTCGCTCAGACGTCTGACTGTGGCATGCTTGTCATTTACTTTCAATATAAGCCCTTTATGTGATGTCGCTCAGATGTCCGACTGTGGCATTCTTGTCATTTACTTTCAATATAAGCCCTTTATGTGATGTCGCTCAGACGTCCGACTGTGGCATGCACTGTTATTTACTTTCCCATTATAAGCCCTTTATGTGGTGTCGCCTTGACGCCCGACTGCGGCATTGTTATTTTTTTTGTATCCTTTCGAGGAGTCATTCAGACACTCGATTGGCCCTCAGTATTACTTTGGGATTTCGGGAGGACTACCGCCCGACTTCTCTTTTATTTCCCATGCGTTATTATCTCATTGTCTGAGTGCGCTTGTTAATCTGTTCATATGCATCATGTTTACATTTGTTATATCTTATGTCCGAACTGTCTTGCGAGTACTTTCATAGTACTCACCTGGCTTGTTGATTTGGCCAGATGTTGACGAAGGCGATCTCATGGATGAAGAGTTTGATAGTGAGTCCGACGCCTAGAGGAGTCTCAGTCAGTCCCGTGCGATCCTGGATATTGGTCACTTGTATTATATACGCTTCCGCCACCCACAATAAGTATCCTCGAGCCTCACTCCGACGCTCGAAGAGCTATTAGTTTCAGGAGTCATATCACCCACTTCGCTGTGATATTTCCACCACCGCTTTTATCGTGAGTTAGTAGTTATGCCACCCTATCCGCCTTTATGTGTTATTGGCGTGTTTGTAATAAATTGTTGAGCAGTCTCCGCTCTACCTTGTATTATATTCAGTACTCCTGGTATCTTCTTCTGTGATCAAGATTTTGTCTACCTGTAAGAAGGATTCTTCTCTACTGGTCCGTAAAAGGGATCGATTTCTCAATAAATATTTTTATCGGAAAACCGGTCGTGACAAGCTGCATATATATTAGGCATCAAGATCTATAGAGATAGATCAAGGTGCTTAATTGGACTTTCACAAAGCACATACCTTGACAAAGTATTGAAGAAGTTCAAAATGGATCAAGCAAAGAAAGGGTTCTTGCCTGTACTACAAGGTGTGAGATTGAGTAAGGCTCAATGCCCGACCACTACAGAAGATAGAGAGAAGATGAAAGATGTTCCCTATGCTTCAGCCATAGGCTCTATCATGTATGCAATGCTGTGTACCAGACCTGATGTGTGCCTTGCTATAAGTTTAGCAGGGAGGTACCAAAGCAATCCAAGAGTGGATCACGGGACAGCGGTCAAGAACATCCTGAAACACCTGAAAAGGACTAAGGATATGTTTCTCATTTATGGCGGTGACAAAGAGCTCATCGTAAATGGTTACGTTGATGCAAGCTTTGACACTGATCCGGACGATTCTAAATCGCAAACCGGATATGTGTTTACATTGAACGGTGGAGCTGTCAGTTGGTGCAGTTCTAAGCAAAGTGTTGTGGCGGGATCTACGTGTGAAGCGGAGTACATAGCTGCTTCGGAAGCAGCAAATGAAGGAGTCTGGATGAAGGAGTTCATATCCGATCTAGGTTTCATACCTAGTGCATCGGGACCAATGAAAATCTATTGTGACAATACTGGTGCAATTACCTTAGCAAAGGAATCCAGATTTCACAAGAGAACCAAGCACATCAAAAGACGCTTCAATTCCATCCGAGATTTAGTCCAGGTGGGAGACATAGAAATTTGCAAGATAATCTGAATGTTGCAGACCCTTTGACTAAGCCTCTTCCACGAGCAAAACATGATCAGCACCAAGACTCCATGGGTGTAAGAATCATTAATGTGTAATCTAGATTATTGACTCTAGTGCAAGTGGGAGACTGAAGGAAATATGCCCTAGAGGCAATAATAAAGTTATTATTTATTTCCTTATATCATGATAAATGTTTATTATTCATGCTAGAATTGTATTAACCGGAAACATAATACATGTGTGAGACAAACAGAGTGTCACTAGTATGCCTCTACTTGACTAGCTCGTTAATCAAAGATGGTTATGTTTCCTAGCCATAGACATGAGTTGTCATTTGATTAACGGGATCACTTCATTAGGAGAATGACGTGATTGACTTGACCCATTCCGTTAGCTTAGCACTCGATCGTTTAGTATGTTGCTATTGCTTTCTTCATGACTTATACATGTTCCTATGACTATGAGATTATGCAACTCCCATTTACCGGAGGAACACTTTGTGTGCTACCAAACGTCACAACGTAACTGGGTGATTATAAAGGTGCTCTACAGGTGTCTCCAAAGGTACTTGTTGGGTTGGCGTATTTTGAGACTAGGATTTGTCACTCCGATTGTCGGAGAGGTATCTCTGGGCCCACTCAGTAATACACATCACTATAAGCCTCGCAAGCATGGTGACTAAAGAGTTAGTTGCGGGATGATGTATTACGGAACGAGTAAAGAGACTTGCCGGTAACGAGATTGAACTAGGTATCGAGATACCGACGATCGAATCTCGGGCAAGTAACATACCGATGACAAAGGGAACAACATATGTTGTTATGCGGTCTGACCGATAAAGATCTTCGTAGAATATGTGGGAGCCAATATGAGCATCCAGGTTCCACTATTGGTTATTGACCGGAGAGGTGTCTCGGTCATGTCTACATAGTTCTCGAACCCGTAGGGTCCGCACGCTTAACGTTACGATGACAGTTATATTATGAGTTTATATGTTTTGATGTACCGAAGGTTGTTCGGAGTCCCGGATGTGATCACGGACATGATGAGGAGTCTCGAAATGGTTGAGACATAAATATTGATATATTGGAAGCCTATGTTTGGACATCGCAAGTGTTCCGAGTGAAATCGGGATTTTTCCGGAGTACCGGGAGGTTACCGGAACCCCCCGGTAACTTAATGGGCCTTAGTGGGCCTAGGTGGAAGAGAGGAGAGGAGGCCAGGGCAGGGCCGCGCCCCCCTTCCCCCCCCCAGTCCGAATAGGACAAGGAGAGGGGGGCGGCGCCCCCCTTCCTTCCTCCCCTCCACCTCTTCCCCCTTCCTCTCCTAGTCCAACATGGAAAGGGGGGAGTCCTACTCCCGGTAGGAGTAGGACTCCTCCTGGCGCGCCTCTCCTCCCTTGGCCGGTGGCCTCCCCCTAGCTCCTTTATATACGGGGGCAGGGGGGCACCTCTCTCGACACACAATTGATCAACGATCTTTTAGCCGTGTGCGGTGCCCCCTCCACCATATTACACCTCGATAATATCGTAGAGGAGCTTAGGCGAAGCCCTGCGTCGGTAGAACATCATCATCGTCACCACGCCGTCGTGCTGAGGAAACTCTCCGTCAACACTCGGCTGGATCGGAGTTCGAGGGACGTCATCGAGCTGAACGTGTGCTGAACTCGGAGGTGCCGTGCGTTCGGTACTTGATCGGTCGGATCGTGAAGACGTACGACTACATCAACCGCGTTGTGTTAACGCTTCCGTTTTCGGTCTACGAGGGTACGTGGACAACACTCGCCCCTCTTGTTGCTATGCATCACCATGATCTTGCATGTGCATAGGAATTTTTTTGAAATTACTACGTTCCCCAACATGTTCCTCCCCCGACACGATGTCCATCCCCCGCTAGGCGTCCTGGCGTGCGTTGTCAAATGCCAAGACCCGCGTGGAGCGATGCTTAACCTCGTGTGGGAGAACTGCTTCAAATCCGTAGACCAGGAAGAATGGAGTCTCACTGGTTGGCTTGGTGGCGGTGGTGCGGATGGACCACAGCACGGACTGGAGCTTATCCAGCCAGCCCCTGCCGCAGGCCTCGAGCTTCTTCCTGAAAGTTCTTGCCTTGAGGCCCCCCTGGATCTCTGCGTTGGCACGCTCGGCTTGGCCGTTGCTCCTGGGGTGTGCCACTGTGTCGTAGCATATCTGCGTTCCAAGGTTAGCACAGTATGTTTTGAAGAGATTACTAGTGAACTGCGAGCCGTTGTCGGTGATGATGCGATTAGGGACCCCGAACCGGCTCACGAGGCCCTTGATGAACTTGACTGGCGATCCGGCCGGGATGGTGCAGACTGCCTCCGCCTCTGCCCACTTGGTGAACTTGTCGATGGCGACGTAGAGGTAGCGGTACCGCCCGGGCGCTTGAGGGAACGGGCCCATGATGTCCAGCCCCAGACCGCAAAACGGCAATGAGAGCGGGATGGTTTGGAGACCCTGGGCAGGCTGGTGGATCTTCTTGGCATGGAACATGGCAGGCTTCACAGGATCTCACCAGCTCGGTGGCGTCATTGAGCACCGTGGGCCAGTAGAATCCGCTGCGGAACGCCTTGCCCACTAGGGTGCGCGATGATGAGTGATGCCCGCAGTCCCCGCCGTGTATGTCGGTTAACAGCTCACATCGCTGCCCCCTGGAGATGCATCGCAGAGAAACATCGTTTGGTCGTTTCCGATAGAGCTCACCATCCTGAATGCAGTAGGCAATGGCCTGTGAGCCACGCACTCCGCCTCTTCCTCCTTCTCCGGCAGGGTCCCCTGAAGCAGGTATGCCTTGAACTCTTCGGTCCAGCACCCCTCCCAAGGCTCGAGCGCGAGGAGTATACGTGCTCCTGAGGTTGCGCTGCAAGCGGGGGCTCCCGAGAGGGGCGCTGGGGGGAGCTCCTCCTGGGGCGGTGTTGGTTCCGCAGCAGGAGGGGTTGCTGAAGTCCTAAGGAGCCGCTCCTCGAAGATGCCAGGCTCCTGAGGCAGGCGCCGGGACGCCCTCTTGGCGATGTCGTCGGCTTCCTTGTTTGTGCCGCGCGGCACATGCTGCAGTTCCAGACCCAAGAATTGTTTCTCGATTTTGCGTACCTCCATCAGGTATGCCTCCATGTGTTCATCCTTCGGCTCGTATACATTGTTGGAGAAGTTGACGAGAAGCTGGGAGTTGCCCTTGATGGTGAGGCGCTTCACTCCCAAGGCTGCCGCAACCTTGAGACCGGCGATCAAGCCTTCGTACTCCGAAATGTTGTTGGAGACCTTCTCGCCCCGCTGGAAGCGGAGCTGCACGGCATAGTAGTGCTTGTACTTGGTGGGCGAGATGAGCATGGCGCCAGCCCCCGTGCCCTGAAGTGCGAAGTCACCGTCGAACTACATGACCCGGCCGTCTGGTGCCTCGCTTCCTGGCGAGAGGGGTTGCTCCATGCCTACCTCGGTGATTGGAACGTCGGTCCATTCAACCATGAAGTCGGCAAGTGCAGCAGCCTTGATGACCCTGGTGGTGCTGAACTCCTGCTGGAATGCCTGCATTTCGATGTTCCATTCGGCGACTCTCCCCACAACATTGGGGCTCTGGAGCACCCTCTCCAGCGAGTAAGCCGAGACGACCTTCATGGGGTGGCCTTGGAAGTAGTGATGCAGCTTGCGGGAGGCGACAAGGAGTGCGAGCAAGAGCTTTTGTGGCATGGGGTAGCGTGCCCGTGCGTCACGTAGTACCGTGCTGACGAAATACACGAGGTGCTCGACAAGGACGGAAGTGTCGGTGAGGTCTTGTATGTCCTGAGGCTGGGGCACCTCAGGAGCGTGGCCGTTTGTCCGGGCAGGCAGGGCCTCAGGAGCGTCGTCCTGAGGAGTCGAGTCATTTGTCGGCGCCGCCGAGGCCTCAGGGGCGCCGTCCTGAAGCTGTGTCATCTTGGGGGGTGTGCGGCGCTGCTTGGCGGGCCTCTGACCTAGCGCTCCTCCCGGACTACCACTAGCACTGCACTGGCAGAGTGAGGTGTGGCGGCCAGGTAAAGCACTAGGGGCTCAAGAGGACATGGCGCTACCATCACCGGTGGGCTGGTGAGGTATCTCTTGAGGTCTTGGAATGCCGCGTCATCCTCCGGAGTCCACTCGAACGACCCCTTCTTCTTCATCAGCTTGAAGAACGGGAGGGCGCGTTCCCCCAGCTTGGAGATGAAGTGCGCCAGTGAGGTCACACAACCCGCTAGCTTTTGCATTTCCTTGAGAGTCCGCGGTTTGCCTCGATTCCCCGGTGCTTCACCAGAAAGCCCAGCAGCTTGCCGGAGGGAACGCCAAGCACACATTTCTCCGAGTTGAGTCATAAATCCACCTTGCGCAGACTAGCAAATGTTTATTCCAGGTTCTCGATGAGGGTTCTGGCCTCCCGAGGCTTCACCACTATGTCATCGACGTAGGCCTCCGCGTTCCGCCCAAGCTGCCAGCCTAGAGCGATGTCCATCAGCCGCTGGAAAGTCGCTCCGGCGTTACGCAACCCAAATGGCATGCAGGTTTAGCAATACACCCCGCATGGAGTTAAGAAGGTTTTCTTCTCGACGTCCTGCACCGCCATCTTGATTTGGTGGTAGCCTGAGAAGGCGTCCAGAAAGCACAACAGGTCACGCTCGGCGGTGGAGTCGACGATCTGATCAATTGAAAGCACAAGTGCTCCCTGGGTAATTTTGGTAATTAATGTCAACATATCTCTTGTTGGACTAATGCTTTTATCTAGTATATTTTAGATAAGTTCAACAGTGAAGTGGCGTGGACTAGAGGATGTGGAACCCCTTCAAGATGCTAAGGATAGAAGATTGGCAAAAGCTCAAAAGCTCAAGACTCTACATTTTCATTTTAGTGATCCAAGATCACATTGAGACCATAGGAAAAGCCAATACTATTAAAAGGGGATGAGGCGTTGCTTAATGGCTTGCTTGCTCAAAGTTCTTAGTGATATGCTCCAAATCCCTCAACCACTTTCTCATATCCACATATGTCCCAAACCAAAAGTCAAACTCGGCCCTACCGATTTGATCCATCCGACGCCACCGAGTTCACTTGACATAACCACTGCCAGAAACCTTGTCAATTCGGTCACACCGATGGGATCCTGGTCTCACCGAGATGGGCTTGCAAACTCTCTGGTTCCCGTTGCAATAATTTCGCTCTCACCGAGATATGTAACCGGTCTCACCAAGTTTGCTTGACCAACTCTCTGCTTAGCTTATTACCAATATTGGTCCGACCTAGTTTGTGTAATCGGTCAAACCGAGATGAGGTTTTACCCTAACCATAGCACATCGGTCCCACCGAGTTGATCATATCGGTCCCACCGAAAAGCCTAACATTCACATTTTGAACTAAATTGGTCTGACCGAGTTTCATGATTCGGTCTCACCGAGTTTAGTAAATTCTGTGTAACAGTTAGATTTTGTGTGGAGGCTATATATACCCCTCCACCCCTCTTCATTCGTGGAGAGAGCCATCAGAACATGCCTACACTTCTAGCATTCATTTTCTGAGAGAGAACCACCTACTCATGTGTTGAGACCAAGATATTCCATTCCAACCACAAGAATCTTGATCTCTAGCTTTCCCCAAGTTGCTTTCCACTTAAATCATCTTTCCACCGAATCCAAATCTGTGAGAGAGAGTTGAGTGTTCGGGAGACTATCATTTGAAGCACAAGAGCAGGGAGTTCATCATCAGCACACCATCTATTACCTTTTGGAGAGTGGTGTCTCCTAGATTGGTTAGGTGTCACTTGGGAGCCTCCGTCAAGATTGTGGAGTTGAACCAAGGAGTTTGTACGGGCAAGGAGATCGCCTACTTCAGGAAGATCTACCCTAGTGAGGCAAGTCCTTCGCGAGCGATGACCATGGTGGGATAGACAAGGTTGCTTCTTCGTGGACCCTTCGTGGGTGGAGCCCTCCATGGACTCGCGCAACCGTTACCCTTCGTGGGTTGAAGTCTCCATCAACGTGGATGTACGATAGCACCACCTATCAGAACCACGGGAAAAATCTTCATGTCTCCAATTGCGTTTGCATACTCCAATCCCATCTCTATACATTCTTGCAACTTGCATGCTTTACTTTATGTTGCTCATATACTCTTGTCATGCTTTCTTGAAATGTATTGTGAATGTTTAAACTTTTGCTAAAACTCCACCTTAACTTGAAGAAATTAAAAACTGCTACCTTTCTTTGTTGAGGGTCTAATCACCCCACCTCTAGACACCTCTTCTCGATCCTTTCATCAATGCATGGGAGTGGGAAAGGATCTTGAGTGCAAGCCTTATTGAGATTGGTGTAGTCGACGCACATGCTTTCCTTCCTGCCTTTCTTGGTGACAATGACTGGGTTCGCCAACCACTCCGGGTACCGCACCTCCCGAATGATGCCAGCTTCTTGCAATTTGCGTGTCTCCTGCACGATGAATGACTGCTTCTCCGCAGACTGCCGTCGCGCCTTCTGCTTCATCGGGCGCACATTGGGGCACACCCTCAGCTGGTGCTCGATTACCCCCCTCGGGATCCCGACCAGGTCCTTGGGCTCCCATGCGAATGCATCCTTGTTCCTACGCATGAAGCTAACCAATGCCTCCTCTTGATCCGAAGGGAGGCCAGCACCTATGGTGAAGGTGGCGCCCGACGCCCCATCCTTGTCGATCGATACCTGCTTCGTCTCGGCGTGGTCTTGGGAGAACAACTGCTTCTTCTTTGCTGGCGCGGCCCCCAGAGCCTCTGGAGCTCCTTCCTCCCTTGGCCGCCCTGAAGGCGAGCTTGAGGGCCAACAAGGCCACCTTGGTGTCCCCGGCTACAGTGAGGACGCCGCTGCTCCCCGGCATCTTCATGAGGTTGTAGGCAGGATGGGTTGCCGCCATGAACTTGGCCAGGGCCGGGTACCCGAGGATGGCTTTGTACGGGAGGCCAATGCGGGCGATGTCGAAGTCAATAAGATCGGTGCGGTAGTTGTCATGGGTGTCGAAGGTGACATTGAGGCAGATCTGCCCCACCGGGTAGGTGGAGCCATCCACGACCCTGGAGAAAGGCTTGGTGGGGCAAAGCCGACCATGTGTCACATGAAGCAAGCCGAAAGCTTCCATAGAGAGCACATTGAGGCCAACTCCTCCGTCGATGAGGGTCTTGGTGACCGCCACATTGTAGATGGTGAGGGCGCAGAGCATCGGGAGCATGCCGGCGCCCGCGGTGGTCGCGGGGTGGTTTCTCGAGTCGAAGGTGGGGTTAGCCTTGGGCGTCGCCCATCCCAGAGGAGCTCCCTACTGCACGTGGGCGGCACCCACCTAGTGGAAGAACTGCTTGACATGGCGGTCCGAGGGCGGCGCCTGCGAGCCACCGAGGAGGGCTTCGACGGTGTTGGGTGCTGGTGCCGCGAAGCGCGTGATGAAGAGGTCGCGCAACACCTCTCAGGATGCCACAGAAGACCCTGGCAAGTTGAGAAGCCAGGCATGCAGTGCGCCCGCCAGGGCCATGGGGAGCCAGTTTGCCATGGCCTTGTCGACGCCGCTGGCCGCCCAAACAGCCACCTCGTATGCTTGGAAAAGCATGCCGAGTTCGCTACACCGTCGTATCGGGGCGGCATGTCCGTCCTGATCTTGGGCGGCCAATGCACCCGCCGCTGGGCGGGGGTGAAGGCTCGGAGGCCCTCGACTCCTCCGAGAGCGCGCGTTGATCCAGTCGATGGAGAAGCGTCCGCCATGAGAGCCGAACAGCAGAACACAACGGACAGAGTGGCCGATCTCCGACGCACCCCTACCTGGCGTGCCAAATGTTGGATTTTGGGTTCCGCAGACCCTTGAGAGGTTCAAACTCTGGGGTTTGTGCGAAGAACTCGTCCTCCCCAGTCTGCCTCCTCGCTAATCTCATGGCCTAGCTCAAAGAACTGAATGGAAGAGAGACAAAGGAGTTTACCCAGGTTCGGGCCACCTTGCGGTGTAAAACCCTACTCCTCCTTTGTGGTGGATTGGCCTCGTGGGGCTAAGGATGAACTAGTACAATGGTAGAATAGCCTCAGGAGGTGAGGTGTTCATGTGCTCAATGAGCTGGTGGGTGTGAGGGTGATCTGAATGACCCGTCCTCTATGGTGCTGGCTAACTCCTATCTATATTGGCATTGGTCCTCTTCCCAAATGTAAGGCGGGAAGGGATCCCACAACGGCCAAATATGAACGGGTACAGCTAGTACATGCTATCCTGACAAAAGCAGTCTTCGCCTGCAAAAAGCTTCTGGTCATGACGCCGAGGTGGGCTCGGCGATGACCTCCGTCCTGCAGTCCTGGTGGTCTTGGTCTTGTTGCACCGAAATGGAAACCTTAGGCTGATTCCTCGGGACCCCGCGCCTGCACTTGCCTCCTTAACGCAAAAGAGGAAACTGGTACACTGCACCCGCTGGCGCCCGCCTGGCTGTGGTCGTCATGGCTCGCGGCATCTGAACCTCGCTTGGTGACGCTTGTGTAGATATCTCCGCTCCTCGGGAGCTAGCCTGGGGGGCCGCCCCCAGTGGAGGTCTTGGAGTCCTCCGCCTCGCGAGGCTTGGCCCCTCGTGAAGGTATTGAGTTGTTGATGTTGAAGCTGGGAAGTACCAGGCCATCGATGGAGCTATGCCGTGGGCTGTAGGTAGGAGAGTCTGGGTACCCCCGTTCCCAGAACGTCGACATCGACCACAGTATGTTCCGCACCAGAGTGGTGCGGTAATCTAGTCATAGAAATCATGTTGTTAAACAATGGTGAACCAACAACTATGAAGAAGCTATGATGAGGCCATGAAATCTGAGATAGGATCCATTTTTGAGAACAAGGTATGGACTTTGGTGGACTTGCTCGACGATACGTCTCCAACGTATCTATCATTTTTGATTGCTCCATGCTATATTATCTTCTGTTTTGGACATTATTGGGCTTTATTATACACTTTTATATTATTTTTGGGACTAACCTATTAACCGGAGGCCCAGCCCAGAATTGCTGTTTTTGCCTATTTCAGAGTTTCGCAGAAAAGAATATCAAACGGAGTCCAAACGGAATGAAACCTTCGGGAACGTGATTTTGGGAACAAACATGATCCAGAGGACTTAGACCCTACATCAAGAAAGCTACCAGGAAGCCACGAGGTAGGGGGCGCGCCTACCCCCCTGGGCGCGCCCTCCACCCTCGTGGGCCCCACGTAGATCAACCGACGTACTACTTCCTCCTATATATATCTACGTACCCCCAAACTACCAGATACGGAGCCAAAAACCTAATTCCACCGCCGCAACCTTCTGTACCCGTGAGATCCCATCTTGGGGGCCTGTTCCGAAGCTCTGCCGGAGGGGGCATCGATCACGGAGGGCTTTTACATCAACACCATAGCCTCTCCGATGATGTGTGAGTAGTTTACCTGAGACCTTCAGGTCCACAGTTATTAGCTAGATGGCTTCCTCTCTCTTTTTGGATCTCAATACAATGTTCTCCCCCTCTCTCGTGGAGATCTATTCGATATAATCTTCTTTTGCGGTGTGTTTGTTGAGACCGATGAATTGTGGGTTTATGATCAAGTTTATCTATGAACAATATTTGAATCTTCTGAATTCCTTTATGTATGATTGGTTATCTTTGCAAGTCTCTTCGAATTATCAGTTTGGTTTGGCCTACTAGATTGATCTTTCTTGCAATGGGAGAAGTGCTTAGCTTTGGGTTCAATCTTGCGGTGTCCTTTCCCAGTGACAGTAGGGGCAGCAAGGCATGTATTGTATTGTTGCCATCGAGGATAACAAGATGGGGTTTATATCATATTGCATGAGTTTATCCCCTCTACATCATCTCATCTTGCTTAAATCATTACTCTGTTCTTATGAACTTAATACTCTAGATGCATGCTGGATAGCGGTCGATGTGTGGAGTAATAGTAGTAGATGCAGGCAGGAGTCGTCTACTTGTCTCGGACGTGATGCCTATATACGTGATCATACCTAGATATTCTCATAACTATGCTCAATTCTGTCAATTGCTCAACAGTAATTTGTTCACCCACCGTAAATACTTATGCTCAATTCTGTCAATTGCTCAACAGTAATTTTGTCTATTTTCCATCATATTAATCTCCCGACAACAAGCTATTTCTGGCGCCATTTTTGTTTTACTTTCTTTACTTTGCATCTTTATCATAAAAATACCAAAAATATTATCTTATCATATCTATCAGATCTCACTCTCGTAAGTGACCGTGTAGGGATTGGCAATCCCTTATCATGATGGTTACGAGGATTTAATTGTTTGTGTAGGTGCGAGGGACTCGTGCGTGGCCTCCTACTGGATTGATACCTTGGTTCTCAAAAACTGAGGGAAATACTTACGCTACTTTGCTGCATCACCCTTTCCTCTTCAAGGGAAAACCAACGCAGTGCTCAAGAGGTAGCAAGAAGGATTTGTGGCGCCGTTGCCAGGGAGTCTACGCAAAAGTCAGCACACCAAGTACCCATCACAAACCCTTATCTCCCGCATTACATAATTTTCCATTGGCCTCTCGTTTTCCTCTCCCCCACTTCACCCTTGCCGTTTAATTTTCCCCTCTTACATTCGTCCTTTTGTTTGCTCGTGTTGCCATGTTCCTTCTATATGCTTGCATCTTCGCTTGCTGAAAATCTATTGATATGGATCCACTTAAAGTGTTCTACTTGGATCATCTTCAATCCTTATGCGCTCGTGCTGAAACCCCAACTAGCCTAGTTGATGGGAAATCTTTAGATGAGCATGCTCATTTTGTGCGTCACCGTTTGTCTGAAAAAGGGAGACTCTTATGGAGTCAAATAAACAGATTACTGTGTTATGCTTGGAATCTTTGTGAAATTTGTGATTTTACTTGTTGCTCTAAGAACCCTAAAAAACACCTTCCATACCTTTGTGAGTTTAATGAAAATGAAATCTTATCTTCTTATGCAAAGGGTGTTTATAGTTACTATGATATCGAACAAATTGAAGAATTTGTTGCTTTTAATGGTGCTTATGAAGTTGCTTCTTTGATTGAAAAGTATGATATTACTCTCTACGAATCTGAAAATTTTGACATACTTAAATATTGCTATGAAAATTATGCTCATAATGTCTATGTCAAAGAATTTATTGAGAGAATGACCGTTGCTTTGGAATACAATAATGATACGCATGATTCTATCGATAATGATGATTCCGATGATTTGATTGAAATATCCCTTGATGAACATGATTCTTGCTATTCTTGTGGCCATGATGCCAATATTTTTGTAGACGAATTTGCTATAGTTCCTTATGTTAAACATGAGATCGTTGCTATTGCACCCATACTTGATAGTTTCTTTGATGAAAAGCATGATTGCAATGATGTTACTATAAATTCTCTTGATGTCAATTGTGCTAATAATATGCAAAAACCTAAGCTTGGGGATGCTAGTTTTGCTATGTCTACTATTTGTTGCAATGATCATGATTGGGGTGATTCTTCTTTTGATCTTAAAATATTATTTAAGCCCCATCATGAATATGAGATTGATAATAATGTTTGCAATAATGTTGAAAGTGGGTTTGGAAGAGTGTCAACTTTAGATCCCACATATTTGGAGAATGTTCAATCTTATGAAGTTTTTGATAAAAGTGGGTTTGGAGAGGTCATGACTTTAGCTAATGTTAATCCCACTATTTTGGAAGAGTGTCAACTTTGCATACATGTGGATCGTGCTAAGCATATGTTTTGTGATAGCTATATTTTTTAATTTGCTTATGATCCTACATGTAATTATTATGAGAGAGGAAAAAATGGTTGTAGAAATTTTCATGTTACTAAATTACCTCTCTTCATGTTGAGATTGCTATCGTCACTTTGTTCTTCCTTGCATATGCTAGTTTTCGCTTGGCTTGAAAATTTGTTTGCTTATAATATGCCTATGCAAAGGAAGTATGTTAGACTTAGATGTGTTTGTCACGTGTTTCATGATGCTCTCTTTGCGCTTCAATTCTTGTCTTTCATGTGAGCATCATTAAAATTATCAAATGCCTAGCTAGGGGCGTTAAACGATAGCGCTTGTTGGGAGGCAACCCAATTTTATTTTTTGTTTTTTTTGTTTTTTCTTCTGTTTAGGAATAAATCTTTGTTCTACCCTCTGGTTATATGTGTTTTTATGTTTTAATTAGTGTTTGTGCCAAGCTAAACCTATAGGATCTTCTTGGATGATAGTTATTTGATCTTGCTGTAAATTCCAGAAACATTCTGCTCACGAAAACAATTGTTAAAAATCACCAGAACGTGATAAAATATTGATTCCAATTTCTTCTAATCAATAAAAAAATTTCCTAGGTCTTGCTATTTTGGCTGAATTTTTGGAGTTCCAGAAGTTTGCGTTAGTTACAGATTACTACAGACTGTTCTGTTCTTGACAGATTCTGTTTTTCGTGTGTTGTTTGCTTATTTTGATGAATCTATGGCTAGTAAAATAGTTTATAAACCATAGAGAAGTTGGAATACAGTAGGTTTAACACCAATATAAATAAAGAATGAGTTCATTACAGTACCTTGAAGTGGTGTTTTGTTTTCTTTCGCTAACGGAGCTCATGAGATTTTCTGTTAAGTTTGGTGTTGTGAAGTTTTCAAGTTTTCGGTAAAAGATTTGATGGATTATGGAACAAGGAGTGGCAAGAGCCTAAGCTTGGGGATGCCCATGGCACCCCCAATATAATCTAAGGACACCTAAAAGCCAACCCCGGAAGGCATCTCCTCTTTCGTCTACTTCCATCGGTAACTTTACTAGGAGCTATATTTTTATTCACCACATGATATGTGTTTTGCTTGGAGCGTCTTGTATTATTTGAGTCTTTATTTTTTAGTTTACCACAATCATCTATTCTGTACACACCTTTTGAGAGAGACACACATGATTCAGAAATTATTAGAATACTCTATGTGCTTCACTTATATCTTTTGAGTTATATAGTTTTTGCTCTAGTACTTCACTTATATCTTTTAGAGCACGATGGTGGATTTGTTTTATAGAAACTATTGATCTATCATGCTTCACTTAGATTATTTTGAGAGTTTTAAATAACATGGTAATTTGCTTAAATAATCCTAATAAGCTAGGTATTCAAGATTAGTAAAAACTTTCTTATGAGTTTTTTGAATACTAAGAGAAGTTTGATGCTTGATTATTGTTTTGAGACATGGAGGTAGTGATATCAAAGTTGTGCTAGTTGAGTAGTTGTGAATTTGAGAAATACTTGTGTTGAAGTTTGCAAGTCCCGTGGCATGCACGTATGGTAAACGTTATGTAACAAATTTGAAACATGAGGTGTTCTTTGATTGTCCTCCTTATGAGTGGCGGTCGGGGACGAGCGATGGTCTTTTCCTACCAATCTATCCCCCTAGGAGCATGCGCGTAGTGCTTGTTTTTTGATGACTTATAGATTTTTGCAATAAGTATGTGAGTTCTTTATGACTAATGTTGAGTCCATGGATTATACGCACTCTCACCTTTCCATCATTGCTAGCCTCTTCGGTACCGTGCATTGCCCTTTCTCACATTGAGAATTGGTGCAAACGTCGCCGGTGCATCCAAACCCCGTGATATGATACGCTCTTTCACACATAAACCTCCTTATATCTTCCTCAAAACAGCCACCATACCTACCTATTATGGCATTTCCACAGCCATTCTGAGATATATTGCCATGCAACTTTCCACCGTTCCGTTTATCATGACACGTTCATCGTCATATTGCTTTGCATGATGATGTAGTTGACATAGTATTTCTGGCAAAGCCACTGTTCATAATTCTTTCATACATGTCACTCTTGGTTCATTGCATATCCTGGTACTGTGACACCCAATTTTTATTTGGATTTTTCAAAAGATTTCTATTTGACTTGAGGGGAGTGATTTAAATTTTCCTTTAAGAGAACTCTCACTCTCAAATATTTTTCCTTATGACAAAAGTTTTATTTGGATTCACCCAAGATCTGCCTTTGGTCTTGGAAGTTCTTGCCTTTCATTTGGACTCAAGACAAAATGTTTTTCTATTGGGGAAAATAACTTTTGAAAACCTTTTTGAAATTGCACTATGGCTTTTGGGAAAATCCTTTGCCACTTTCAACAATTCCTTCTTGCCATGGCATTAGTGCAAATCCTCTCTCCTAACCACTCCCTCACCTCTGGATCATGATTTGCATCAAATCCAGCAAGTTGAACCTCCCCATGTGATTATTTCCATTCAAATTATATTCAAAAAAATTTCTGTCTTCTATTCTACCACTTGGAGATTTACAAAGGAACTCCATTTTCTGTTTTGATTTTTGTCCCAAAACCAACTCTCCTCCCTGGTCCTTTGTACCCTCAACCTAGAACAAATTTTCAAACTACACTTGCTGCAAGTTTGGACCAGATTTGTCAAATTTGGTGAAATTCATTCCAAACCCTCTCCAAAAATTCCAAGTAAAATCAGGCAGCCTCTAGGTGCATTGAGTGGTCATCTCACCAAGTTACAGCTCCAGAAAAATTTATCTCATAGCCTAAACCTTCTGTCGAACACCTGCAGTGCACTGTCTTTGTCAAAGTTCAGAAAGTTCAGAGATTCAGTCAGTGGCTGCTGTCGTTTTCTTCAGAGGAGGACGTCGATCTCGCCAGTGCCACCGCGTCGCCTTGCTCCTCGTCCCCGCCCCCTTTTTCCTGCACCGCACGAACGCCTGGCGCCTTGCGGGCGTCGGCGACGAGCAGCAGAAGGTGCGCCGCCCCGTGACCGACGCCGGCGGCGGCTTTGCGGACGCCAGCGGGAGACACGGCGCCGACGACGCCACCCAGCGCCGCCCAAACCACCGCAGCTCGCCGCGTGGCCTTCCACTCCCCCGAACGCGCTGCCGCTCTCGTCGTGAACCGCAGGGCGCGGAGCGCGCTCTCTGCCGCCGTTGAGCCCGTGCGGTCACCTCACCATGGACCGACGCCATTACGCCAAGACCGACCCCGTTTAGCTGCAAAACGAATCCAGTAGCCTCCACTGATGCTGCCCGGCCGCTCAAACCACCTGCCAATCCACTGCCCCGCCGTAATCGCTCATCGGAGATTCTCCGTTCACGGCCACCCCGTCGATCTGCCTATAAATAGAGGCCCTGAGCTTCAACTCGAGCACCCACCAGCACTGCACTCCCCCTAGAGCACGCCTAGCCACTGGAAGAGCCCCGAGGAGGTCTCCTTCCTCGACTCCGGCCGCCGCGACCCGCCACGGGATCCAGCCCGATTCGCCCCCGTGTGTGCTCCTCCGCCTCCATTCTCTTGCCAGTAGCTTCACCATGCATCCCTCTTTCTGACCCGCACTTCAATTTGAAGCTTGCAGCCCTCCACCGGAGTTCCCCATCCTCACCCGAGCCGCCGTCCGCCGGAGAAAGTGTCGCCGTCGACGTGGTGCTCCCCGTTAGACGAGTCCACCGCCCACCAACACGGAAGAGGACGCTGAAGCTCTTGGTACCCTCCGTTCCCCCTAACTCGCCGTGGTTCGACGCCAGCGTCCACCGCAGTCTTCGGGCGCCGGCGAGCTTTTCAAACCTGACATGTGGACCCCGCGTGTCAGCCTCTGTTCTTTTATTCGCGAACCGTTTTCTGTTGGCGCCTTCGGGCAGAATACGTTTTCTCCTTTGCTCTTGCGCATTCCCAACCGAAGCGTTTTCTGTTTTCTCAGTTAAAACCCTGGAACTTTTCTGTTTCATTACAGATAAGTCCCTGGACAGAAACCTTTATAACTTTTTAATAAAATGGTATTTTTGAGTGATTCTTTTTCTGACAATCTCCAAATTTTGTCTAGTTTTTTATGGGATTTATTTGAAAAATATTTGGAAAAGTTTCTGTGCATGTGTTGGTTTTCACGTTAGTACCCGTTTCGTGATTGCCGTAGGTTCCGGGAGAGGTGACGGAGCCGCGAACTTCGCCGAGCTAGACTCCGACTTCTCCGAACCAGGCAAGCATGTTTTGAACATTTGATATGACAGGTGTTTTACATGTTCACGTGAGAGTTCGTGCATGGCATATGAGTGTCGGAAAATACCTCGTTGCTTGTAAGGCAACGACCCGGTTGTTCCAAAGTTGCGATGACCTCTGATGAGAGGTGGCCTAATCATGTGGTGACATGAAGGGCAGCAAGGCGGTACTGTTGTAGCATACCAGCCTTGCGTCATCCGACTTTCCTCGATGTTAACGTGGTTGGAGCCACGTTATCGTTCTTTCCCCATTCCGTGCTACCACATGTCTCATTGCCAGGATGCGGTTTAGTAAGTTGGTAACCTCTTTCCGTGTACATACCAAACAGAGAGGCCGGGATGATGGTACCTTGGCCCAGGATTAAAGCCAGTCATTCGGTCAGGGGGGCATGGGTGTTTCCGGTTGGGACCGAGAGGGGGGGCACCCCCTTAAAGCGCGCGTATAGAAATTTGATCCCATGCTACGCGAGGTTGTAGCCTCCCCGTCTCAAGGTTTTTCTTGAATGTTGCCGAGGGTGATCCCTGGCTTCTGATGGTTGAATTGGGTGTGTACTGGTTAGACGTGTTTCTTCCAAAACACCGTAGACGAAACTAGTCCCCGTGACTACTGAAATCCGTTGGCTGTGGTTAAGTACAAACTCTGCAGAGTCAATTCTTTCCAAATCATCGTATCCATGATCAAGCAGTGTAAGTATTATATCCATATCTATCTGTGTGAAAAACTTGTCCCCGGTGAACAAGCTCAAGTGGTAAATTCATATTTATTGTTATTCCTGTGGATGGACTAACTTTATATTTGTCTCATGCTTGTGATAATTTATGTTCCCGAACTATTGTATTAATGAGTTGTGATATAAGCCCTTTATGAGACGTCGCGCAGACGTCCGACTGTGGCGTGTACTCGTTTCTCACTTTAAATATAAGCCCTTTATGTGATGTCGCTCAGACGTCCGACTGCGGCATGCACTGTGTTTATTTTCTGTTATAAGCCCTTTATGTGATGTCGCTCAGACGTCCGACTGCGGCATGCACTGTTTTTATTTTCTGTTATAAGCCCTTTATGTGGTGTCGCCCCGACGCCCGACTGTGGCATTATTATTCCGCATTTTCCGCTCGAGGAGTCTTTCAGACACTCGTTTGGCACCCGCATTAATATTCCGCATTTTCCGCTCGAGGAGTCTTTCAGACACTCGTTTGGCACCCGCATTAATATTCCGCATTTTCCGCTCGAGGAGTCTTTCAGACACTCGTTTTGCACCAATATTACTATTCTGCCGTTTCCGCTCGAGGCGTCATTCAGACCCTTGCTTGGCACCCGGTATTTATTACCGCTATGTCTAATCGCACCGGTTAACTTGTTCATATGCTTCATGTTTACATTTGTTATATCTTATGTCCGAACTGTCTTGCGAGTACTTCCATAGTACTCACCTGGCTTGTTGATTTGGCCAGATGTTGACGAAGGCGATCTCTTGGATGAAGAGATTGATAGCGCGTCCGATGCCTAGAGGAGTCCCAGTCAGTCCTGCGCGATCCCGGACATTGGTCACTTGTATTGTTTACGCTTCCGCCACCTGCAATAAGTCTCCTCGAGCCTCACTCTGACGCTCGAAGAGCTGTAGTCTCCTGGAATCATATCACTCGCTTCGCGGTGATATTTCCACCACCGTTATTATCGTAAGTTAGTAGTTTGCCACCCTATCCGCCGTTTTGTTTTAATGGCGTGCATGTAATAAATTGTTGGGCAGTCTCTGCTCAACCTTATATTATATTTAGTACTCCTGGTATTTTTTCTTCTGTGACCAAGGTATTGTCTACCAGTGAGAAGGAATTCTTCCTCGCTGGTCCGTAAAAGGGATTGGTCTCTCAATAAATATTTTATTGAAAAACCGGTCGTGACAAGCTTGGTATTAGAGCCAGGCTGACTGTAGGAAGCCACTAGGTGCGATCGCAAATCGGTTATTAGCGAATTTTGTGTTTTTTCAGCATTTTTGCAATTGTAGCTATTTTCTGTTGGTCATCATAAATTTATGACATGACTACTCAGAATTTTTGCCTATTTTTGTAGATGGCTGGCAGCAGCTGTGAGAATCGAGTGTTCACCAACGTGCCCGAGGGGTTTGTCAAGCTCCTCGTCTCCATCACCAAGCTCGCGATCGGGCCAGCAGCTCGCCCGGAGTTCACGCTCTATCAGCACAAGCTCAGTGACGACGTGTCTATGCACCAAGCCGTGGTGTAGTTCAGGGGAGGACGTTCTGCTGCTCGTCACTTCCGTTTTACGGGAAGGGCCATGCCTACGGAGAGGCATGCCATGCAGATGGCTGCCCGCGAGGCGATAGCTCGCCTTCGGGAGATCCTTCCTACGATGAAGACTCGTCGCTACCGCTACCTCCCATGCCATGTGCCTTACACCAGCCACTATGCGTTCGCCTGCCATCGGGGAGAACGAGATGAAGCCATCGAGATGGTTGTGGAGTATCTCAAGGCTCTGGAGGAGTCTTTCGACAACCTCGTAGATGATCTTGTGGCTGCCCACATGGACTTAGTCCGGGGCGGTCCTGCCAGCAGGAAGGAGCTTCTCCACACGGCGCCGCCTCTGACATTCGTCTCGTCTTCAGCCTCGTATGCACCGGCCGTTTTGGCCACTGCTCGCCGTCTGCCTACCACTGAGGAGTTCGACCGAGTCATCGCTCCTACTCCAGTCAGAGCCGCACCGCCTGCCGCACGCGCTCTACCACCAGTCGCCCCCGCACCATCACCGCCGCGCAGCGTCGCGCGCCAGGAGCCAGCTAGAGAGGAGGAGGTTGATTCTCCTGGACCGCTGAGCCTTGCCATCGGCAAGGGGAAGGAGATCTTCACCATCTCCGACTGAGAGCACCGAGTAGCCACGTGTTATGCCTGCTTGTATGATGTGTTGTTTTATCTGTACGCTAGTTTTTAAATAACATGTCAGGATGTGTACGCGCATCCTGGGTGCTGTATCATGTGTTTGCCTTTCGCATGTAAGTTTTATGTTAAGCACCTCTTCTCCGTGAAAAATCATTTGTGTTTCTTTGAAAACCTTGAAGCCTCTTTAATTATCGCCTTTGCAAGATTTTTCTTATGCTACACAGTTTTTCTCATGGGTTTTGCAAATAATACCCCAGCCTGGAAAAATGTCTCACCCATGGACTCGCTCTATGCCCAATCAGCCAGAAGAGGTTTACGGGACGCAGACCAGCAACAATTTCACTCAGGGTCAGTCCAGCCAACCAGACAGCGAAGCAGCACTGTCTCAAGTATGCTGTCTCTTCGAGCAAAGCCAGCAACAGCACCAAGAGATGATGAACCATGTTATCAATATGGGAAACCACCGTGAACCCTATCAACCACATTCCAAGTTATCTGAGTTACAGAAGACTCGCCCCTCAACTTTTGCTCACACCGATAGACCGCTGGAAGCCGATGATTGGCTTCGTGAGATTGAAAGGAAACTGATTATTGCTCAGTGCTCAGATCATGAGAAGGTGCTTTATGCACCACACTACCTTACTGGAGCAGCCGCAGCATGGTGGGAAAACTTCCTACACATGCATCCCAGGGAACACAACATCACCTGGGAAGAATTCAAGGAAGGCTTCCGTGGGGCACACATCCCCAGGAGCATCCTAAAGATCAAGAAGAGAGAGTTTGATGACCTAAAGCAAAGAGGCATGTCCGTCACAGAATACAACGGTCAGTTCACCCAGCTGTCTCGATATGCCTACGACGAGCACATGACAGAAAACAAGAAGATGGAAAAATTCCTGGACGGCCTGGCACCAGCGTTAAGATGCCAACTGATCGTACACACCTTTCCGGATTTTAAGACGCTGGTGGACAAGGCCATCACCTTGGAGAATGAGCGCCGTAGTCCAGAAGATATCCGTAAGCGGAAGAGGGACAAAACGACTCTTGCCCGCAGCAACCGAGGCAAGACTAAGGTCCCAAGGACAGACGCAAGGAGATCCACGACTACTGAGCCAAGGCCCGTCGGACAGTTTCATGCCAGGGACAAGGAGTTCACATACCGTCCAGGGGTCACCTGCTATGCTTGTGGTCAACAAGGGCATTATGCTAAACAGTGCCCGAAGCCGAGAGACTCGGCACCCAAGACGAACAATGGTGGGAACAATCCAGCCCCCAAGCACAACAACTTCAACCCCAGCAACAACCACAGGAAGGGTCACCTGAACCATGTGACCAGGGAAGAAGCGCAGAATGCCCCAGACATCGTGCTCGGTACGTTCCCTGTCAACACAGTACCTGCCACGGTTTTGTTTGATTCTGGAGCTTCCCATTCGTTCGTTTCGAAGAGTTTTGTTTCGCAACACGGTTTTCCGATACTTCCCTTGGAAAAATCTATGATCATCAAGTCCCCCGGAAATAAGCAAATCGCTCAAGGTTACTGCCAAGGAGTGGTCATTGAGTTCGAAGGACTACAATTCCACGCGAATCTCATCGTGTTGGAAAGTAAAGGACTGGATGTCATTTTAGGGATGGACTGGTTGACCACCAACAAAGGATTCATCGACTGTTTCAATCGGACAGTGATTCTCACTCACCATCACGGCAAGACTATAAGAGTTTCCGCTCATGAAAGGCCACAGTCCTAGAAACCAAAACTGAACAAAATGGACATTGCGGAACTGAGAAAAGTTCCAGTGGTATGCGAGTTCCCTGATGTGTTCCCGGAAGAACTACCAGGCATGCCACCAGACCGAGAGATAGAATTCAGCATTGAACTAGCACCTAGCACCGCTCCCATCTATAAAAAGCCGTATAGAATGGCACCCTCAGAATTGGTGGAGTTGAAGAAGCAGATAAAGGAATTGTTGGACAAAGGATTTATTCGAGCCAGCTCCTCACCTTGGGGTTCACCTGTGTTGTTCGCCAAAAAGAAAGATGGGACACTGAGGCTGTGCATAGACTATCGAGCCCTGAATATGGTCACCATCAAAAACAAATATCCGATGCCACGAATAAATGATTTGTTTGACCAGCTCGCATAGGCCAAGGTATTCTCAAAAATTGATTTGAGATCAGGATATCACCAATTGAAGGTACGGACGGAAGATATTCCCAAGACAGCTTTCACTTCCAGATATGGGTTATACGAGTTTACAGTGATGCCTTTTGGACTAACGAACGCCCCCGCATATTTCGTCCACCTCATGAACAAAGTGTTCATGAAATTCATGGACAAATTTGTGGTGGTATTCATTGACGATATTCTGGTTTACTCAAGGACACCAGAAGAGCATGCTGAGCACCTCAGGATTGTTTTGGGAGAATTGAGGAAACATCAGTTGTACGCCAAATTTAGCAAATGCGAATTTTGGCTAAGACAAGTTGGTTTCTTGGGCCATATATTGAACCAAGAAGGCGTGGCCGTAGACCCAGAAAAGGTCAAGGCCATACTAGACTGGAAGCCACCCGCGAATGTTACAGATGTGCGGAGTTTCCTAGGAATGGCCGGATATTACAGGAGATTTATTGAAGGATTCTCCACTGTGGCAAAACCTATAACACAGTTACTCAAGAAGGACAAGAAATTTGTATGGACGGAAGCATGCGAGCAGAGCTTCCAAGAACTCAAGAAGAAACTGACAACCGCACCGGTCTTAACCGTACCAGACATACACAAGAGCTTTGAAGTGTATTGTGATGCGTCCCGAAAAGGTTTCGGATGTGTGCTAATGCAGGATGGCAAGGTTGTCTCATATGCCTCCAGGAAGCTGCGAAAACATGAGGAAAATTACCCAACACATGACCTGGAGCTAGCAGCAGTTATACATGCACTCAAGGAGTGGAGGCACTTTCTGTTGGGAAATCGCTGTGAAATATATACGGACCATAAGAGCCTCAAATATATTTTCACACAGCCAGAGCTGAATTTACGCCAACGACGCTGGTTGGAACTGGTCAAGGACTATGACGTCGGTATTCACTACCACCCAGGGAAAGCAAATGTAGTGGCCGATGCCCTTAGTCGAAACCCCAGCCCGGACAGTGACGGTCAGCAAAATTTGAGGCCTGAGTTTCAGCGAGAGTTCACTAGGCTCAACATGACATTAGTCTCTGAGGGCACCGTATCGAACCTGGAGATACAACCCACCCTAGTGGAACAAATCAAGAAGGCTCAACAGGGACATCCCAGTATCGAAGGCATAAAGAAGAAAATGAATCTTAGTAAGACTTCAGAATTCGTCACGGACAGTGAAGGAACATTATGGTACCGAGACAGACTTTGCGTACCTAACATTGAGGAACTCAAGCAACAGATCTTGACGAAAAGCCACACCGCCCCATACTCGATCCATCCTGGAGGAACCAAAATGTACAAGGACATCCAGGAAAGATTTTGGTGGCACGGTATGAAAAGAGATATAGCCACGTTCATTGCTTGTTGCGATTCATGTCAGCGCATCAAGGCCGAGCACCAAAAGCCAGCAGGGCTACTCCAGCCTAACAAGATACCGGAGTGGAAATGGGATGAAATCGGAATGGACTTCATTGTCGGATTACCCCGATCACAACACGGAAATGACGCCATATGGGTCATCACAGACCGACTAACCAAGGTTGCTCATTTCATTCCCGTGAAGACTACCTACTCCACACAAAGACTGGCAAAACTTTATCTCTCCCGTATAGTTTGCTTGCACGGAGTCCCAAAGACTATAATATCAGACCGAGGCACCCAATTCGTCTCCAAATTTTGGGATCACCTACAACAAGCTCTGGGCACGCAACTGGCTTTCAGTACAGCATACCACCCTCAGACCGATGGACAAACAGAACGTGTAAACCAAATCCTAGAGGATATGCTAAGAGCCTGTGTGCTCACCTATGGATCCAGTTGGGAAGAGAGTTTGCCGTATGCCGAATTTGCTTACAACAACAGTTACCAAGCCAGCTTGCAAATGGCACCCTTTGAAGCGTTGTACGGACGAAGATGTCGTACCCCTCTGAATTGGTCAGAAACAGGTGACAGTCGTATCTTCCGCCCAGACATGATTAAAGAGGCCGAGGAGAAAGTTAAACAAATCAGGGACAGACTCAAGACAGCACAGAGCCGACAAAAGAGCTACTATGATCAGAAGCACCGTGAGGTCAGCTTTGAACCTGGTGATTCCGTATACCTCCGAGTATCTCGTATGAGGGGTCTGCAACGGTTCAAAATTAAGGGGAAGCTAGCCCCAAGGTTTATTGGACCATTTTGTGTAAAGGCACGAAGAGGCACGGTGGCCTACCAACTAGACCTCCCCAAGGAGCTGTCAGACGTCCATGACGTGTTCCACGTCTCACAGTTAAGAAAATGTGTGAGCAACCCAGAAAAACATGTACCTCATGAGGACATTGATATGCAACCAGATCTCACCTACAGAGAAAGGCCAGTAAAGATTTTAGAAGAGTCTGAACGGAGGACCCATCAGAAAACGACAAGATTTTTCAGGGTTCAGTGGAGCAACCACACTAAGGATGAAGCTACATGTGAAAGGGAAGATTTCCTTCGAGCAGAGTATCCACATCTATTTGAGGATCAGCAGAAATCTCGAGGACGAGATTTTTCCTAAGGGGGTAGGTTTTGTGACACCCAAGTTTTTATTTGGATTTTTCAAAAGATTTCTATTTGACTTGAGGGGAGTGATTTAAATTTTTCCTTTAAGAGAACTCTGACTCTCAAATATTTTTCCTTATGACAAAAGTTTTATTTGGATTCACCCAAGATCTGCCTTTGGTCTTGGAAGTTCTTGCCTTTCATTTGGACTCAAGACAAAATGTTTTTATTTTGGGGAAAATAACTTTTGAAAACCTTTTTGAAATTGCACTATGGCTTTTGGGAAAATCCTTTGCCACTTTCAACAATTCCTTCTTGCCATGGCATTAGTGCAAATCCTCTCTCCTAACCACTCCCTCACCTCTGGATCATGATTTGCATCAAATCCAGCAAGTTGAACCTCCCCATGTGATTATTTCCATTCAAATTATATTCAAACAAATTTCTGTCTTCTATTCTACCACTTGGAGATTTACAAAGGAACTCCATTTTCTGTTTTGATTTTTGCCCCAAAACCAACTCTCCTCCCTGGTCCTTTGTACCCTCAACCTAGAACCATGAAGATCCACTGGTCTTCAGTTCAAAAATTTCAAACTACACTTGCTGCAAGTTTGGACCAGATTTGTCAAATTTGGTGAAATTCATTCCAAACCCTCTCCAAAAATTCCAAGTAAAATCAGGCAGCCTCTGGGTGCATTGAGTGGTCATCTCACCAAGTTACAGCTCCAGAAAAATTTATCTCATAGCCTAAACCTTCTGTCGAACACCTGCAGTGCACTGTCTTTGTCAAAGTTCAGAAAGTTCAGAGATTCAGTCAGTGGCTGCTGTCGTTTTCTTCAGAGGAGGACGTCGATCTCGCCAGTGCCACCGCGTCGCCTTGCTCCTCGTCCCCGCCCCCTTGTTCCTGCACCGCACAAACGCCTGGCGCCTTGCGGGCGTCGGCGACGAGCAGTAGAAGGTGCGCCGCCCCGTGATCGACGCCGGCGGCGGCTTTGCGGACGCCAGCGGGAGACACGGCGCCGACGACGCCACCCAGCGCCGCCCAAACCACCGGAGCTCGCCGCGTGGCCTTCCACTCCATCGAACGCGCTGCCGCTCTCGTCGTGAACCGCAGGGCGCGGAGCGCGCTCTCTGCCGCCGTTGAGCCCGTGCGGTCACCTCACCGTGGACCGACGCCATTACGCCAAGACCGACCCCGTTTAGCTGCAAAACGAATCCAGTAACCTCCACTGATGCTGCCCGGCCGCTCAAACCACCTGCCAATCCACTGCCCCGCCGTAATCACTCGCCGGAGATTCTCCGTTCACGGCCACCCCGTCGATCTGCCTATAAATAGAGGCCCCGAGCTTCAACTCGAGCACCCACCAGCACTGCACTCCCCCTAGAGCACGCCTAGCCACTGGAAGAGCCCCGAGGAGGTCTCCTTCCTCGACTCCAGCCGCCGCGACCCGCCACGGGATCCAGCCTGATTCACCCCCGTGTGTGCTCCTCCGCCTCCATTCTCTTGCCAGTAGCTTCACCATGCATCCCTCTTTCTGACCCGCACTTCAATTTGAAGCTTGCAGCCCTCCACAGGAGTTCCCCATCCTCACCCGAGCCGCCGTCCGCCGGAGAAAGTGTCGCCGTCGACGTGGTGCTCCCCGTTAGACGACTCCACTGCCCACCGACGCGGAAGAGGACGCTGAAGCTCTTGGTACCCTCCGTTCCCCCTAACTCGCCGTGGTTCGACGCCGGTGTCCACCGCAGTCTTCGGGCGCCGGCGAGCTTTTCAAACCTGACATGTGGACCCCGCGTGTCAGCCTCTGTTCTTTTATTCGCGAACCGTTTTCTGTTGGCGCCTTCGGGCAGAATATGTTTTCTCCTTTGCGCTTGCGCATTCCCAACCGAAGCGTTTTCTGTTTTCTTAGTTAAAACCCTGGAACTTTTCTGTTTCATTACAGATAAGTCCCTGGACAGAAACCTTTATAACTTTTTAATAAAAAGGTATTTTTGAGTGATTTGTTTTCTGACAATCTCCAAATTTTGTCTAGTTTTTTATGGGATTTATTTGAAAAATATTTGGAAAAGTTTCTGTGCATGTGTTGGTTTTCACGTTAGTACCCGTTTCGTGATTGCCGTAGGTTCCGGGAGAGGTGACGGAGCCGCGAACTTCGCCGAGCTAGACTCCGACTTCTCCGAACCAGGCAAGCATGTTTTGAACATTTGATATGACAGGTGTTTTACATGTTCACGTGAGAGTTCGTGCGTGGCATATGAGTGTCGGAAAATACCTCGTTGCTTGTAAGGCAACGACCCGGTTGTTCCAAAGTTGCGATGACCTCTGATGAGAGGTGGCCTAATCATGTGGTGACATGAAGGGCAGCAAGGCGGTACTGTTGTAGCATACCAGCCTTGCGTCATCCGACTTTCCTCGACGTTAACGTGGTTGGAGCCACGTTATCGATCTTTTCCCGCATGTTCCAAAGTTGCGATGATCTCTGATGAGAGATGGCCTAATCATGTGGTGACATGAAGGGCAGCAAGGTGGTACTGTTGTAGCATACCAGCCTTGCGTCATCCGACTTTCTCCGACGTTAACTTGGTTGGAGCCGCGTTACCGTTCTTTCCCCTTTCCGTGCTACCACATGTCTCATTGCCAGGATGCGGTTTAGTAAGTTGGTAACCTCTTTCCGTGTACACACCAAACAGAGAGGCCGGGATGATGGTACCTTGGCCCAGGATTAAAGCCAGTCATTCGGTCAGGGGGCTTGGGTGTTTCTGGTTGGGACCGAGAGGGGGGGCACCCCCTTAAAGCGCGCGTATAGAAATTTGATCCCATGCTACGCGAGGTTGTAGCCTCCCCGTCTCAAGGTTTTTCTTGAATGTTGCCAAGCGTGATCCCTGGCTTCGGATGGTTGAATTGGGTGTGTACTGGTTAGACGTGTTTCTTCCAAAACACCGACGGACCTAGTCCCCGTGACTACTGAAATCTGTTGGCTGTGGTTAAGTACAAACTCTGCAGAGTCAATTCTTCCCAAATCATCATATCCATGATCAAGCAGTGTAAGTATTATATCCATATCTATCTGTGTGAAAAACTTGTCCCCGGTGAACAAGCTCAAGTGGTAAATTCAGATTTATTGTTATTCCTGTGGATGGACTAACTTTATATTTGTCTCATGCTTGTGATAATTTATGTTCCCGAACTATTGTATTAATGAGTTGTGATATAAGCCCTTTATGAGACGTCGCGCAGACGTCCGACTGTGGCGTGTACTCATTTCTCACTTTAAATATAAGCCCTTTATGTGATGTCGCTCAGACGTCCGACTGCGGCATGCACTGTCTTTATTTTCTGTTATAAGCCCTTTATGTGATGTTGCTCAGACGTCCGACTGCGGCATGCATTGTCTTTATTTTCTGTTATAAGCCCTTTATGTGGTGTCGCCCCGACGCCCGACTGTGGCATTATTATTCCGCATTTTCCGCTCGAGGAGTCTTTCAGACACTCGTTTGGCACCCGCATTAATATTCCGCATTTTCCGCTCGAGGAGTCTTTCAGACACTCGTTTGGCACCCGCATTAATATTCCGCATTTTCCGCTCGAGGAGTCTTTCAGACACTCGTTTGGCACCAGTATTACTATTCTGCAGTTTCCGCTCGAGGCGTCATTCAGACCCTCGCTTGGCACCCGGTATTTATTACCGCTATGTCTAATCGCACCGGTTAACTTGTTCATATGCTTCATGTTTACATTTGTTATATCTTATGTCCGAACTGTCTTGCGAGTACTTCCATAGTACTCACCTGGCTTGTTGATTTGGCCAGATGTTGACGAAGGCGATCTCTTGGATGAAGAGTTTGCTAGCGCGTCCGATGCCTAGAGGAGTCCCAGTCAGTCCTGCGCGATCCCGGACATTGGTCACTTGTATTGTTTACGCTTCCGCCACCCGCAATAAGTCTCCTCGAGCCTCACTCCGACGCTCGAAGAGCTGTAGTCTCCTGGAATCATATCAGTCGCTTCGCGGTGATATTTCCACCACCGTTATTATCGTAAGTTAGTAGTTTGCCACCCTATCCGCGGTCTTGTTTTAACGGCGTGCATGTAATAAATTGTTGGGCAGTCTCTGCTCAACCTTATATTATATTTAGTACTCCTGGTATTTTTTCTTCTGTGACCAAGGTATTGTCTACCAGTGAGAAGGAATTCTTCCTCGCTGGTCCGTAAAAGGGATTGGTCTCTCAATAAATATTTTATTGAAAAACCGGTCGTGACAGGTACACCGCCGGAGGCATTCATATAGAGTCATACTCTGTTCTAGTATCGAGTTGTAATTATTGAGTTGTAAATAAATAGAAGTGTGATGATCATCATTTTCTAGAGCATTGTCCCAAGTGAGGAATAAAAAAAGAGAGAGAGAAAGGCCATAAAAAAGGAGAAGGCCCAAAAAAATGAGAGAAAAAGAGAAAAGGGACAATGTTACTATCCTTTTACCACACTTGTGCTTCAAAGTAGCACTATAATCTTCATGATAGAGAGTCTCTTGTTTTGTCACTTCCATATACTAGTGGGAATTTTTCATTATAGAACTTGGCTTGTATATTCCAACAATGGGCCTCCTCAAGTGCCCTCGGTCTTCATGAGCAAGCAAGTTGGATGCACACCCACTTAGTTTCTTTTGTTGAGCTTTCATATATTTATAGCTCTAGTGCATCTGTTGCATGGCAATCCCTACTCCTTGCATTAACATCAATCGATGGGCATCTCCATAGCTCATTGATTAGCCTCCTTGATGTGAGACTTTCTCCTTTTTTGTCTTCTCCACATAACCCCCATCATCATATTCTATTCCACCCATAGTGCTATATCCATGGCTCACACTCATGTATTGCGTGAAGGTTGAAAAAGTTTGAGATTACTAAATTATGAAACAATTGCTTGGCTTGTCATCGGGGTTGTGCATGATGAGAGCATTCTTGTGTGACGAAAATGGAGCATGACTAAACTATATGATTTTGTAGGGATGAACTTTCTTTGGCCATGTTATTTTGAGAGGACATAATTGCTTAGTTAGTATGCTTGAAGTATTATTATTTTTATGTCAATATTGAAGTTTTATCTTGAATCTTTCGTATCTGAATATTCATACCACAATTAAGAAGAATTGCATTGAAATTCTGCCAAGTAGCATTCCACATCAAAAATTCTGTTTTATCATTTACCTACTCAAGGACGAGCAGGAATTAAGCTTGGGGATGCTTGATACGTCTCCAACGTATCTATAATTTTTGATTGCTCCATGCTATATTATCTTCTGTTTTGGACATTATTGGGCTTTATTATACACTTTTATATTATTTTTGGGACTAACCTATTAACCGGAGGCCCAGCCCAGAATTGCTGTTTTTTGCCTATTTCAGTGTTTCGCAGAAAAATAATATCAAACGGAGTCCAAACGGAATGAAACCTTCGGGAACATGATTTTCGGAACGAACATGATCCAGAGGACTTAGACCCTATGTCAAGAAAGCTACCAGGAAGCCACGAGGTAGGGGGTGGGCCTACCCCCGCAGGGCGCGCCCTCCACCCTCGTGGGCCCCATGTTGCTCCACCGACGTACTCCATCCTACTATATATACCTACGTACCCCCAAACTACCAGATACGGAGCCAAAAACCTAATTCCACTGCCGCGACCTTCTGTACCCGTGAGATCCCATCTTGGGGCCTGTTCCGGAGCTCCGTCGGAGGGGGCATCGATCACAGAGGGCTTCTACATCAACACCATAGCCTGTCTGATGATGTGTGAGTAGTTTACCTCAGACCTTCGGGTCCATCGTTATTAGCTAGATGGCTTCCTCTCTCTTTTTGGATCTCAATACAATGTTCTCCCCCTCTCTCGTGGAGATCTATTCGATGTAAGATTCTTTTGCGGTGTGTTTCTTGACACCGATGAATTATGGGTTTATGATCAAGTTTATCTATGAACAATATTTGAATCTTCTGAATTCTTTTATGTATGATTGGTTATCTTTGCAAGTCTCTTCGAATTATCGGTTTGGTTTGGCCTACTAGATTGATCTTTCTTGCAATGGGAGAAGTGCTTAGCTTTGGGTTCAATCTTGCGGTGTCCTTTCCCAGTGACAGTAGGGGCAGCAAGGCACATATTGTATTGTTGCCATCGAGGATAACAAGATGGGGTTTATATCATATTGCATGAGTTTATCCCTCTACATCATGTCATCTTGCTTAAAGCATTACTCTGTTCTTATGAACTTAATACTCTAGATGCGTGCTGGGTAGCGGTCGATGTGTGGAGTAATAGTAGTAGATGCACGCAGGAGTCGGTCTACTTGTCTCGGACGTGATGCCTATATACATGATCATACCTAGATATTCTCATAACTATGCTCAATTCTGTCAATTGCTCAACAGTAATTTGTTCACCCACCGTAAATACTTATGCTCTTGAGAGAAGCCACTAGTGAAACCTATGGCCCCCGGGTCTATTTTCCATCATATTAATCTCCCGACAACAAGCTATTTCTGGCGCCGTTTTTGTTTTACTTTCTTTAGTTTGCATCTTTATCATAAAAATACCAAAAATATTATCTTATGAAATCTATCAGATCTCACTCTCGTAAGTGACCGTGTAGGGATTGGCAACCCCTTATCACGATGGTTGCGAGGATTTATTTTTTTGTGTAGGTGCGAGGGACTCGTGCGTGGCCTCCTACTGGATTGATACCTTGGTTCTCAAAAACTGAGGGAAATATTTACGCTACTTTGCTGCATCACCCTTTCCTCTTCAAGGGAAAACCAACGTACTGCTCAAGATGTAGCACTCGATGATCGACAAGCCATTGAGAATAAATAGATCTTTAAGAAGAAGATAGACACTGATGGTAATGTCACTGTCTATAAAGCTCGAGTTGTCGCGAAGGGTTTCCGACAAGTTCAAGGAGTTGACTACGATGAGACTTTCTCACCCTTAGTGATGCTTAAGTCTGTTAGAATTATGTTAGCAATTGTTGCATTTTTTTATTATGAAATCTGACATAGGGATGTGAAAACTGCTTTCCTTAAGGGAGAGTTGTATATGATGCAACCTAAAGGTTTTGTGGATCCTAAGGATGCTAAAAAGGTATGCAAGCTCCAGTGATCCATCTATGGACTGGTGCAAAAATCTCCGAGTTGGAATATATGCTTTGATGAGGTGATCAAAGCTTTTGGGTTTATACGAAGTTTATGAAGAAACTTGTATTTACAAGAAAGTGAGAGGGAGTTCTGTAGCATTTCTGATAGTATATGTGGATGACATATTGTTGATTGGAAATGATGTAGTATTTCTGGAAAGCATAAAGGGTTGTTTGAAAGGAGTTTTTCAAAGGAAGACCTGGGTAAAGTTGCTTACGTATTGGGCATGAAGATCTATAGAGATAGATCAAGACACCTGATAAGACTTTCACAGAGCACATACCTTGACAAGATTTTGAAGGAGTTCAAAATGGACCAGTCAAAGAAGGAGTTCTCTCCTGTATGTAAGGTGTGAAGTTGAGTAAGACTCAAAGCTCGACCATAGCAGAAGAAAGACAAAGGATGAAGGTCGTCCCCTATGCCTCAGCCATAGTCTAAATAATGTATGACATGATGTGTACCATACCTGATGTGTGCCTTGTCATGATTCTGGCAAGGGGCTACAAGAGTAATTCAGGAGTGGATCACTGGAGAGCAGTCAAAATTATCCTTAGAGGACTAAGGAAATGTTTCTAGGTTCTGGAGGTGATAAAGAGTTCACCGTAAAGGGTTACGTTGATGCAAGCTTTGACACAGATCCGGATGACCCCGAGATGGAAATCGGATACATATAGTGGAGTATTCATTTGGAATAGCTCAGAGTGGAGCATGGTAGCAGCATCTACAGTAGAGATTTGCAAAAGTACACACGGATCTGAATGTTGCAGACCGGTTGACTAAAACCTCTCTCACAAGCAAAACATGATCAAACCCCATAACTCATTAGGTGTTAATCACATGGCGATGTGAACTAGATTATTGACTCTAGTGCAAGTGGGAGACTGTTGGAAATATGCCCTAGAGGGAATAACAAATTGGTTCTTATCATATTTCCTATTCGTGATAAATGTTTATTATTCATGCTATAATTGTATTGACCGAAAACTCAACTACATGTGTTAATACATAAAATTCAACATGTCCCTAGTAAGCCTCTACCGGACTAGCTCATTGATCAAAGATTGTTAAGGTTTCATAACCATAGACATGATTTATCATTTGATAACAGGATCACATCATTAAGAGAAGATGTGATGGACAAGACCCAACCGTAATCTTAACATCGGATTGTTTAATTATTTGCTATAGCTTTCATCATGTCAAGTATCTGTTCCTTAGACCATGAGATCGTGCAACTCCCGTACACCAGATGAATGCCTTGTGTGATATCAAACGTCACTTCGTAACTGGGTGATCATAAAGGTGGTCTACAGGTATCTCTGGAGGTGTCTCTTGGGATGGCACGGATCACGACTGGGATTTGTCGCTCCGTGTGACATAGAGATATCTCTGGGCCCTCTCGGTAATACAATATCATGAAGAGCTTGCAAGCAATGTGCCTAATGCATTAGTCACGGGATCTTGTATTATGAAATGTGTAAACAAACTTGCCGGTAATGAGATTGAACTAGGTATGGAGATACCGACGATCGAATCTCGGGAAAGTATCATATCACTGGACAAAGGGAATTGCATACGGGATTAACTGAATTCTTGAAATCGTGGTTCAACCAATAAAGATCTTTGTGGAATATGTAAAAACCAAGATGGGCATCCAAGTCCCGCTATTGGTTATTGACCGGAGAGGTGTCTCGGTCATGTCTACATGATTCTCGAACCCGTAGGGTCCGCACGCTTAATCGATGTCGCTAGAGTTGTATTGGGACATGTGCATTTTAACCGAATTTTGTTCGGAGCTCCGGATGAGATCCTCGACATCACGAGGAGCTCCGGAATGGTCTGGAGGTAAATATTCATATATAGGAAGTCCGATTTTGGTCACCGGAAAAGTTTTGGGCATTATGGGTGTTGTACGGGGAGTGCCGAAAGGGGTGCGAGGGTCCACCTGCCACGAGAGCCCACATGGACCAGGGGCACCAGCCCCAAGAGGCCCATGCACCTAGAACATGGAAAAGGGGAAGAGTCCTAAGGGGGGAAGGCAGCTCCTCGGTGCCTTGGGGAGGGAGGATTCCTCCCTAGGCCAGCGCCCCCTCCCTTGGAGGAGGGGCCAAGGCTGCGCCCCAAACTTCCCCCTTTCCTCCTATAAATAGTGGGGGAGAGGGAGGGGCCGGACACACCAAATCCCATGCTGCGGCGGAAGCCCTACCCCTCCCAACACTCTGTTTTCTCCTCAGATTGGTTCCGTCTGCGTTTGGCGAAGCCCTGCCGGGATTGTACCAACACCATCTCCACCACACCGTCGTGCTGGTTGACATCCCATCTACTTCTCGTCTCTTGCTTGATAGATCGTGAAGGAGGAGACGTCATCGAGCCGCACGTGTGCTGAACACGGAGGTGACGTCTGTTTGGTGCCAGATCAGATTGGATCGTGATGGGATCGCGATGAGTATGACTGCATCAACCGCGTAATATACGTGTCAAAACCCCAGTTTAATGCTTTGTAATTAGTGGCATTGCATCCATGCATCATTCTTAAAACATCAAATGAACTTGAAATGGGGATGATATAACCCCTAGCACCACTTTAATCAACTAGGGTTTACTAAAATATTTTTCAATGAATCTGAAATGCCCTTCATAAATGTTCATCATTTTAGAATTGGTCCAGAACCTCGGCCAAAAATTGTGCACACTATTCTAGGACATTCTGGAATCTTGAATTAATTCATAAGTATTTGAATTTGGACATTTAAAATCCTATAAATATTTCTAAATGTCCAAATAATCTTGAAAGTATTTTTGGGCTGTTGGAATTAATTTCAGAAGTGCCCATGAATATTTTCAGCATTTAATAAACTGATTTAGTATTTCTACTAAATCAAAACAAACAACAGAAAAATAGAAAAACAGATAACAGAAAAAGAGAGAGAAAGAGAAAGGATCCAGACCACTTACCTGACTGGGCCGGATCACCTGGCCCGTGCCAGTCACCCCCTACCTCTGCCAGTAGGCAGAGGACGGACAACGCGCGGCGCGCGCGCGGGCGCCACGCCACGAGGCTGCCTGGCTGCATCCCCTGGCCAGCGCGACGCCTCGCGTCTTCTCCTCAGCGACGCCTCTACCGCCTGGACGCCTCACGTCCCCCCTGGCCCTCTCTCTCGCCTCTCCCTGCCATGGCTGACGCAGCTGTGAGCTTGCTGCCGCCATAGCCGTGCCCACCATGATCCCCTCGCCTCCCCGTGCTGCCCACGATCTCCGCCATCGTCTGCCACTTCGCCTCAACCGATCCCCGAGCGCTCGTTCGCCCTGCATCGCCGCCCCTTCGACTTCTTCCCCGCTTGACTGCCAAGATCGCCGGTGACCTCACATTGTCTCCAGCCCGTCCCGAGCCCACTGATCTGCTCCTCACATTCGCTATGAGCTGCCGCTCATCCTCCCCTCTCCGTTCTCGCTCTCGCACACCACAGCCGCATCCCCGCTTGCACCCAAACGCCGGCCGCCACCCCGATCTCATTGCCGACGAGCTCCGGCCACCCTAGCTGTTGTTGCCTGCTGCGCTGGATGCGAGCGAGCTCTGGCTCCCCGTGGGTGCTCTCCGCCGCTCATTTGGGTGCCACGAGAGCGAACCCGAGCCCTCCGCTGCGTCTATGGACGTCAGCGTCGAGCCACCGCGGGTTAGCCTCGGTTCACCAGGGGTTTGACCTCCCCTGGGGCTATGACATGCGGGCCCCGCCCGGCTAATTAACCTATTTTAGGTTTGAACTTAATTAGTTTAACCTAGGTTAGTGTTAACTAAGTTTAGTTAGTCACTGACACACGGGAACCACTGGTCAGTTTGACCTGGACTGCCCCGTCATGCTGACGCAGTAAATCCTTTTCTGGAATTAGTTTAATTCTAATTATCTAGAAAATCCAAAAAAGTGTTAAACTTCAATAAATCATAAAAAACAATCTACCGCTCAGAATGAAAAGAGTTATATATGAAAAATTATTAGAAATATCCAAAGAATCTATTTATAGAATTTTCATGCGTGTTTGAGCAAGTTAACCTCGCTGTTTAGGATGAAACATGACTAGGGAAAAATTGATAATAGGTTTGGAGTTGGAATTTGATGTAGTTTTGAATTCCACTTAAATTAAAATGAATTTTTGTTGCATTAGCCCAAATCACAGCATATTGCCATGTCATGATCGTGCACCATATTGTTGCATTGCATTGATTGTGTTCTGTCTCTGCTGCCGATGATTTCCCCCTCTCAGTAGACGTTGTTACGACGATGTGATCGATGACACCGATGAAGAGCTATACTTTCTTCAGAAGTGCCAGGCAAGCAAAACCCCCCTTGTTCATTCCGATACAATCCCACTCTCTTGCTTCTGCTCTCTTTTACTGCATTAGGACAACAATGATTCAACTATTACATGCTGCGGTAGTTGAACCCCTTTCCTCTGCATGACCTGTCATTGCCACAGTAAATAGATGAAACCCACTAGCATGAGTAGGAGTTGTTTGAGCCCTGTTGTGCCTACTCGTTCATGCTTGTTTGTCATGCCTGCTACTGCTTAGAATAGAGTTAGGTCTGATTCACGGGGGATGAATTGGAGGTGTGTGAACATGTCCTACTATTGACAGCTAAGTGTGTGAACACGATTTGGTAAAGGTATCGATGAGAGGCCATGTAGGAGTACATGGTTGGTTGTTTCATTGGAACTGTCATTAGGAACTGAGATCTGTATGTGTGATTTAAGATCAGCTACTACCACACATTGGGATCTTTAATTGACTCTCTTGACTTATTAACGGCCCCTGTCCTCTGTCCAGGAGTTGCAAGTAGTTTCTGGTGTTTGTAGTATGCTGGAGGCCCTGCGCAGCACTGACCTGAGGAGTGGGCTGTGATGCGGTAGGCACGTGGCCCGGTGTACCGAGTCTCCCGTTTGGTGACCCGGGAACCCTGCAAAGATCGTTCGGGGCTGTAGTGGAAACCTGGGCCGGACTCCGTGCGGATGGAACCTGTCTATATTTTTGCAGAGAGATTTCAGTCTCACTAGTAGTTCTGCGTGGACTTCAACATTTAGCTTGTTACCTCAGCTACGATCTTGTGCCCGACAGGGTCTTGTAGATAGTCAGGCTTCTTAGCCTTTTTTTGTAGTTGTCTGTACTCAGACAAGTTAAGCTTCCCCATGTGCTTATTTCATGTATGACTTGAATGCTGGGTCATCAGATCCATGTTTGTAATATCTGGCTCCTCGGAGCCTAATACCAAGGGGTGAGGGGCTACGTGACCAGTTAGGCTCCTGAGTCATGATGCTCAGGAGTCCCCCTTGACGTACAAACAACCCTCGGGAAGGGAATGCGGAAGTAGGCCTTAGCTTTCTGCGTCGGCAGGGCCCGGCCCCGCGCATGCCTCAGCCGCCGTTGGGACGTCCGGATCACCGGGACGAGGCCAAGGGGTGAGGGGCTACGTGACCAGTTAGGCTCCTGAGTCGCGATGCTCAGGAGTCCCCCTTGAGGTACAAACAGATCTCCATACCTGTCCTCGCCGAGGTCCCGCTCGGGAGGGGCGCGGGACGACCAGGTCCGGTGGACCTGACAAGGTGGCGTACGCTAGGCGTGACCCGAGCGTAGCCCCCGTGCCCAGCCCCCTCGCGCGACTCTCCTGAGGGGAAAGTGTTGCGATGAGGCTGGACACTAAGCCTGGTGGCTCCCTGAGGTTGATGCGGCCATGGGGCCGCCCCCAGTTGTTTATCACCAGCACGGAGCATAGCGCTTCTGCACTTGCACGGGCATAGCTGCTCCTCAACCGTGTCAACTGCCAGTGCGGAGCATGGTGCTTCCACTGGTGCGTGGGTGGGGGCTTGTCACGACCGGTTTTTCAATAAAATAATTATTGAGAAACCAGTCCCTGTTACGGACCAGCGAGGAAGAATTCCTTCTCACTGATAGACAATACATTGGTCACAGAAGAAAAATACCAGGAGTACTAAATATAATACAAAGTTGAGCAGAGACTGCCCAACAATTTATTACATGCACGCCGCTAAAACAACACGGCGGATAGGGTGGCAAACTACTAACTCATGATAAAAAAAACGGTAGTGGAAATATCATCGCGAAGCGAGTGACATGATTCCAGACTACTACAACTCTTCGAGCGTTGGCGTGAGGCTCGAGAAAACTTATTGCGGGTGGCGGAAGCGTAAACGATACAAGTGACCAATATCCGGGATTGCGCAGGACTGACTGGGACTCCTCTAGGCGTCGGACGCGCTATCAAACTCTTCATCAAAGAGATCACCTTCGTCAACATCTGGCCAAATCAACAAGCCAGGTGAGTACTATGAAAGTACTCGCAAGACAGTTCGGACATAAGGTATAACAAATGCAAACATGAAGCACATGAATAAGTTAACCAGTACGATCAGACACAGAGATAATAAATACTGTGTGCCAAGCGAGGGTCTGAATGACGCCTCGAGCGGAAACTGCAGAATAGTAATGCGGGTGCCAAACGAGTGTCTGAAAGACTCCTCGAGCAGAAAATGCGGAATAATAATACTGGTGCCAAACGAGTGTCTGAAAGACTCCTCGAGCGGAAAATGCGGAATAATAATACTAGTGCCAAACGAGTGTCTGAAAGACTCCTCGAGCGGAAAATGCGGAATAATAATACTAGTGCCAAACGAGTGTCTGAAAGACTCCTCGAGCGGAAAATGCGGAATAATAATAGTGGTGCCAAACGAGTGTCTGAAAGACTCCTCGAGCGGAAAATGCGGAATAATAATACTGGTGCCAAACGAGTGTCTGAAAGACTCCTCGAGCGGAAATGCGGAATAACAATGCCGCAGTCGGGCGTCGGGGCGACACCACATAAAGGGCTTATAACAGAAAATAAAGACAGTACATGCCACAGTCGGACGTCTGAGCGACATCGCATAAAGGGCTTATATTTAAAGTGAGAAACGAGTACACGCCACAGTCGGACGTCTGCGCGACGTCTCATAAAGGGCTTAAATTGTAACACAACAATACAATAGTTCGGGAGTATAACTTATCACAAGCACGAGACAAATATAATGTTAGTCCATCCACAGGAATAACAATGAAATTGAATTTACCACTTGAGCTTGTTCACCGGGGGCAAGTTTTCACACGGATAGATTTGGATGTAAGGTCTACATTACTGATCATGGATACGATGATATGGAAAGAATTGACTCTGCGGAGTTTGTACCTAACCACAGCCAACGGATTTCAGTAGTCACGGGGACTAGTTCCGTCTACGGTGTTCTGGAAGGAACACGTCTAACCAGTACACACCCAATATAACCATCCGAAGCCAGGGATCACCCTCGGCAACATTCAGGAAAAACCCTGAGTTGGGGAGGCTACAACCTCGCGTAGCATGGGATCAAATTTCTATACGCGCGCTATAAGGGGGTGCCCCCCCTCTCGGTCCCAACCGGAAACACCCATGCCCCCTGACCGAATGACTGGCTTTAATCCTGGGCCAAGGTACCATCATCCCGGCCTCTCTATTTGGTGTGTGCACGGAAAGAGGTTACCAACTTACTAAACCGTATCCTGGCAATGAGACATGTGGTAGCACGGAAAGGGGAAGGGACGATAACATGGCTCCAACCATGTCAACGTCGAAAAAGTCGGATGACACAAGGCTGGCATGCTACAACAGTACCACCTTGCTGCCCTTCATGTCACCACATGATTAGGCCACCTCTCATCAGAGGTCATCGCAACCTTGGAACATGCGGGGAAAAGATCGATAACGTGGCTCCAACCACGTTAACGCCGAACAAAGTCGGATGACGCAAGGCTGGCATGCTACAACAGTACCACCTTGCTTCCCTTCATGTCACTACATGATTAGGCCACCTCTCATCAGAGGTCATCGCAACTTCGGAACAACCGGGTCGTTGCCTTACAAGCAACGAGGTAGTTATCGACATTCACATGCCACGCACAACTTTCACATGAACATGCAAACCTCTGCCATATCAAATGTTCAAACAAGCTTTCCTGGTTCGGAGAAGTCGGAGTCTAGCTCGGCGAAGTTCGCGGCTCCGTCACCTCTCCCGGAACCTACGGCAATCACGAAACGGGGTACTAACGTGAAAACCAACACATGCACAGAAACCTTGCCAAATATTTTTCAAATAAATCCCATAAAAAACTAGATAAAATTTGAAGATTGTCAGAAAAAGAATCACTCAAAATACCTTTTTATTAAAAAGTTATAAAGGTTTCTGTCCAGGGACCTTTCTGTAATGAAACAGAAAAGTTCCAGGGTTTTAACTGAGAAAACAGAAAACGGTTCGTTTGGAAATGCGCAAGCGCAAGAGAGAAGACGTATTTTGCCCGAAGGCGCCAACAGAAAACGTTTCGGGGAAAATAAACAGAGGCTGACACGCGGGGCCCGCATGTCAGGTTTGAAAGCTCGCCGGCGCCCGAAGACGGCGGTGGACGCCGGCGTCGAACCACAGCGAGTTAGGAGAAACGGAGGGTACCAAGAGCTTCAGTGTCTTCTTCCGCGTCGGTGGGTGGTGGACTCGTCCAACGGGGAGCACCACGTCGACGGCGACACTATCTCCGGCGGACGACGGTTCGGGTGAGGTTGGGGAACTCCGGTGGAGGGCTGCAAAGTACGAATTGAGGCGCGGGTCAGAACGGGTGATGCAAGGAGAAGCTACTGGCAAGAGAATGGGGGTTGCGGAGCACACACGGGGGTGAATCGGGCTGGACCCCGTGGCGGATCGCGGCGGCCGGAGTCGAGGAAGGAGACCCCCCTCGCGGCTCTTCCAGTGGCTGGGCGTGCTCTAGGGGAAGTGTAGGGCTGGTGGTTGCTCGAGTTGAAGCTCCGGGCCCCTATTTATAGGCAGCTCGACGGGGTGGCCGTGAACGGAGAATCTCCGGCGAGCGATTACGGCGGAGCAGGGGGTTTGAGCGGTCGAGCAGCATCAGTGGATGTTACTGGACTCGATTTGCAGCTGAACGGGGTTGGTCTTGGCGTAATGGCGTCTGTCCACGGTGAGGTGACCGCACGGGCTCAACGGCGGCAGAGAGCGCGCTCCGCGCCCTGGGGTTTACGACGAGAGCGGCAGCGCATTCGGGGGAGTGGACGGCCACGCGGCGGGCTCCGGTGGTTTGGGCGGCGCTGGGTGGAGTCGGCGGCGCCGTGTCTCCCGCTGGCGCCCGCAAAGCCGCCGCCAGCGTCGGTCACGGGGCGGCGCACCTTCTGTTGCTCATCGCGGACGCCCGCAAGATGCCAGGCACTCGTGCGGTGCAGGAGCAAGTGGGCGAGGACGAGAGCAAGGCGACGCGAGGGTACTGGCGAGATCGACGCCCGTCTCTGAAGAAAACGACAGTGAGCACTGCAGTGTTGTCTGAACTTACTGAAACTTGACATGACCAAGTAATGCAGGTGTTCGACAGTAGGTTTTGGTAAAGAGATGAATTTTGCTGGAGCTGTAACTTGGTGAGATGATCACTCAAAGCACCCAGGGGCTGCATGAATTTACTTGGAATTTTTGGGGAAGGTTTTGAATGAATTCCTCCAAATTTGGCAAATCTGGTCCAAACTTGCAGCTGATGTAGTTTGAAATTTTTGAACTGGAGACCAGTGGATCTTCATGGTTCCAGGTTGAGGGTTCAAAGGACTAGGAGGGGAAAGAAGTTTGGGGCCAAAAATCACAACAGAAAGAGGAGTTCCTTTGTAAATCTCCAAGTGGTAGAGTAGAAGACAGAAAATATTTGAATGAAATTTGAATGGAAATAAATACATGGGGAGGTTCAACTTGCTGGATTTGATGTAAATCATGATCCAGAGGTGAGGGATGAGTTAGGGGAGATCATTTGCACTAGGGTCATGGCAAGGAAGAATAGTTGAAAGTGGCAAAGGACTTTCCAAAAGCCATAGTGCAAACTTCAAAAAGTTTTACAAAAGTTATTTTCCCAAATGAAAACCATTTTGTCTTGAGTCCAAAAGAAAAGCAAGAACCTCCAAGGTCAAAGGCAGATCTTGGGTGAACCCAAATAAAAATTTTGCCATAGAGAAAATATATGAGAGGGAGAGTTCTCTTGAAGAAAAATTTTAAATCACTCCCCCCCCCCCCCCAAGTCAAAATAAAAATCTTTTTTTTTGAAAAATTCAAATAAAAACTTGGGTGTCACAACACCTACCCCCTTAGGAAAAATCTCGTCCTCGAGATTTCTGCTGATCCTCAAATAGATATGGATACTCTGCTCGAAGGAAATCTTCCCTTTCCCATGTGGCTTCATCCTCAGTGTGGTTGCTCCACTGGACCCTGAAAAACTTTGTCGTTTTCTGACGGGTCCTCCGTTCAGACTCTTCTAAAATCTTTACTGGCCTTTTTCTGTATGTGAGATCTGGTTGCATATCAATGTCCTCATGAGGTACATGTTTCTCCGGGTTACTCACACATTTCCTCAACTGCGAGACGTGGAATACATCATGGACGTCTGATAGCTCCTTGGGTAGGTCTAGTTGTAGGCTACCGTGCCTCTTTGTGCCTTTACACAAAATGGTCCAATAAACCTTGGGGCTAGTTTCCCCTTTATTTTGAACCGTTGCAGACCCCTCATAGGAGATACTCGGAGGTATACGGAATCACCAGGTTCAAAGCTGACCTCACGATGCTTCTGATCATAGTAGCTCTTTTGTCGACTCTGTGCTGTCTTGAGTCTGTCCCTGATTCGTTTAACCTTTTCCTCGGCCTCCTTAAGCATATCTGGGCCGAAGATACGGCTGTCACCTGTTTCTGACCAATTCAATGGGGTACGACACCTCCGTCCGTACAATGCTTCAAAGGGTGCCATTTGCAAGCTGGCTTGGTAACTATTGTTGTACGCAAATTCGGCATAGGGCAAACTCTCTTCCCAACTGGATCCATAGGTGAGCACACAGGCTCTTAGCATATCCTCTAGGATTTGGTTTACACGTTCTGTTTGTCCATCTGTCTGAGGGTGGTATGCTGTACTGAAAGCCAGTCGTGTGCCCAGAGCTTGTTGTAGGTGTTCCCAAAATTTGGAGACGAATTGGGTGCCTCGATCTGATATTATAGTCTTCGGGACTCCATGCAAGCAAACTATACGAGATAGATAGAGCTTTGCCAGTCTTTGAGTGGAGTAGGTAGTCTTCACGGGAATGAAATGAGCAACCTTGGTGAGTCGGCCTGTGATGACCCAGATGGCGTCATTACCACGCTGTGATCGGGGTAATCCGACAATGAAGTCCATTCCGATTTCGTCCCATTTCCACTCCGGTATCCTGTTAGGCTGGAGTAGCCCTGCTGGCTTTTGATGCTCGGCCTTGATACGCTGACATGAATCGCAACAAGCAACAAATGCGGCTATATCTCTTTTTATACCGTGCCACCAAAATCTTTCCTGGATGTCCTTGTACATTTTGGTTCCTCCAGGATGGATCGAATATGGAGCGGTGTGGCTTTCCGTCAAGATCTGTTGCTTGAGTTCCTCAATGTTAGGTATGCAAAGTCTGTTTCGGTACCACAATGTTCCTTCACTGTCCGTGACGAATTCTGAAGTCTTACTACGGTTCATTTTCTTCTTTATGCCTTCGATACTGGGATGTCCCTGTTGAGCCTTCTTGATTTGTTCCACTAGGGTGGGTTGTATCTCCAGGTTCGATACGGTGCCCTCGGAGACTAACATCATGTTGAGCCGAGTGAACTCTCGCTGAAACTCAGGCCTCAAGTTTTGCTGACCGTCACTGTCTGGGCTGGGGTTTCGACTAAGGGCATCAGCCACTACATTTGCTTTTCCTGGGTGGTAGTGGATACCGACGTCATAGTCTTTGACCAGTTCCAACCAGCGTCGTTGGCGTAAATTCAGCTCTGGCTGTGTGAAAATGTATTTGAGGCTCTTATGGTCTGTATATATTTCACAGCGATTTCCCAACAGAAAGTGCCTCTACTCCTTGAGTGCATGTATAACTGCTGCTAGCTCCAGGTCATGTGTTGGGTAATTTTCCTCATGTTTTCGCAGTTGCCTGGAGGCATATGCGACAACTTTGCCGTCTTGCATTAGTACACATCCGAGACCTTTTCGGGACGCGTCACAATATACTTCAAAACTCTTGTGTATGTCTGGCACAGTTAAGACTGGTGCGGTTGTCATCTTTTTCTTGAGTTCTTGGAAGCTCTGCTCACATGCTTCCGTCCATACGAATTTCTTGTCCTTCTTGAGTAACTGTGTTATAGGTTTTGCCCCAGTGGAGAATCCTTCAATAAATCTCCTGTAATATCCGGCCATTCCTAGGAAACTCCGCACATCTGTAACATTCGCGGGCGGCTTCCAGTCTAGTATGGCCTTGACTTTTTCTGGGTCTACGGCCACGCCTTCTTGGTTCAGTATATGGCCTAAGAAACCAACTTTTCTTAGCCAAAATTCGCATTTGCTAAATTTGGCGTACAACTGATGTTTCCTCAATTCTCCCAAAACAATTCTGAGGTGCTCAGCATGCTCTTCGGGTGTCCTTGAGTAAACCAGAATATCGTCAATGAATACCACCACAAATTTGTCCATGAATTTCATGAACACTTTGTTCATGAGGTGGACGAAAAATGCGGGGGCGTTTGTTAGACCAAAAGGCATCACTGTGAACTCGTATAACCCATATCTGGAAGTGAATGCTGTCTTGGGGATATACTCTGTTCGTACCTTCAGTTGATGGTATCCTGATCTCAAATCAATCTTTGAAAATACTTTAGCTTGTGCGAGCTGGTCAAACAAATCATTTATCCGTGGCATCGGGTATTTGTTTTTGATGGTGACCATATTGAGGGCTCGATAGTCTATGCATAGTCTCCGTGTCCCATCCTTCTTCTTGGCGAACAATACGGGCGAACCCCATGGTGAGGAGCTGGCTCGTATAAACCCCTTGTCCAGTAATTCCTTTATCTGCTTCTTCAACTCCACCAATTCTGAGGGTGCCATTCTATACGGCTTCTTATAAATGGGAGCGGTGCCTGGTGCTAATTCAATGCTGAATTCGATCTCTCGATCAGGTGGCATACCTGGTAGTTCTTCCGGGAACACATCAGAGAACTCGCATACCACTGGAACTTTTCTCAGTTCTGCAATGTCCATTTTGTTTAGTTTTGGTTTCTGTGACCGTGGCCTTTCTTGAGTGGAGACTCTTATAGTCTTGCCGTGATGGTGGGTGAGAATCACTGTCCGATTGAAGCAGTCAATGAATCCTTTGTTGGTGGTTAACCAGTCCATTCCTAAAATGACATCCAGTCCTTTACTTTCCAACACGATGAGATTCGCGTGGAATGGTAGTCCTTCGAACTCAATGACCACTCCTTGGCAGTAACCCTGAGCAATCTGCTTATTCCCGGGGGACTTGATGATCATAGACTTTTCCAAGGGGAGTATCGGAAAACCGTGTTGCGAAACAAAACTCTTCGAAACGAACGAATGGGAAGCTCCAGAATCAAACAAAACCGTGGCAGGTACTGTGTTGACAGGGAACGTACCGAGCACGATGTCTGGGGCATTCTGCGCTTCTTCCCTGGTCACATGGTTCAAGTGACCCTTCCTGTGGTTGTTGTTGGGATTGAAGTTGTTGCGCTTGGGGGCGGGATTGTTTCCACCATTGTTCGGCTTGGGTGCCGAGTCTCTTGGCTTCGGGCACTGTTTAGCATAATGCCCTTGCTGACCACAAGCATAGCAGGTGACTCCTGGACGGTACGTGAACTCTTTGTCCCTGGCATGAAACTGTCCGACGGGCCTTGGCTCAGTAGTCGTGGATCTCCTTGTGTCTGTCCTTGGGACCTCAGCCTTGCCTCGGTTGCTGCGGGCAAGAGTCGTCTTGTCCCTCTTCCGCTTGCGGATATCTTCCAGACTACGGCGCTCATTTTCCAAGGTAATGGCCTTGTCCACCAGTGTCTTCAAATCCGGAAAAGTGTGTACAATCAGCTGGCATCTTAGCGCTGGTGCCAGGCCGTCCAGGAATTTTTCCATCTTCTTGTTTTCTGTCATGTGCTCGTCGTAGGCATAGCGAGATAGTTGGGTAAACTGGCCGTTGTATTCTGTGACGGACATGCCTCTTTGCTTCAGGTCATCAAACTCCCTCTTCTTGATCTTTAGGATGCTCCTGGGGATGTGTGCCCCACGGAAGCCTTCCTTGAATTCTTCCCAGGTGATGTTGTGTTCCCTGGGGTGCATGTGTAGGAAGTTTTCCCACCATGCTGCGGCTGCTCCAGTGAGGTAGTGTGGTGCATAAAGCACCTTCTCATGATCTGAGCATTGAGCGATAATCAGTTTCCTTTCAATCTCACGAAGCCAATCATCGGCTTCCAGCGGCCTATCGGTGTGAGCAAAAGTTGAGGGGCGAGTCTTCTGCAACTCGGATAACTTGGAATGTGGTTGATAGTGTTCACGGTGGTTTCCCATGTTGATGACATGGTTCATCATCTCTTGGTGTTGTTGCTGACTTTGCTCGAAGAGACGGCATACTTGAGACAGTGCTGCTTCGCTGTCTTGTTGGCTGGACTGACCCCGAGTGAAATTGTTGCTGGTCTGTGTCCCATAAACCTCTTCTGGCTGATTGGGCATGGAGCGAGTCCAAGGGCGAGACATTATTCCAGTCTGGGGTATCATTTGCAAAACCCATGAGAAAAATTGTGTAGCACGAGGAAAACCCTTGCAAAGGTAATAATCAAAAAGGCTTCTAGTTTTTCAAAGAAACGCAAATAATTTTTCATGGAGGAGAAGTGCGTAACACAAAGTTTACATGCGAAAACAAACACAAGATACGGCACTCAGGTTGTGCGTACACAATCCTGACATGTTATTAAAAGCTAGCGTACTACTCCGGAAGGCAGCAAACACACCAATAAAAACTAGCGTACAGATAAGAACAACACATCATACAAGCAGACATAACACGCGGCTACTCGGTGCTCTCAGTCGGAGATGGTGAAGATCTCCTTCCCCTTGCCGATGGCAAGGCTCAGCGGTCCAGGAGAATCAACCTCCTCCTCTCCAGCTGGTTCCTGGCGTGCGACGCTGCGCTGCGGTGATGGTGCGGGGGCGACTGGTGGTAGAGCGCGTGCGGCAGGCGGTGCGGCTCTGACTGGAGTAGGAGCGATGACTCGGTCGAACTCCTAAGTGGTAGGCAGACGGCGAGCAGTGGCCAAAACGGCCGGTGCATACAAGGCTGAAGACGAGACGAAAGTCAGAGGCGCCGCCGTGTGGAGAAGCTCCTTCCTGCTGGCAGGACCGCCCCGGACTAAGTCCATGCGGGCAGCCACAAGATCGTCTACGAGGTTGTCGAAAGACTCCTCCAGAGCCTTGAGATACTCCACAACCATCTCGATGGCTTCGTCTCTTTCTCCCCGATGGCAGGCGAACGCATAGTGGCTGGTGTATGGCACATGGCATGGGAGGTAGCGGTAGCGATGAGTCTTCATCGTAGGAAGGATGTCCCGAAGGTGAGCTATCGCCTCACGGGCAGCCATCTGCATGGCATGCCTCTCCGTAGGCATGGCTCTTCCCGTAAAACGGAAGTGGCGAGCAGCAGATCGTCCTCCCCTGAACTGCACCACGGCTTGGTGCATAGACACGTCGTCACTGAGCTTGTGCTGATAGAGGGTGAACTCCGGGCGAGCTGCTGGCCCGATCGCGAGCTTGGTGATGGAGACGAGGAGCTTGACAAACCCCTCGGGCACGTTAGTGAACACTCGATTCTCACAGCTGCTGCCAGCCATCTACAAAAGTAGGCAAAAATTCTGAGTAGTCATGTCATAAATTTATGATGACCAACAGAAAATAGCTACAATTGCAAAATGCTGAAAAAGCACAAAAGACGCTAATAACCGATTAGCGATCGCACCTAGTGGCTTCCTACAGTCAGCCTGGCTCTGATACCAAGCTTGTCACGACCGGTTTTTCAATAAAATAATTATTGAGAAACCAGTCCCTGTTACGGACCAGCGAGGAAGAATTCCTTCTCACTGATAGACAATACATTGGTCACAGAAGAAAAAATACCAGGAGTACTAAATATAATACAAAGTTGAGCAGAGACTGCCCAACAATTTATTACATGCACGCCGCTAAAACAACACGGCGGATAGGGTGGCAAACTACTAACTCACGATAAAAAAAACGGTAGTGGAAATATCATCGCGAAGCGAGTGACATGATTCCAGACTACTACAACTCTTCGAGCGTCGGAGTGAGGCTCGAGAAAACTTATTGCGGGTGGCGGAAGCGTAAACGATACAAGTGACCAATATCCGGGATCGCGCAGGACTGACTGGGACTCCTCTAGGCGTCGGACGCGCTATCAAACTCTTCATCCAAGAGATCGCCTTCGTCAACATCTGGCCAAATCAACAAGCCAGGTGAGTACTATGAAAGTACTCGCAAGACAGTTCGGACATAAGGTATAACAAATGCAAACATGAAGCACATGAATAAGTTAACCAGTACGATCAGACACAGAGATAATAAATACTGTGTGCCAAGCGAGGGTCTGAATGACGCCTCGAGCGGAAACTGCAGAATAGTAATGTGGGTGCCAAACGAGTGTCTGAAAGACTCCTCGAGCGGAAAATGCGGAATAATAATACTGGTGCCAAACGAGTGTCTGAAAGACTCCTCGAGCGGAAAATGCGGAATAATAATACTGGTGCCAAACGAGTGTCTGAAAGACTCCTCGAGCGGAAAATGCGGAATAATAATACTGGTGCCAAACGAGTGTCTGAAAGACTCCTCGAGAGGAAAATGCGGAATAATAATACTGGTGCCAAACGAGTGTCTGAAAGACTCCTCGAGCGGAAAATGCGGAATAATAATACTGGTGCCAAATGAGTGTCTGAAAGACTCCTCGAGCGGAAAATGCGGAAAATGCGGAATAATAATACTGGTGCCAAACGAGTGTCTGAAAGACTCCTCGAGCGGAAAATGCGGAATAATAATACTGGTGCCAAACGAGTGTCTGAAAGACTCCTCGAGCGGAAAATGCGGAATAATAATACTGGTGCCAAACGAGTGTCTGAAAGACTCCTCGAGCAGAAAATGCGGAATAATAATACTGGTGCCAAACGAGTGTCTGAAAGACTCCTCGAGCGGAAAATGCGGAATAACAATGCCGCAGTCGGGCGTCGGGGCGACACCACATAAAGGGCTTATAACAGAAAATAAAGACAGTACATGCCACAGTCGGACGTCTAAGCGACATCGCATAAAGGGCTTATATTTAAAGTGAGAAACGAGTACACGCCACAGTCGGACGTCTGCGCGACGTCTCATAAAGGGCTTAAATTGTAACACAACAATACAATAGTTCGGGAGTATAACTTATCACAAGCACGAGACAAATATAATGTTAGTCCATCCACAGGAATAACAATGAAATTGAATTTACCACTTGAGCTTGTTCACCGGGGGCAAGTTTTCACACGGATAGATTTGGATGTAAGGTCTACATTACTGATCATGGATACGATGATATGGAAAGAATTGACTCTGCAGAGTTTGTACCTAACCACAGCCAACGGATTTCAGTAGTCACGGGGACTAGTTCCGTCTACGGTGTTCTGGAAGGAACACGTCTAACCAGTACACACCCAATTTAACCATCCGAAGCCAGGGATCACCCTCGGCAACATTCAGGAAAAACCCTGAGTCGGGGAGGCTACAACCTCGCGTAGCATGGGATCAAATTTCTATACGCGCGCTATAAGGGGGTGCCCCCCCTCTCGGTCCCAACCGGAAACACCCATGCCCCCTGACCGAATGACTGGCTTTAATCCTGGGCCAAGGTACCATCATCCCGGCCTCTCTATTTGGTGTGTGCACGGAAAGAGGTTACCAACTTACTAAACCGTATCCTGGCAATGAGACATGTGGTAGCACGGAAAGGGGAAGGGACGATAACACGGCGCCAACCATGTCAACGTCGAAAAAGTCGGATGACACAAGGCTGGCATGCTACAACAGTACCACCTTGCTGCCCTTCATGTCACCACATGATTAGGCCACCTCTCATCAGAGGTCATCGCAAATTTGGAACATGCGGGGAAAAGATCGATAACGTGGCTCCAACCACGTTAACGCTGAAGAAAGTCGGATGACGCAAGGCTGGCATGCTACAACAGTACCACCTTGCTGCCCTTCATGTCACTACATGATTAGGCCACCTCTCATCAGAGGTCATCGCAACTTCGGAACAACCGGGTCGTTGCCTTACAAGCAACGAGGTAGTTATCGACATTCACATGCCACACACAACTTTCACATGAACATGCAAACATCTGCCATATCAAATGTTCAAACAAGCTTGCCTGGTTCGGAGAAGTCGGAGTCTAGCTCGGCGAAGTTCGCGGCTCCGTCACCTCTCCCGGAACCTACGGCAATCACGAAACGGGGTACTAACGTGAAAACCAACACATGCACAGAAACCTTGCCAAATATTTTTCAAATAAATCCCATAAAAAACTAGATAAAATTTGAAGATTTTCAGAAAAAGAATCACTCAAAAATACCTTTTTATTAAAAAGTTATAAAGGTTTCTGTCCAGGGACCTTTCTGTAATGAAACAGAAAAGTTCCAGGGTTTTAACTGAGAAAACAGAAAACGGTTCGTTTGGAAATGCGCAAGCGCAAGAGAGAAGACGTATTTTGCCCGAAGGCGCCAACAGAAAACGTTTCGGGGAAAATAAACAGAGGCTGACACGCGGGGCCCGCATGTCAGGTTTGAAAGCTCGCCGGCGCCCGAAGACGGCGGTGGACGCCGGCGTCGAACCACGGCGAGTTAGGAGAAATGGAGGGTACCAAGAGCTTCAGTGTCTTCTTCCACGTAGGTGGGTGGTGGACTCGTCCAACGGGGAGCACCACGTCGACGGCGACACTATCTCCGGCGGACGGCGGTTCGGGTGAGGTTGGGGAACTCCGGTGGAGGGCTGCAAAGTATGAATTGAGGCGCGGGTCAGAACGGGTGATGCAAGGAGAAGCTACTGGCAAGAGAATGGGGGTTGCGGAGCACACACGGGGGCGAATCGGGCTGGACCCCGTGGCGGATCGCGGCGGCCGGAGTGGAGGAAGGAGACCCCCTCGCGGCTCTTCCAATGGCTGGGCGTGCTCTAGGGGAAGTGTAGGGCTGGTGGGTGCTCGAGTTGAAGCTCGGGGCCCCTATTTATAGGCAGCTCGACGGGGTGGCCGTGAACGGAGAATCTCCGGCGAGCGATTACGGCGGAGCAGTGGGTTGGCAGGGGGTTTGAGCGGTCGAGCAGCATCAGTGGATGTTACTGGACTCGATTTGCAGCTGAACGGGGTTGGTCTTGGCGTAATGGCGTCTGTCCACGGTGAGGTGACCGCACGGGCTCAACGGCGGCAGAGAGCGCGCTCCGCGCCATGGGGTTCACGACGAGAGCAGCAGCGCATTCGGGGGAGTGGACGGCCACGCGGCGGGCTCCGGTGGTTTGGGCGGCGCTGGGTGGAGTCGGCGGCGCCGTGTCTCCCGCTGGCGCCCGCAAAGCCGCCGCCGGCGTCGGTCACGGGGCGGCGCACCTTCTGTTGCTCGTCGCAGACGCCCGCAAGATGCCAGGCACTCGTGCGGTGCAGGAGCAAGTGGGCGAGGACGAGGAGCAAGGCGACGCGAGGGTACTGGCGAGATCGACGCCCGTCTCTGAAGAAAACGACAGTGAGCACTGCAGTGTTGTCTGAACTTACTGAAACTTGACATGACCAAGTAATGCAGGTGTTCGACAGTAGGTTTTGGTAAAGAGATGAATTTTGCTGGAGCTGTAACTTGGTGAGATGATCACTCAAAGCACCCAGGGGCTGCATGAATTTACTTGGAATTTTTGGGGAAGGTTTTGAATGAATTCCTCCAAATTTGGCAAATCTGGTCCAAACTTGCAGCTGATGTAGTTTGAAATTTTTGAACTGGAGACCAGTGGATCTTCATGGTTCCAGGTTGAGGGTTCAAAGGACTAGGAGGGGAAAGAAGTTTGGGGCCAAAAATCACAACAGAAAGAGGAGTTCCTTTGTAAATCTCCAAGTGGTAGAGTAGAAGACAGAAAATATTTGAATGAAATTTGAATGGAAATAAATACATGGGGAGGTTCAACTTGCTGGATTTGATGTAAATCATGATCCAGAGGTGAGGGATGAGTTAGGGGAGATCATTTGCACTAGGGTCATGGCAAGGAAGAATAGTTGAAAGTGGCAAAGGACTTTCCAAAAGCCATAGTGCAAACTTCAAAAAGTTTTACAAAAGTTATTTTCCCAAATGAAAACCATTTTGTCTTGAGTCCAAAAGAAAAGCAAGAACCTCCAAGGTCAAAGGCAGATCTTGGGTGAACCCAAATAAAATTTTTGCCATAAAGAAAATATATGAGAGGGAGAGTTCTCTTGAAGAAAAATTTTAAATCACTCCCCCCCAAGTCAAAATAAAAATCTTTTTTTTGAAAAATCCAAATAAAAACTTGGGTGTCACAGGGCTCCCTCTGACTGGAGCCCCCGGGGCATGTACAGCCAAGCCCTGACACATGGCTTGCATGACATGGCTAGACGAGGTGTGTCTGGGCACACCTAAGCCAGCGCGGGACTCACGAGGCCCTACCTCAAGGCGGGTTGCGCCTGAATTTGACAGTTGTAGTGGACCTGCGAGATGGTTAGACAACCTGCGCCGAATGAATCTCCCGAGGTGATCACATGAGAAGGCCAAACACCAACGACACCAGGAGGTGACGTGAACGGGGCCAGCCCGCCAGACAGAGCTCAATCGTTGGGTTTATCGGTGCTGCAGGGGCAGACCCGAGCAAAGATGCCATGTCCAGTCTTCTCATGCGAAAAATCCTGAAGAAAGACAACCGGCGCGCGGTTCCCGTGGTGGCGAGTCATCGGGTCGCGTGCCCTGGCTCGTCCGTACGCGATTAGCTCATGCGAGAACAAGGCACCAAGGGCCATGGGAGGTGACGTACACGGGAGCTGGCCCGCGAGCCAGAGCTCAGCCTCTTGGGTTTAGTGACGACGGACCCGAGCACAGATGCTGTGCCAGTCCTTAATCATGAGGTGGTCGTGGGCGGGCTTGCTAGGGCATACGACGTTCATGGTATGAACGTACCGGACAGACATATGATAATCGTGAAATAACTCATGGGAGGAGGCAAGCTAGTTCTGGTAAATGCAAGAACGATACATGACGCAGGGACGGACCCATGCGGCCTGGGGATGATGCAGACCGAGGGACGCCCCCAACAGAGTAAATATAAAGAGGCAAAGGATACACACCGCAGGGACAGGCCCGTGCGACCTGGGGACAATGCAGCCCTAGGGCGCCCCCAACTGAATGAGTCGGAGCACCTGGCACCGTTGCTGGAGGGGTGTTGAAGCAGCTGAAGACGCGCGCTGGTGGAGTTGCTCCTCACGAGCCGCCTGGGTCCTAAACCTCGGGAGACTCTGGGGGTCTCGGGGGCTCGCGAGGAGCCATCGCCATCTCCGCCTAGACTGCCTGAAGCCTGGTCTCCTAAACCGCCAGAACGCTCTGCAGGCGACGCTGGAAGGTAACAGCCGCGTTCGGCAAGCCGAAGGGCATGTGAAAGTAGATGTGAGATGGACCCTCGCACCGGCCAACGCGCGAAGGCCAGAGGCGCTCCTGGGACGCGGCTCTGTTGACCCTTGGGATGTTGACGCAGACGCGTAGCTCGTCATCCTCGCCAGGACAAGGAGCTACGCCAGGTGGTGGGCGGTGGTCGCCACACATGGCTCTCGCCTCTTGAAGCTCCTTGGTTGTCTTGGTGATGAACTCCTGGGCACCAGGTGAGGGAGTCCTGGATTAGGGGGTCCCCGAGCATCCGGGCTATGTAACATGGGATGGACTAATGGGCTGTGAAGATACGAGATTGAAGGCCTTCTCCTGTGTCTGGATGGGACTCTCCTTTGAGTGGATGGTAAGCCTAGCGTTCGGTTATGAAACTTCCTTTCTCTGTAAACCGACTCTATACAACCCTAGCCCCCTCTGGTGTCTATATAAAATGGAGGATTTAGACCGTAGGGATGATCACAATCATACAGGCTAGACATCTAGGGTTTAGCTATTACGATCTCGAGGTAGATCAACTCTTGTAACCCCTATACTCATAAAAGTCAATCAAGCAGGAAGTAGGGTATTACCTTCATCAAGAGGGCCCGTACCTGGGTAAACATCATGTACCCCGCCTCCTGTTACCTTCGATCCTCAAACGCATAGTTCGGGACCCCCTACCCGAGATCGGCCGGTTACACCGTCATTGGTGCTTTCATTGAGAGTTCCTCTGTGTTGCCGATAGAAGGATCAATGGCTCGCCTTGTCGTCAATGACAAAATCACCTCTGGAAGGGCCATAGTTTCTGGGCAGATCCTCCAGATCAGCAATTTCACCATAGGCGCCCGCCCGGCCATTAAGCCCAAGGCGGTCTCCCGGATTGCCAAAAATCATCTCCGCATCGACCCCGAAAGCATCGATAAGATGGATCCGGCAGATGTCTCATCTTTAAAAAAATTGCTAGATCGCATCGCTGCCCTGGGGGTCGCAACAGATTATGATCTGATTGGGCTTAAACCCGATCAGAGGAAATCAGATCCCCACGTGTCACCCACCTGGTGACTGTCGTGGAAGAGGAAGTTGAGGATACTGGTCATCCTATGCTAAAAACAAACTATGTTCGGATCTCCGAGCCCTACGAGCCGGACACCCATCTTCGAGAAGAGATCATCTGTCCTCCGAACATAGAATCAGGTGTTGAACCTAAAAACCCCTAGGACACTCCGAATCCTGGGCCAATGACCTTAGAAATTTTCCAAAACCTGAATTCCACGGCGGATCAGGGTTAGGATTTAAGCCCGCCCGCCCACCACAATCAGTACTCTCCAAGCGATTCCAGTTCCCCGGACATATGCGACTCAATGTATATAGGACAGCAACCTCAGGAAACAGTCCATCACTTTTGGTCTAGATTCCTACTTGTTAAAAACAAGATTAAAGATTGCTGCGACGACGATGCGGTATCAGTCTTTTGCCGCAACTGTACCGACGAGGGGATCCTCAGTGCCCTCAATTGATGCCGCATACTGCATTTCCAGATTTGGCACACATGGTACAGAAGGATTGCACAATGGAAAGCGCTTGGAAAGCCTAGACAGCTCGGTGGGAACCACCGGCCTTTAAGCCACCCACCGGTCCGGCAAAAATGATGCACCCTTTCGGGGCACCTGATCATTACTTCACGGAAAGGAAAATTAAGCCCTTACCGGGACATAGAACTGCCCTTGATGAATGGCTCGACAAGCCTTGTCAGATACACACGATGCTAAATTCCGAACCAACACATAGCCTTCGGGCATGTTGGATACTCTGGCAGGTGGCTAAAAGCGGTGAGGCCATCCTCACCAACACTACCCCGCCGAGGTACTCCCCCGAGAATAACGATCTCAATGTGTTTACAGTCTTCGAGACCTTTTCTTCAAATAATCGGCATAAGAGGGCACTCTGCGACCTCGCCGAAGTCAACCAAGTAGCCGCAATGAGCCCTTGGAACGATATGGAGATAACCTTCAAGGCTAATGACGAACCAAGGGCCCGATCAGTCCAAGCACCAACCGCTTGGTTCTAAACCCAACTGTAGACGTCTTTCGGCTCACTAAAGTGCTCATGGACAGCGGCAGCAGACTGAACCTCATCTATGAGGACACGCTCGATAAAATGCAAATAGACAAGAGGCGCATCGAGCAGAGCAGTACGACCTTTCGAGGTATCATCCCCAGCCGAGAAGTGCGGTGTTCGGGGAAAATAAAACTTGATGTGGTATTCGGCATGCCTAAGAACTACAGGTCCGAAGAGTTAATCGTCTAGGTGGCACCTTTCAACAGCGGATATAATGCCCTGTTAGAGCGAGATGCATTCACATGCTTTCAAGCCATACCTCATTACGGGTACATGAGCTCAAAATGCCCGGGCCCAACGGTGTTATCACTATCGCCAGTGATTCGGACATAGCACTCCGCACCGAAAACAAAACTGCATCCCTGGCCCTCGAGGCACTGTCTGAAGCCCTTGCGGCCGAGGAGCTCACCGCTCTGCGTTCCAAAGTGGACAGAGACGACATAATTCTTGATAAAAGGCCTAAATCCACTCTTTCAAGCCGGCAGATGAATTAGTCAAATTCCAAGTCCACCCAACAGATCCCAATAAAACAACAGCAATTGGGGCACAACTAGATCTGGCGGTCGATGCCGCTCTAAGAGCATTCTTGCGTGAGAATTGGGATATTTTCACCTCGCACCCTTCGGATATGCCACACACAAATTGGTCGAACACAGCCTCAATATAATAAAGGGGGTTCAAGCTAGTTAAGCAAGCGCTACGGCGATTTTCCGAACCCAAGCGGCAAGCTATGGGGGAGGAGCTACCCAAACTGCTCGAAGCCGGGTTTATTCGAGAAATAAAACACCCGGATTGGCTAGCAAACCTGGTCATGGTGCCAAAGAAGGACAAATCCTGGCGCCTTTGTGTCGATTTTAAAGACCTTAATAAAGCTTGCCCTAAGGACCCTTTCCCACTGCCCCGCATAGACCAAATCATTGATGCAATTGCAGGACACGATTCACTGTGTTTCCTCGACGCATACTCCGGATACCATCAGATTAAGATGAAGGAATCCGATTAGGCCGCAACGGCATTTATCACTCCGTATAGGCCTTTCTACTTTAACACTATGCCTTTAGGACTCAAGAATGCCGGTGCCACCTACCAACGCATGATTCAAACATGCCTGGAAAAAAAATTGGCAAGACGATGGAGGCATTTGGCAGTGGAGTGATACGTCCATTTTGCATCATGCTTTTAATTCAATATTTATTGCATCATGGGCTGTTATTACACATTATGACATAATACTTATGCCTATTCTCTCTTATTTTACAAGGTTTACATGAAGAGGGAGAATGCCGGCAGCTGGAATTCTGGGCTGGAAAAGGAGCAAATATTATAGACCTATTCTGCACAACTCCAAAAGTCCTGAAACTCCACGAAAGTCAGTTTTGGAATATATAAAAAATATTGGGCGAAGAAAGCACCAGAGGGGGCCACTCACCATCCACGAGGGTGGGGGACGCGCCCTATCCCCTGGGCGCGCCCCCTGCCTCGTGGGCCCCCTGGCAGGCCTCCGGTGCCCATCTTTGGCTATATGAAGTCTTTCGCCCTTGAAAAAATCAGAAGGAAGCTTTCGGGACGAAGCGCCGCTGTCTCGAGGCGGAACCTGGTGAAACCAATCTAGGGCTCCGGTGGAGCTGTTCTGCCGGGGAAACATCCCTCCGTGAGGGGGAAATCATCACCATCATCATCACCATCGATCCTCTCATCGGGAGGGGGTCAATCTCCATCAACATCTTCACCAGCACCATCTCACCTCAAACCCTAGTTCATCTCTTGTATCCAATCTTTGTCCCAAAACCTCAGATTGGTACCTGTGGGTTGCTAGTAGTGTTGATTACTCCTTGTAGTTCATGCTAGTTGGTTTATTTGGTGGAAGATCATATGTTCTGATCTCTTATGCATATTAATACCCCTCTGATTATGAACATGAATATGATTTGTGAGTAGTTACGTTTGTTCCTGAGGACATGGGAGAAGTCTTGCTATAAGTAGTCATGTGAATTTGGTATTCGTTCTTTATTTTGATGAGATGTATGTTGTCTTTCCTCTAGTGGTGTTATTTGGGCCTAGAGGAAGGCATTGGGAAGTAATAAGTAGATGATGGGTTGCTAGAGTGACAGAAGCTTAAACCCTAGTTTATGCGTTGCTTCGTAAGGGGCTGATTTGGATCCACATGTTTCATGCTATGGTTAGGTTTACCTTAATACTTCTTTTGTAGTTGCGGATGCTTGCAAGATGGGTTAATCATAAGTGGGATGCTTGTCCAAGGAAGGGCACTACCCAAGCACCGGTCCACCCACATATCAAATTATCGATGTAATGAACATGAATCATATGAGCGTGATGAAAACTAGCTGGACGATAATTCCCATGTGTCCTCGGGAGCGTTTTCCTTTGTATAAGAGTTTGTCCAGGCTTGTCGTTTGCTAAAAAAAGGATTGGGCCACCTTACTGCACTTTATTTACTTTTGTTACTTGTTACCCATTACAAATTACCTTATCACCAAACTATCTTTTGCCGATAATTTCAGTGCTTGCAGAGAATACCTTACTAAAAACCGCTTGTCATTTCCTTCTGCTCCTCGTTGGGTTCGACACTCTTACTTATCGAAAGGACTATGATAGATCCTGTCGTGGGATTGTCAGGGCAGATGTCCTAGTGCAAGGACTTAGTTGTGGAGCCATCACAATGAGATTAGCTTAAAGGGGTTAAACGGAACAAAGGACACAAGGAGTTATACTAGTTCGGCCCCTTGCGGTGAAGGGGAAGGCCTAATCCAGTTTGACGTGGTATTGCTAGGGTTTTGATGACCAGGGAGCGAATATGCTTGACCTGGCTCTTGATCTGTTGTTTCTTGTCCCTAAACCATCGTCGGGTCATCCCTTTATATACACAGGTTGAAGCCCCGCGCTTCACAGAATCCCAGCCAGCTCATAAACGTGATCGGCTTGGTATCTACTCTTTCCTATCTTACAATACAAGTCATACACCTACGGAGGTTTTCATCTATGGGCCCTAACCTGCCTCTGGGCTTTGGGCCTTCTTATTTAGTCTCCTTCGTAAGTCGCCATATTCTGTGTCTTCATGGGCTTCAATACTAGTAAATCATCATGAGTATAATCCGGCCCCTCCTGGGCGGTTTATACTTAATAGTTATATCCCCAACATTAGGCCCCAGGTTGATTTGAACTTGTTCATGTCAGTCTTCAACACTTTAGGAAAAATCTCTCCTTCATTACCTTTGCGAAACTTATAACTCGCCATGACATCACCCTCTGGAATCATGATAACCAGCGTGATGTCACCTGCCATTAATTTTACACAGCCAAAATCTTTAATGTATCTTCAAAAATCGAGGCGTCTGCACTGTTGCATATCCGTTTTTTGAGCTCCTCGATTCCCGCTCTTGCCACTTATCCATTCGCCTTATAAATAGGGCCGGGGGTCTGTTTCACTTTTTCCCCCTCTGCCTCTTCATCTTGTCTTCTTCCTAAGGACGTCATAGCACTCGTGCTCCGCCGCCGCCGTCGACCCTCACCTCTGCTTCATCAACGGCCGCTGCATCAACCTGTGCGGACCAGATTCCACTCGCGCGCCTCTGCCCCTCAATAGCCTCAGTAAGTTCTTCCTCCTCCCCTCCATAGATATCATTAGGGTTCGTACGAGCTCATGGAGGTTCGGTGCTGTTCTTCACCTGTTCTTCACCGTAGCATAAATGGCGGATTCAAACTTGATATTTTCCTGTGCGGTAGTTGCATAGTCCTTCTTTCCCCATCAGATCATCTCTTTTTAGGCTGAAAATCCTATCTGGAACTTCATAAACTGTTCAAGTACAAATATTTAGTTCTGAATATATTTTCTTTTTCTCACACGCGGTAGATTCGAAATTGTGATATCAATCTGTGAAAACTGTTTTTCATCACTTAGTCATTTTCCAACTTCAGATCTATACTTTCAATATCTGCGTAGGCGGTTTAACTCAGAAAATAATAACCCGCTAGGTACAATTAGTCCCCTCTTAAACTGCCAATTGCTCATCTCTGCAACTTGATAACACCAATCTCCGGTTTAACTCTTTTGCATGCTTCAACACTTTCTGCCTTTTAACTTTTAACAGATTAATCATGAATCTTAAACCGGCACAAACCTTCTTCCAGGTTATCGAATAAATGGCCAAGTCCTTTTATTCCTGCAACTGGGTTCAATCCCGGGTTACAGAAGAAAAACTGAACGGGTGTGTTGCTACTAGCGCTTTAGCCAAAAAGGAAGTCATCCACTGGAGAGTCCCTGGTACTGAAATTCTCCTGCACTCAAGGAAGGGGAAGTGATCGTTTTTGTTGACCATCTGAGTCGAGGATTCGGCCCTCCCGGATCAAACTTTTTCCGTGATGTGCTTCATTTACTCCAACTTCACCCTCAAGATATTGGACCGAACTTCGTATCCAATATTTTCAATTTCCAAGTGTTCTGTGAAGCTTACCTGCAAGAGGAGCCCACGGTCGAGTTGTTCAGAGATTTCTACTATTTAAACCGCCGTATAGAATTTGTGGACGGGCCCAATACCGAACTTGGCGGGGTGTCAATCCAAAAGAGGAAAGATGTCAGCTTCCCTCATGCTAACCATCATAGCCACCCCAAAGACTGGAATCAAACTTGGTTCTATTGCCAAGATACATCTCCAGCTAGTGAGAATCCTCTGTCGGGTTACCGTGCTCACCGTCTTAGCAGTACAAATCCACTCCTCCAAATATTCAGTGCGAAGGAACGGGCCAAGTATGCACCACAGCTTTCAAAGCTCAGAGCCTTTGTGGCAAACGGTTTGACAGGCGTTGACTTCGTCCGTTGCTGCGTGGCTTGGAGTATTTTACCCTTAAGTCGTCACCCCGGTTTAATGTGTGAATACACAGGGGATGTGAAAGACCCTTAATGCCACGTTAATATTCAGCTGACTGACGCTAAAGTTATGGAAAACGTCAAGAAAATGTTGGATATACCGATGGCTGAGTGCAACAAAACAGGACTTATTCCTTTCTGCGGTTCAAATAAACCGCCAGCTGTAAGAATTGCCCAACTCCTGCTTAATCCATATTTTCAATACTCCCTCATGATCTTTTCAACTTTTAACAGGGTGAAGATCCATTCTGGAAGAGGCAACCGCAGGATAAATCGTCCAAAATAGCTCGCCCCAAGACCACAGTCACCAAGAAGCCTGCCAAGAAGAAAACCGTCGATTCTGCCGTGTTAAACATTGATGATGACAATGATAACCCGGAGTCAGAGGTAGAACTTGATTCACTTGGCTCCTTTTTCATACACCTCATTGACAATGATTGTTATGAGGACGACGCAGAAGCCAGCCGTGCAAGTGACGCAGAGGTAATTATTCTCTCATCCGGCTCAGAACCTCTGCCCACACAGAAAACCCGACAAGCAAACCGGAAAGTAAGATTTTCTCACCCTCTAGCTCACTTGGATCCAAACTTTCTTTTGAAGAAATAGCAACACGAAGCTCGCCGCACAACCCGGCATAGCGGCCATGTGGTAACTTCCTCCGGTTTACCGAACACGTCGGTTCGTAAACGCCGCCCAGAGGTCTCTTATACTTCTGACACATGTCATCCTAAGGCGGGTTATTTCCGACAACCTCTTAATCCTTCTGATTCAAATTATCAGGGAACTTCCCATTCTTCCTCTGGCGAGTCAACAGGAACGCAAATTCCAACCCTCAAAACGGTTCCTGGGTGAGCATATTTAATTGACCCTTCATATTTATACTTGATCATTATACTAACCTGCTTCTTGTGTCTTATTTTCAGAGCCAAGGCCAGACCCAGCAAGAAGGCCAAATTGAATAATCCGGTTAATGACTCCAATCCATCTGAACCGGAAAGTACCCCAGAACCTTCTAATCCAAATACAGAAGCTATTCTTGATGATCCGCCACCGCAAGATCATGAAACTGAAGTTGAACATATGGAAGTTGATCCGATGATGCATGTTGATAAACCGCCAAGCCTAACTAAAGTCATTGATGACAAACACTGACGATGTTATGGTCACTGGTGTTAGTTATACAGCCCCAGGCAACCCCGCTGCTCTGTCAAAACATAGTGCCAAAGAAGAATTTTCTAATGTTGACAAAGGCAAGTGGAAGGCAGACTTGGAAAGCTATGCCCACCTCAGCGCCCAAGATATCCATTCTGGGTTTTTAAACCGTTTGTACACAAGCCGTGACTATGAAGCCAGTTTACTGAATATGATGAAGGAGTGATACGAGGTAAATGTTGTTAACTCTACATAAATATTCTTCCCTTAGCCGCCAAGTTTATTGGACATCAAAGAATAGAATGTACTGTAAACTTCCAAGAACCATATAGATCAACTCCAGTAGCCCCCAAGGGCCGGTTTGTACTGCCAATATGAACCAGGACTTGTAGGATAAGAACCCTTCAATTTTGCCTATGTAGCCCCCAAGGGCCGGTTTATACTTTCAAGATGAACCGGGACTTTAGAATAACAACTCTTCAATTTTTCCTGTATAGCCCCCAAGGGCCGACTTAACAAATATGTTCAGTTCGGACTATTGATACTATAAGGCTTCAAAATTTTTGTTTAGGACTTTTTGTAAACCGGTTGACCACCGAGCTGATAGTTGAAGAAAAATCCATAGCTTTTAACTGTAGCAAACATGCATTAGCCCCCAAGTGCTAAGAATAATACTTGTATTGAGCTTGGAACTTCTAAATTTTTTGATAAGAAGCAATAGACATTAGTCCCCAAGTGCCAAGAATAATACTTGTATTGAGCTTGGGACTTTGAATATGCAATTTCATCTCATAAGTTGCTGGTCTTGCAGGCTGTGCTTAGCAAGAAGGAATCCCAAATCGCCGACCTTCAAGACAATATTAAATCGCAACAAACAGAGATTTCCAAGGCCAAGGATGAACTGACCAGTGCCTTAGCAGCAGTGGAAAAACTGAAGGAAAGCTTCAAAAACGAGCGGGCAAGTTGGGATACAGAAAAGACAACTCTGCTGAAGAGGCCTGAGGATGCTGAAGCGGCCCTTAATCCGATGGCGGAGGAGCTGAGTGGCTTGAAACAGCAAATAAATGCCATGACTGCTGCCGTTTTTTGGTAAATAGATTCTTCATAAGCTTTAAACATGTATTATCCAATAAACTGCCGGTTTACAGACGTTTTTTATGATGCAGGACCGCGCATTGCTCATCTTGGCTCGGATATGCGGAAAAAACTGAAAGCTGCCTATACACTAATAGAGCAATTATATATCGGCGCACAACGGGTCATCTACATAGCTTCCCATAACAAGCCGCCCCCAACTTTGATCAAGGAAACATTGGAAAGGCTGTCTATGATGCCTGCACGGTTTGAAGAACTAAAGAGATCAGCTGCAAGGGTAGGTGCTCTTACCCACTAACTCGGGCCAAAGCATGGATATCTGATCTTGATCGGACTGATTTGGCGAACGGCTACCCAAGAATAAAGGAGGATGCATCAGATTTTAATACTGATGACCTCGGAGCCCTTACGAGGGAGATGCGCCCACTGGCTAGTAAATTGGCTGAGGAGACCGATCTTCCAATCAGTCGGTTTACGATGCCAACAATAAGAGAGTTAAAGCGGGACTTTATGATGCTCCAAGCCTTACTCCTCCAATCCGTAAGCACACTTATGCACCTAATGTTGACCCTTCCCCACTTATAAGTGATGAAGCTGTATTCAAAGCCTTAACTGGGATCGATTGGACAACCATTGACTTCCAGCCACTGGGTAGAGAAGAAGAAGATGAACCGACGCTGGATGATCCACAACCTTCAAGTCCACCAGGCCAAGATTCATAAACCGGAGGCTGGCTGAACATCTGCTCTCTGCAAGACATGTTAAAACAATTATTCTTTTGGGCATCACACGCCTTGTAATAGGCTAGCTTAGACTCTTGATCTGCTATACCATCGCACATATTTTCTTTGCATGACACTGTTGATCCGCCATGTTAAGATATGTCGTGTATGCTTATGATATTAGCAATTTGAATCCGTTCCGGCATACAACAGATTAAAAATTGTCCTGGCGGTTTACCGCTGGACGGGTTATAATACCCAATATAAAGCCATGGGCAATTAACATAGTTTATAACCAAGGTTGGACTTTTAAGGATAACCATATAGAAAATATATCATACCTGTGACATTTGATCACATTGTTAGTTTACCAAGCCAGTGTAATAAGGGTGATAACCCAAAATTTGAGCAGTGGTAATTATCATATATTGCCGGATTATGAACAAAGGCATGGCGGGTTAATAAACACCGGATGTAATCTTATCTCATCCTGGCGATTTATAGTCGAAAGCCAGGCCGGGTTAATAAACACCGGGTAGTTTCATGTATGAACCATAAGGCATCAGAGCCCTCATCGACTTTTTAACCATGTATGACTATGTCACATGAGAAAAAACCTCAAAAAATGTTCATATTAAACAACAAAAAATCAAGGCTTTCATAGGCGGCCAGGCCTAAAACTCAAGTGCTTTCACGGGCTGCACATCCACTGAGTTAAACCTTTATACAAACCTTATAAGCCGGACCTCACACAGCCAATCGTCATTTTAACTTTGACAAGTTCAGGGTCTGTATAAGATTGACTTGTCAAAAGTACGGCGGGTCGTTCCAGGATTACCTGGGCAGAGTGGCAGACTTAAAAAGGCAGGATAACCCGGGGTTTTAGGTGAATACACCTGGCTTCCAAGCCTGGCTTTTAAGCCTGTTACAAGGGTCATAAAAACTCTTTGTTCTTTAGAACAAAGAGCCCCCAAGCAATATTTTGAGCTGTGCTCAAGGGGTACCTATGTTTTTTTATGTGTGGCCTATAAGCCGGATCAAAGGGTAATCATAACTTCGTTGTATGAAGCAGAAGCCCCCAAGTGACCCAAAACTCGTTATTTAAAGAGAACGACAGAGGCCCTGCTTTAACAGGGATGCTGGTTTTATTATATTGATAATAATATATACATTGTCAAAATATGTACATCAGAAGAGCCAGTGGCTTAGGTATAGTAGGGCCGAAGATGAGCAATATTCCACGGCCGATGGGTCTCCTCCTCCGACTTACGTGAGTCTTTGTGCTCTCGAACATTGATAAGGTAGTAGGACCCATTGTTGAGATTCTTACTGACCACAAAAAGCCCTTCCCAAGGTGGGGATAACTTGTGCATATCAGTATGGTCCCGGATAAGCCGGAGCACCAGATCGCCTTCTTGGAAAGTTCTGGTTTTAACCCGGCGACTGTGGTAACGGCGCAGATCTTACTGATAAATCACCGAACGAGCCGCTGCGATGTCACGCTCCTCATCCAACAGGTCTAGTGCTTCCTAACGTTCTTTTTTGTTGTCAGCTTCAACATAAGCCGCCACACGAGGTGAGTTGTGATAGACATCACTAGGGAGAACCGCCTCTGCTCCGTGAACCATGAAGAAAGCCGTGTAACCCGTAGATCTGTTGGGGGTGGTATTAATGCTCCATAACACGGAAGGTAACTCCTCCACCCAACAACCTGGCGTACTCTGTAAGGGAACCATAAGCCGGGGCTTGATGCCTCTCAGGATCTCTTGATTGGCTCTCTCAGCTTGACCATTAGATTGGGGGTGAGCCACTGACGACACATCAAGCCGTATATGCTCACGTTGACAAAATTCTTTCATAGCACCCTTGCAGAGATTAGTGCCATTGTCTGTTATAATGCTGTAAGGAAAGCCAAAACGGAAGATCACCTTCTTCATGAATTGAACCTCCGTTGCCGCATCACACTTACTGACCGGCTCTGCCTCTACCCACTTTATGAAGTTATCAACCGCCACCGAAAGGTGGGTCTTCTTATCCTTGGACCTCTTAAAAGGTCCAACCATATCAAGCCCCCAAAATGCAAACGGCCAAGTAATTGGAATCATCCTCAATTCTTGACCCGGTACATGAGCTCGTCGCGAAAATTTCTAACGTCCGTCGCATTTACTGACCAGATCCTCAGCATCAGCATGAGCCGTCAGCCAATAAAATCCATGATGAAATACTTGGCCATAAGAGACTTAGAGCCAGCATGGTGGCCACAATCTCCTTCATAAATCTCGCACAGAATCTCACAACCTTCTTTAGGTGAAACACAACGTTGAAACGCCCCTGTGACACTCCGATGATGTAGCTCCCCGTTGACAATAGTCATTGACTTTGACCGCCGGGTTATTTTCCTGGCCAAAGTTTCGTCCTCAGGTAACTCGCCCTGGGTCATATAAGCCAAATATGGAACTGTCCAATCAGGAATGACATGAAGAGACGCCACCAACTGAGCTTCTGGGTCAGGAATAGCCAAATCCTCCTCTGTAGGTAACTTGACCGATGGGTTATGCAAAACATCAAGGAAAACGTTAGGCGGCACCGGTTTATGTTGAGAACCCAACCGGCTTAAGGCATCAGCCACTTCATTTTTCCTCTCATCAACATGCTCAACTTGATAACCCTTGAACTGACCAGCAATAACATCCACCTCCCGTCGATAAGCCGCCATGAGTGGATCCTTAGAATCCCAAGTACCAGAGACTTGTTGAGCCACCAAATCTGAGTCACCAAATCACCTTACCCGGCTTAGGTTCATCTCCTTAGCCATCTGAAGACCGTGGAGCAAGGACTCATATTCAGCTGTATTGTTAGTGCACGCGAACATCAAACGGAGAACATAACAAAATTTATAACCTGGAGGGGAAGCGAGCAAAACTCCATCCCCCGAGCGCTCTAATTGCCTGGACCCATCAAAGTGAATAGTCCAATATGTGTTATCTGGCTTTTCCTCGGGCATCTGCAGCTCTGTCCAGTCATTGATGAAATCCACTAGTGCCTAAGACTTTATGGCCGTGCGAGGCATATATTTCAAACCATGAGGACCAAGCTCAATGGCCCACTTGCCTATCCAACCTGTGGCTTCTCTGTTCTGAATAATAACCCCTAAAGGAGCAGAACTAACCACAGTGATGGGATGACCCAAAAAATATTGCTTAAGCTTCCGACTGGCCATGAAACACCCCATATACAAATTTCTGCCAGTGCGGATATCTCTGCTTGGACTCAATAAGCACCTCGCTGATGTACTAAACCGGCCTTTGAACCGGATATTCCTTTCTTGCCTCCTTTCGTTCCACCACAATAGCCACGCCGACAGCCCGGGCATTAGCAGCCACGTACAACAACAATGGCTCTTTATCAACAGGAGCAGCCAGAACGGGTGGCTCAGCCAGCTGCTTCTTCAAGTCCTCAAACGCTGCATTAGCGGCATCACTCCAGGCAAAATTATTTGTCTTTTTCATCATCTGATACAGAGGGATAGCCATCTCTCCCAACCGGCTTATGAACCGGCTTAACGCCGCAATACGACCCGCTAGACGTTGCACATCATTGACACACGCCGGTTTAGCCAGAGAAGTAATGACTTTGATCTTCTCCGGATTAGCTTCAATTCCCCTGTTAGACACCAGAAAGCCCAAGAGTTTGCCTGCCGGTACACCAAAAACACACTTGGCCGGGTTAAGCATCATCTTATAAACCCGGAGATTATCAAAGGTTTACTTCAAATCGTCTATCAACGTTTCCTTCTTTCTGGATTTCACCACAATATCATCAACATAAGCATGAACATTGCGCCTCATCTGATTGTGAAGGCAATTCTGCACACATCACTGGTAAGTCGCCTGGGCACTCTTGAGCCCAAGGCATACACATAGCAGAAGGTTCCAAAGGGAGTTACAAAAGCTGCCTTCTCCTGGTCCTTAACTGCCATCTTGATCTGATGATAACTAGAATAAGCATCCAAAAAACTCAAGCGCTCACAACCCGCCGTAGCATCAATAATCTGATCAATACGAGGGAGAGCAAAAGGGTCAGCTGGACAAGCCTTGTTTAAGTCCATGTAGTCCACACACATACGCCAAGTGTCGTTCTGCTTAAGTACCAGCACCGGGTTAGATAGCCACTCAGGATGAAAAACCTCAACAATAAACCCAGCCGCCAAGAGTTGGGCTACCTCCTCACCGATGGCCTTACGCCTTTCCTCATTAAAACGACTAAGAAACCAGTTGACCGGCTTAAACTTGGGATCAATATTGAGAGTGTGCTCAGCGAGTTCCCTCGGTACACCTGGCATATCAGAAGGTTTCCATGTAAAGATGTCCCGGTTCTCATGGATGAACTCGATGAGCACACTTTCCTATTTCGGGTCCAGATTAGCGCTGATACTGAACTGCTTTGATGAATCGCCAGGAATAAAATCAACCAGCTTGGTATCATCTACCGATTTAAACTTCATGACCGGGTCATGCTCTGTAGTTGGCTTTTTCAAGGATGTCATATCCGCCGGATCAACATTGTCTTTATAAAATTTTAACTCCCCCGTTGCACAAACCGACTCAGCATAAGCTGCATCACCTTCTTCGCATTCCAAAGCAATCTTTCGGCTCCCATGCACTGTGATGGTCCCCTTATAACCCGGCATCTTGAGCTGCAGATAAACATAACAAGGCCTGGCCATGGACTTGGCATAAGCCAGCCATCCAAACAAAGCATGATAAGGGCTCTTGATTTTCACCACTTCAAAGGTCAGTGTCTCCGACCTGGAGTCATGCTCATCTCCCAAAGCGACCTCCAAAACTATCTTTCCAACAGGGTACGCCGATTTACCAGGCACCACACCATGGAAGACAGTGTTCGACGGTTTAAGATTTTTATCTGTCAACCCCATGTGACAGAAAGTTTCGTAATAAAGGATATTGATGCTGCTCCCTCCATCCATGAGTACCTTGGTGAACTTATACCCTCCGACCTGAGGTGCAACCACCAATGCTAGGTGACCCGGATTATCAACCCGGGGCGGGTGATCTTCCCGACTCCACACAACGGGCTGCTCAGACCAGCGTAAGTAACGGGGAACTATCGGTTTAACAGCGTTCACCGCCCTCTTATGAAGCTTCTGATCCCATTTGCACAAACTTGTGGTGAAAACATGGTACTGCCCACTATTCAACCGCTTTGGGTTACTCTGATACCCAGGTTGCTGCTGCTGATTCCCCTGACCTGACTGTTGATGGTATCCACCCTGATTGCCTTGATTACCTTGGAACCCAGAGCTAGACCCGCGGCCGCCGTAACCCGGTCCATGAGAGCCGGATCCTGAGCCACCACCCGGCCCATGATTGTCTTGAAAACGATTGGAATTTTTATACTCCTTCACAATGAAGCAATCCTTCCAGAGGTGGCCCGACGGTCTTTCTCGCGTCCCATGCCTTGGGCAGGGCTGATTTAGCATCTGCTCAAGATTAAAGCCTGATCCTTCGGTTCGTGGGGGCGGTTTACCCTTGCGACACTGGCCATTATTCTGCGTGTTGGTGTTAGCCACAAAGTGCAAACTATTATCAGCTTTGTGCTTACCATTACCTCCCTGATTCGTCGGGTTATGCTACTGCCCTCTGGTGCTGTCGCTCTTCTTTCCCTTTCCCGACTTTTCATCATCAGACTCGGGGTCCTTGATACCATCAGAGTCAGTGTATTTAACCAGAGCCGCCATGAGTGTTCCCATGTCATTGTAGTGGCATTTGAGCCGTCCTAATTTCTGCTTTAGGGGCGTGAAATGACAAATGTTCTCCAACATTAAGACTGCTGAATCAGCATTGATGCGATCTGACGAGTGCAGTATTGTTGAGACCCGGCGCACCCAATGAGTTGTCGACTCACCTTCTTCTTGGACACAGGCGGCTAAATCCACAATTTACATGAGCTGCTTGCATGTATCTTTAAAATTCTGGATAAACCGGGCCTTTAACTCGGCCCATGACCCAATGGAGTTGGCGGGGAGCCCCTTCAACCAAGTGCGGGCCGTCCCCTCCAACATCAGGGGGAAAAATTTAGCACACGCAGCATCGCTAACATCTAGCAATTCCATGGCCATCTCATAACTCTCAATCCATGCTTCAGGAGGTAAATCGGCTGTATAATTAGGCACCTTGCGAGGACCCTTGGAATCCTTGGGCAGACGCTCATTACGTAGAGACAATACTAAACATGGCACGCCCAAATTCCTAAAGGTTACACCTGGCTCCACCGAAGTTGTTGGACGAACCGGAGTAGGTTGATGGGCCGCATACTACGCCGCTAGCTCGGCCTCTCGACGTGCTCTACCTTGATCCACTACATTCTGAGCATCAGTACCATCGCCTGCGGGCTATGTCCATGAGGCGGGTTATGGTTTCGTCCACTGCTTGACACAGCCGGCTCGTCGATATGCCTGCTGTTACTCCGGCTCGGGCGAGGGGTGGAATGAATCCTGTCACAACTGTGAGAATAAGCCTGCTACTGGACCAGTGATGTCCGAAGGAGCTCTCTAGCCCTCCGTATTTCAACCGCCGTCGGAGACTCGCCTTCAACCGGGAGAGCCGCCAATCGTGATGCCGCGGCGATCATGTTATCCAAAGGGTTAGAGTAATGACCCGGTGGCGTCGGCACGTGCTGCAGCGGGTTATTGTTCTGACGAGGTGGGTCCGTCATACGCGGCTGAATCGGCATACCCGTCCTAGGTGCCTCGACCCGGTTTACCACTGTCGGGTTACTGGTTCCTGCTCCTGGCGTGTTAAAGAGGTTTCTTGCCTCGTAAACCGAGGGCAGACGAGTCTGATGCCTCCTCCTCATGACTACGTTTGAAGCGTTCTGATCTAGCATGAGCCGGTAAGACTCCGACTGAATCCGCTGTGCCTGAGCATCCAAAGCAGCCCGCTCCTCGGCCATCCTCGTGTTTTCTGCGTTGAGCTCCTCCTTGGCCTGTGCTATCTCATCACGCAATTTTGCGACCGCCGCATTATGCTGATCTTGATCCGCCGGGTTAACCATGGTTGTTAACAATGCTATCACCTTAACCAGCAAGTCAGTTAAGACCTGAGCCGGCGGGCGCACAGGGCCTCCTGCCCCGGCAGGCGTTGCCGCAACTGATCCGGAATTCAGCTCTGCTGCAGTCGACGAGTGTTGCACGGGTTGTGTACTGGCCATGAAGATTGCAACCCAGTTCGGCGGCTCGCAGGGGTCCGGAATACTGTCGCCATCGAAACAGCTCACAAGCCGGCCGTCTTGCAGTTGATACAATGACTTGGTCTCACGGGTGGACTACTCACCATCCGAGTAAACAATCGTCTCACCACCAGTTGCCGATCTATCCTCAGATTCCGCTCCATGGATGAATCCCACGAAGGCACGGTTCATGGCGGGCCGAACCCAGGCAGGTCTCGCACGCTGAGCCGTCTCGATGATGTCGGTGCAGTTGTCCGGCTCAGGGCCCGGTTCGCCGATCTTGCCGATGAAAACGTGAATTTCGCCGAAAGGGACCTGGTACCCGTACTCAATTGAGCCGGCCTCGGGGCCCCAGCCTGCGTCGTCGATGTATAGCTTGCCGTGACGACTCTTGGTCATCCGGCCCACGGCGTATCCCTTGATCCCTTCGAAGTTTCCCTCTAAGAACTTGAAACTATCGTGCGATAGCCCCACGGTGGGCGCCAACTGTCGTGGGATTGTCACGGCAGATGTCCTAGTGCAAGGACTTAGTCGTGGAGCCATCACAACGAGATTAGCTTAAAGAAGTTAAACGGGACAAAGGACACGAGGAGTTATACTGGTTCGGCCCCTTGCGGTGAAGGTAAAGGCCTAATCCAGTTTGAGGTGGTATTGCTAGGGTTTCGATGACCAGGGAGCGAATATGCTTGACCTGGCTCTCGATCTATTGTTTCTTGTCCCTAAACCGCTGCCGTGTTGTCCCTTTATATACACAGGTTGACGCCCCGCGGTTCACAGAATCCCGGCCGGCTCATAAACGTGTCCGGCTCAGTATCTACTCTTTCCTATCTTACAATACAAGTCATACACCTATGGTGTTTTACATCTATGGGCCCTAACCCGCCTCTGGGCTTTGGGCCTTCTTATTAAGTCTCCTTCGTAAGTCACCATCTTCTATGTCTTCATGCGCTTCAATACTGGTAAATCATCATGAGTATAATGCGGCCCCTCCTGGGCGGTTTATACTTAATAGTTATATCCCCAACACCTACCATTTGAAATAACGTACAAACCACGCCGAGCAATTAAATCTCCGGTGTTGGCCGACTTCGTTGCCGAATGGACAGAAGCCGAACTCCCTAAAGAGTCTGTCACGCCTGGATTTTTGAGATAATAATTTCCCAGAAAAACGGCCTTGTGCCCATCAGCCCCAGGATTACTGTTAGCTGATGAGGCACCAACTTGATACAAGAATTCCAAGCGAGGTACAAAAATATGTAGTACAAGACCATTTAGGCCTAGGAGTACAACACTTGGTTTCTAGTGGTTGAGGGCGGAAGCGGTTGGATACATCTGCGTCTATGGGACTCCATTTCCCACAAGAACAGCTGACAAGGATAACTCCTATCTTCGCGAGGCTGCAAATGTCAACATGTAGGTTCCGAGGTTGTCGCCGCGATGCTAATCTCCAAGCAAGGAATCTGGCCAAGACAATAGCCAGGGACAAGCCAGTGAGTACGTTTGAATGTACTCGCAAACATTAAGAACACGGGTATAATATATCAAACATACTCCGGATTATTATGTGATCACACGTCTGTCACGAAAAGTACGAAAAACCAAGATGCACACATGTGAGTGAAAATAAACGAATATAAAGTACTGGGTGCCAAGCGAGGGTCTGAATGACTCCTCGAGAGGAAACTGCAAGAATAGTAATACTGGTGCCAAACGAGTGTCTGAATGACTCCTCGAGAGGAAAATCTAAGAATAGTAATGCCGCAGTCGGGCGTCTGAGCGACACCACATAAAGGGCTTATAAGGGAATAATCACAGTGAATATCCAGGAGGTAGAACCATCCCAGGGATACTCAAAAAAAATACATAATGTAAATGGTTAGTCCAAAGTAATGAAGATCACAATCCATATGTGCCACAATCATAAGCAATAATTAGTTCAGTTGTTTCTCCAACCGAAAACCGATAAAATGGTCTAGTCGAAACGTATCTCCATCCGAATATCGTTACTGAGTTCTAGCTAATTCGTTCTCCATCCGAAAACCGTCACTAAGTTCTAGTTAAACCGTTCTCCATCCGAATACCGTTACTAGTTTCAACTCAGACTGTGGTCTTTACTCAAGAACATGACCATCCAACAGGATATATCCTCTGCAGAGGGAGTACCATTTTCCACGAGTAACGGGTTTACTTAGTCCATCGGGACTAATTCCTTCTACGGCCTTTTAATTGAAAACACGCCTGACCTGCACACACCAGCTTAACTCACCGGTGCCTGGAATCACCCACGACACCTGCCAAGCAAAACTCTAAGTGGGGAGGCTACAACCTCGACGTAGCATGGGATCAAATTTCTATTCGCGCGCTCTAAGGGGGTGCCCCCCCTCTCGGTCCCAACCGGAAACACCCATGCCCCCTGACCAAGTGGCCTGCCTACCGGAGGCCTCCGGTATCTTCCACTATGGCCCCTCTGTACGGTTTGTGCTTTGGTAGGGTTGACAACTTACTGAACCATACCCTGTCCCCTGCAGGGACAAGTGGTGGTACCAACAAATAAGGAAGCTATTGATCAAGACTCGATGTGCAACCGACTCAGGTGGTCCAAGAATCCTCCAACAATATAACCACTAGTGAAATAAATCACCACTCCTCGAGCCTCACCATGCCATACCGGGCATACTCGTCTCGACGAGGGACTAGGGACAAGCTCGTGTCTACCCAAGACCACGACTTTCCCGGCTTCCTACCGGTATGCATGAGGAGCTCACGAGGATGATCCAAATCACTAATGTATCCATTGCTGACCACAACACAACTCCAAAGTGCACTCATGCATGAGACTATATCGGTACATAAGGCCAGCGCATATACCAAGTCAAAAGGTGTTGTGATCGCACCAGAACACCCCAACAAAATATTATGCTAGAGTTCAGAAATGCTTTCCTTCAAGAGTATGCAAAGGATGCACTTATTGGAAGCTTTCCCTTTTCTCCAAAAATCCTATTTTGCAAAATACACAAATAACAAATATTTCAAACACAGTAACAAAAATTGTCTCAAATATTTTTGAAATAAATCTTAAAATAAACTAGATGAAATTTGAGAGAGGTAGGAAAAAGAATCAACTCGTTTGGAGTTTTATTTTAAAAGTTATATCTGGTCAAAGTCTGGTCAAAGTCTGTTTTTAAATAAAACCAGAAAAGGAAACGATTCAGAAGGAATACGCTTTCGCAGTAGAGGAGACGCACTCGGGAGTTAGCGCCTTCACTTAAACAGAGAGAGAACGGCCGCGCGGGTCACTGACAGTGGGTCCAGAGGGCCCACTGGTCAGGTTTGACCGTTCTTCCCTCCTCCTCTCTTCTGCCCGACGGGAGCGAGGCTCCGGCGATCGCCGTCGACGAACGGCAGCACCTCACGGGCATCCAAAGGCGGGGATGGAACGGCTAGACCGAGGCGGTCCCCTAGGTGGTTGTTGGGTCGACGGAGGTGGAAGGAGTCGCCGGCGGCGAGCTCCGCGGCGGAGGGAGGCTACGGTGGCGAAGTGCTTTTTGTGCTCCGGTGGTCTCCGATCGAAGTTGGGTAGCTGGGCAGCTCCGCAGGAACTATGGGAGGCTACCGGTGGCGTTGGTTGGGCGAAAGGGTGGCTGGTTGCGACGAATCGCACCGGAGCTTAGCGGCGGCCGAACTGGCCGGAGTTGGAGAGGACGGTCCTCTCCGGTCAATCTACTGCTAGGGGAGCTCTACGGGGAGGGTCTGGGGTTGCTTGAGTGTTCGGTGAGGCTCGGGGTTCCCTTTAAATAGGCGCTTGAGGCTGGCTCCCGCGGTGGCCGAGGATAAGATCGCCGGCGACCACTTTCCTGTAGTGGCAGGGCATCGTGGCGGCGACGAAAGCGTGCCGACGAGCGGGAGGATAAGCACGGCCTGTGCTCTGGGGCAGCTGGCACGCTGGCGTGGTTTGGTCGGTACCGAACATGGCAGAGGCCACTGCCGACACCGGCGTGCCGCCAAGGGCGAGGCCAGCGGCGTAGCAGGGCGCCAGAGATGCCGTGGAGCAGGGAGCGGGCTAGTGCGCGGTTCAGCGATGAAGTAGGGGCCAGGGACGGGTCGCGTCGAGTGCGGCAGTGCGGCGTGTCGGCCCAGTGCGCGCGCGTGCAAAACGTGCGCTCTGGGAGCGCCCAGAGCACGCACGGCACCTGCTCGACGAAATGCCAGTGCGATCTAGAGCGCGAGGGTGGGGCTGGCAAAGAACAGAACAAGGGTAGGGGTGGCTAGGAGCTCAGTGGACAAGGTTGTTGGGTTAGTGGAACAAAAACACAGTGCAAACAAAGAACTCATGCCAAAACAGACTGTGCACACCAGGTGTTCGACAGAATGCCAGATGCACTTAGGCAACTCTTGGAGTGGCCAAAATATCCTGATCAGTGTCTCTTTAGATGCAGGAGATGGTGGTAAGATTAGTTTGGCAAAAACAGAAAGGTGATAGTGCAAGAATTTGAGAAAACCAGTTTTGGGCAGAAACAAAAGGCTGACATTGCATGCACCAAAAATATGCCAAAGGGTCCAATCTCCTGGACTTAAGGGTTTTGAAGGGAGGGCTACAAGAAGGAAAATACTCAGGGTTACTAGAGCAAGGAAAAATAAGGTTGCAGTACAAATCACCAAGTTGGACCAGAAAGCAAAAGAGGTTGATCCACTCAAATTTTCCAAGGAACAACACTGGGTTTTTGCTTGAAGATGAATTGTATGCATCCACTGACATCTCCAAACACTTGGAAGAATTTTTTTAAAGAAATATTCAAATGGGTTGTAGTGCAAAATTGCCTACTGGACCAGATTGGAAAAGTTGGTGTAGACCTCAAAATCTCCAATGGCCAGAACGTATTTTTGCATAAAAGTGATGTGGAAACATCACATGACCTTCCCAAATTTTGGTGAAATTTTTGAATGCATTTGTCCAAAGGTTGTAGTGCAAAACAGGCTCCAAGTGCAAAAGAAATCATTTTAAAGGAATAAAGCTTTCAGGAAATAAATCTTGCAACATTTGAATCCACTGATAAATGATTGTTTTATAAAGGAGAGCACTCAAGTCCAATAATACTTTTGAAGGTTTCTCCCACTAGAGGCAAAAATCCAAAATCACAAAAGGTAAAACTTGACAAATGGAAAAGTTTTATTTCCTGACAACATTTTAATAAATAAAACAAGGCCAAAATTTTGGGTGTTACAACACTACCCCCCTTCAGAAAAATCTCGTCCTCGAGATTTGTTAAAAGCTGTTTTTGACAAGAACTATTTTGAAATAAATTTGTTTTTACCAAAGAAATCCTTCAATTGCACAAAAACAAAACGGCTACAGTGAGAGGGCAATAAGTGGTGTAAAACCACAGTGTGGTACACTGGCGTAGTGTGGAAAAATCCACGGTTAGGGAAAACGAGATATTTCTACGCGGATACAGTAATTTAGAATAAATTCTAAATTACTAAAATACGCTGGTCGCACCCGAGAGCACAGTGCTCTCTTTGGCTGACAGGTGGACCCAGGGCCCACTGTCGGCCTCTTCTCCTACCTCTGGCTCTCTCTTCTCTCTCGCGCGTTCTCCCGCGCTTCCTCCACCGGCGATGCCTAGCTCGTAGGGCATCGAGGCCATACCGTGGTAGTGCGCGGCGTGCTAGCTGCCGGTGCAGCGTGCACTCACCTCGCGGGCCAGTGCGCTGTCGGCACTGCTCGCGGACTCGCCTCCGAACACCGGCGGTCGAGCGACGAGGGGCGCTGGTGGACCTCGCCCACCGTACACCGATCTCGGGCTATAAAACGATCGCGATGCTCCTCTCTTCTTCCTCACACCTGGCCTTGCTTCCACTCCTCCTTCCTTCTCCTCCATTGCTGCTAGCAGGAGCTCGAGCCGAGGCTCTAATGGCGGAGGCAATGCCGGACTGGTATGTGGTCCTGGTGTGTGGAGGCTTGGCGGTGCTGCTGGGGTTCTCCGTGCTCCTGTGCGCGATGATCCTGGATGATCGTCGTGATGCTGCCGCACGAGTGTTAGCTCTCCGCGGTGGCGGCGATCATGTGGATTAGGAGCGGCGTCGAGGCTGACTGCTGTCGGTGTGCTAGGGCAGCTCGCGCTCGAATGAACACTCACAACTCTCTCTTGCTGAGATTGTGGCGTCCTCGAGGGTGGTTAGGTAGGCGCAAAATGTGCTCGAGGATTTGTAATAGTGCTCGAGGTCGAGTGGTGGCTGCTGAGAGTTTGCTGTAACGATGGCGCGCGAATAAAAATCTATGTCGTGAAAATATATACGCGGCAGTATCTCGGGGAAACAAATCTCCTCAAAAACACGTTGCGAGAGAAAAAGAAAACAATTAAAACAAAACTAACAGCGGTAAAACTGCTCACATGCAGGGACCAAAGAAAATCGGACCTGTCGCACAAATTTTTTTTACGAACATGCTGTAATACATAAATACAAGTACTGTGGAAATAAATACATCGGAGGCGTTTACAAAGAAAACGGCAAAAAGACAGGGTCCTGAGAAAACGCCTCTGGCACTGGGGCACACTCCTCTTCTATCGGGGGAAGCGGGTTGACCAGCCGATGAAGCGCCCTTCTTGGTCAGGCCTCAGTGGTCTGCCAATAGCGATCCGAGGATTTAAATCAGCGAGGCTCTGGAGATAACCCATTACCCGCTGAGTTAAACGCTCCTGGGCGATAACGTACTGGGCAAGGTTGGCCAGTACTGGATCTCTCTCAATGCGCCCACCGGGAAAAGATGCAACTTCTTCGGGTGCTGCACAACTTGGAAAATAATAGTATCCTCGCTCGCTGGCATAGGGCACTGCGAATCGAAGACGAGTGAGGGCCTCGTACGCAGCAGCTTCTATAGCCATATGCGGAGTCGGCATGGATTTCCCCATGAAGGAGACTTCCGTTGGGTCTTGGTTTGGGTAGGCGGGAGGGATGTGCACCACTGCCCAATATTTCGAGGTGGATGGAGTGATCCTCGACTTGAGCAACTCGTACTGGGGTGGACGGGTGGCACTCATAGTACTGCAGGTAAAGTCCCACAATAATTTGACAAAACTGCCGGGGGTTGCGTCTGGGGTTCTCAGATAAATACTGGGGGTCGACATGGTAAGGAATGGCTGTGAGTGCTGCGCACAAAGGTGAGGGGTGCTCGGCAAGGTCATGAAGTGGCCTTTATATATTACCGGGGCTGGAATTAAACACTGGAGAAAAGGTGACTGGATGCCGACCCTGTACTCGGGTCAACGCCACAGATACACATATCACATAAAAGTGACGCATTACTGTGGGTGCCGACGGGGTTGGTCTAGGTAGCTGCGCCCGAAATATAAAAATGCAACTATACGCCAACGTACACATGCATAGCTACTACTCCAAAAATAAGAGCGCTCAAACAGACAGCATGCAACAAAAGCGATACAGGGCCACACATTACAAAGCGTAGGAAAACTAAGGCTCGATACAACTTTGAGCGACTTAGTCTACTTCGTTAATGTCTAAGTGGGCTGGCCTTGTGAACGCCGATGCTTCTCCACGGTTCTCACCGTCGGGATTTGCTGGCTGAGGCTGAGGGGCTGCCGGGTCGGGGAAATGGTGATGACCATCGCGGGGGTTGTTGGCCACAATCCCGTTGGAATGGGTTCCCAAAAGGCGACGAAGCTCTTCTGGGGTCACCAAAGTGCTCTGGTTGAGAGCTGGCACAGACCTCAAGGGATCGATCGGGTGTCCGAACAACACGACTGGGTTGTCGGCGTCGGGCTCCGCTTCTCTTCTTGCCGGGGTTCGACGAACCAGTTCTCCACGAGCTGCGATCAGATCAAGAGTGACCTGATCGAATAGTTGCTCTAGTGCGCTTACATAGCGCACCAGATGCAATAGTGCGGGATCCGTCTCGTGGTCTCCGTTGGCAACCTGGGGCGGCCTACCATACCCGTCACGACTGGGGTAGTAGTAGAACGAGCGACAGTTAACTCTGGGCGACAAGTGCCGGAGTTGAACTATAGCTTCGCGGGCTGCCAGTTGGATGGCTTGTGGCTCAATGGAAGTTGTCCTTCCAGTGAACCTGTAGGGGCGTTCTGGCGACAGACCCCTACCGTAGATGTGCACAGTGGCCCAGTACTGACGGCTCTCACCGTACATGGGTCCCTGGTACACAACATACTCAGGAGGCTCCTCTAACGCATAGGCACGGCGGGTGAGGTTTGCGAGCACGGTCACGAAACCTCCAAGGTTGGTTGTTGTGGTCTCATTGTGAACAATGGGACCAGGCATCATGGCTTGGTTTGGGGAAAAGGGTTGTGCGGTGCTGTGTTTGAGGCTAGCGTGCCCTTTTTATAGGGAAAGGGGACGGAGTCTTCCTCCGCACGCTTGCGATAGAGACTGGTTGGGTGTCGGTCACTGGTGCGAGATCGACGGGCTAGGCTGATAGGTTGGGCACCGTCCGCCGAAAAGGGCGTCGGGTCACTTTGGAGCTATCTTACGCGGGAAGCTTGACCGGGGTTAGGCTAAGGTCTGGTGGTTTGGGTTAACCTAGGTTTATTGACCTGGCTAAGATAGGATCAGCCAATGGTCAGCCTGGCTCTGATACCAAGTCTGTCACGCCCGGATTTTTGAGATAATAATTTCCCAGAAAAACGGCCTTATGCCCATCAGCCCCAGGATTACTGTTAGCTGATGAGGCACCAACTTGATACAAGAATTCCAAGCGAGGTACAAAAATATGTAGTACAAGACCATTTAGGCCTAGGAGTACAACACTTGGTTTCTAGTGGTTGAGGGCGGAAGCGGTTGGATACATCTGCGTCTATGGGACTCCATTTCCCACAAGAACAGCTGACCAGGATAACTCCTATCTTCGCGAGGCTGCAAATGTCAACATGTAGGTTCCGAGGTTGTCGCCGCGATGCTAATCTCCAAGCAAGGAATCTGGCCAAGACAATAGCCAGGGACAAGCCAGTGAGTACGTTTGAATGTACTCTCAAACATTAAGAACACGGGTATAATATATCAAACATACTCCGGATTATTATGTGATCACACGTCTGTCACGAAAAGTACGAAAAACCAAGATGCACACATGTGAGTGAAAATAAACGAATATAAAGTACTGGGTGCCAAGCGAGGGTCTGAATGACTCCTCGAGAGGAAACTGCAAGAATAGTAACACTGGTGCCAAACGAGTGTCTGAATGACTCCTCGAGAGGAAAATGTAAGAATAGTAATGCCGCAGCCGGGCGTCTGAGCGACACCACATAAAGGGCTGATAAGGGAATAATCACAGTGAATATCCAGGAGGTAGAACCATCCCAGGGATACTCAAAAAAAAATACATAATGTAAATGGTTAGTCCAAAGTAATGAAGATCACAATCCATATGTGCCACAATCATAAACAATAATTAGTTCAGTCGTTTCTCCAACCGAAAACCGATAAAATGGTCTAGTCGAAACGTATCTCCATCCGAATATCGTTACTGAGTTCTAGCTAATTCGTTCTCCATCCGAAAACCGTCACTAAGTTCTAGTTAAACCGTTCTCCATCCGAATACCGTTACTAGTTTCAACTCAGACTGTGGTCTTTACTCAAGAACATGACCATCCAACAGGATATATCCTCTGCAGAGGGAGTACCATTTTCCACGAGTAACGGGTTTACTTAGTCCATCGGGACTAATTTCGTCTACGGCCTTTTAACTGAAAACACGCCTGACCTGCACACACCAGCTTAACTCACCGGTGCCTGGAATCACCCACGACACCTGCCAAGCAAAACTCTAAGTGGGGAGGCTACAACCTCAACGTAGCATGGGATCAAATTTCTATTCGCGCGCTCTAAGGGGGTGCCCCCCCCTCTCGGCCCCAACCGGAAACACCCATGCCCCCTGACCAAGTGGCCTGCCTACCGGAGGCCTTCGGTATCTTCCACTATGGACCCTCTGTACGGTGTGTGCTTTGGTAGGGGTTGACAACTTACTGAACCATACCCTGTCCCCTGCAGGGACAAGTGGTGGTACCAACAAATAAGGAAGCTATTGATCAAGACTCGATCTGCAACCGACTCAGGTGGTCGAAGAATCCTCCAACAATATAACCACTAGTGAAATAAATCACCACTCCTCGAGCCTCACCATGCCATACCGGGCATACTCGTCTGGACGAGGGACTAGGGACAAGCTCGTGTATACCCAAGACCACGACTTTCCCGGCTTCCTACCGGTACGCATGAGGAGCTCACGAGGATGATCCAAATCACTAATGTATCCATTGCTGACCACAACACAACTCCAAAGTGCACTCATGCACGAGACTATATCGGTACATAAGGCCAACGCATATACCAAGTCAAAAGGTGTTGTGATCGCACCAGAACACCCCAACAAAATATTATGCCAGAGTTCAGAAATGCTTGCCTTCAAGAGTATGCAAAGGATGCACTTATTGGAAGCTTTCCCTTTTCTCCAAAAATCCTATTTTGCAAAATACACAAATAACAAATATTTCAAACACAGTACCAAAAATTGTCTCAAATATTTTTGAAATAAATCTTAAAATAAACTAGATGAAATTTGAGAGAGGTAGGAAAAAGAATCAACTCGTTTGGAGTTTTATTTTAAAAGTTATAGCTGGTCAAAGTCTGGTCAAAGTCTGTTTTTAAATAAAACCAGAAAAGGAAACGATTCAGAAGGAATACGCTTTCGCAGTAGAGGAGACGCACTCGGGAGTTAGCGCCTTCACTTAAACAGAGAGAGAACGGCCGCGCAGGTCACTGACAGTGGGTCCAGAGGGCCCACTGGTCAGGTTTGACCGTTCTTCCCTCCTTCTCCTCTCTTCTGCCCGACGGGAGCGAGGCTCCGGCGATCACCGTCGACGAACGGCAGCACCTCACGGGCATCCAAGGGCGGGGATGGAACGGCTAGACCGAGGCGGTCCCCTAGGTGGTTGTTGGGTCGACGGAGGTGGAAGGAGTCGCCGGCGGCGAGCTCCGCGGCGGAGGGAGGCTACGGTGGCGAAGTGCTTTTTGTGCTCCGGTGGTCTCCGATCGAAGTTGGGTAGCTGGGCAGCTCCGCAGGAACTATGGGAGGCTACTGGTGGCGTTGGTTGGGCGAAAGGGTGGCTGGTTGCGACGAATCGCACCGGAGCTTAGCGGCGGCCGAACTGGCCGGAGTTGGAGAGGACGGTCCTCTCCGGTCAATCTACTGCTAGGGGAGCTCTACGGGGAGGGTCTGGGGTTGCTTGAGTGTTCGGTGAGGCTCGGGGTTCCCTTTAAATAGGCGCTTGAGGCTGGCTCCCGCGGTTGCCGAGGATAAGATCGCCGGCAACCACTTTCCTGTAGTGGCAGGGCATCGTGGCGGCGACGAAAGCGTGCCGACGAGCGGGAGGATAAGCACGGCCTGTGCTCTGGGGCAGCTGGCGCGCTGGCGTGGTTTGGGCGGTACCGAACATGGCAGAGGCCACTGCCGACACCGGCGTGCCGCCAAGGGCGAGGCCAGCGGCGTAGCAGGGCGCCAGAGATGCCGTGGAGCAGGGAGCGGGCTAGTGCGCGGTTCAGCGATGAAGTAGGGGCCAGGGACGGGTCGCGTCGAGTGCGGCAGTGCGGCGTGTCGGCCCAGTGCGCGCGCGTGCAAAACGTGCGCTCTGGGAGCGTCCAGAGCACGCACGGCACCTGCTCGACGAAATGCCAGTGCGATCTAGAGCGCGAGGGTGGGGCTGGCAAAGAACAGAACAAGGGTAGGGGTGACTAGGAGCTCAGTGGACAAGGTTGTTGGGTCAGTGGAACAAAAACACAGTGCAAACAAAGAACTCATGCCAAAACAGACTGTGCACACCAGGTGTTCGACAGAATGCCAGATGCACTTAGGCAACTCTTGGAGTGGCCAAAATATCCTGATCAGTGTCTCTTTAGATGCAGGAGATGGTGGTAAGATTAGTTTGGCAAAAACAGAAAGGTGATAGTGCAAGAATTTGAGAAAACCAGTTTTGGGCAGAAACAAAAGGCTGACATTGCATGCACCAAAAATATGCCAAAGGGTCCAATCTCCTGGACTTAAGGGTTTTGAAGGGAGGGCTACAAGAAGTAAAAAGCTCAGGGTTACTAGAGCAAGGAAAAATAAGGTTGCAGTACAAATCACCAAGTTTGGACCAGAAAGCAAAAGAGGTTGATCCACTCAAATTTTCCAAGGAACAACACTGGGTTTTTGCTTGAAGATGAATTGTATGCATCCACTGACATCTCCAAACACTTGGAAGAATTTTTTTAAAGAAATATTCAAATGGGTTGTAGTGCAAAAGTGCATACTGGACCAGATTGGAAAAGTTGGTGTAGAGCTCAAAATCTCCAATGGCTAGAAGGTATTTTTGCATAAAAGTGATGTGGAAACATCACATGACCTCCCCAAATTTTGGTGAAATTTTTGAATGCATTTGTCCAAAGGTTGTAGTGCAAAACAGGCTCCAAGTGCAAAAGAAATCATTTTAAAGGAATAAAGCTTTGAGGAAATAAATCTTGCAACATTTGAATCCACTGATAAATAATTGTTTTATAAAGGAGAGCACTCAAGTCCAATAATACTTTTGAAGGTTTCTCCCACTAGAGGCAAAAATCCAAAATCACAAAAGGTAAAACTTGACAAATGGAAAAGTTTTATTTCCTGGCAACATTTTAATAAATAAAACAAGGCCAAAATTTTGGGTGTTACAAGAGTACGGCGCATACTCCAACTGGGTGATGTACTTCGACGGCTCTAAAATGTTAGCCGGTTTAGGGGCCGGTGTCATCCTAACATCCCCTACAGGGGACACAGTCCGTTACGAACTGCAAATTATATATACGGGCTCCAATAACGCAGCCGAATATGAGGCCCTACTGCATGGTCTCCGGATGGCTATTTCTATGGGCATACAACGCCTCGAGGTGCGAGGGGATTCAAATCTTGCAATATCCCAAATAAATGGAGAATTCAATGCAAAAGATCCAAAGATGGCAGCTTACCGCAATGTCGTGCTCAAAATATCAGCTCGGTTCGAGGGGCTTGAGTTCCATCACGTGGCCCGAGACAGTAACCAAGCAGCAGACATCCTTGCTTGAATGGGCGCTAAATGTGACCCTGTTCCACCTAACACCTTTGTGGAGGGGCTCTTCAAGCCATCCGTAGTATGGCAGGACGAGAGCGGAACCACCAGTCCGGCGCTGATCACGCCCCTAGATGCCGAACACGATTCAGATATCATTGGGGGCTCGGGCACAGAACCAACGCCTTCCGCCCATGTAATTATGGCAGTAACCGCCCCATGGACCGAACCCTTCCTGGCCTACCTTAATAGGCAAGAGCTCCCTGAGGACCAGAATGAGGCTCGTTGTATCATTCGACGTTCGAAAGCCTATAAGGTTCATGAAGGAGAGCTCTACAAGAAAAGTACTACCGGAGTCCTTCAAAGATATATCTCCGAGGAAGAGGGGCGGTAGCTCTTGGCCGAAATCCATGCTGGTCTTGGCGGTCATCATGCCACAGCTCGGGCCCTTTTAAGTAAGGCCTTCCATATTGGTTTCTTCTGGCCTACGGCCCGCGTAGATGCACAAGACCTCGTCCAACATTGTGTAGGATGCCACCATTTCACCAATCAAAGTTATATGCCGCCTACCGCCCTACGAACAATCCCCATTACTTGGCCTTTTGCGGTCTGGGGGCTTGACGTGGTCGGACCCCTTAAAGGGGGAAGCCATAAGAAAAATACCTGCTGGTCATGGTGGATAAATTCACTAAATGGTTAGAGGCCAAACCAGTTAAAATGGCTGAAGCCGGACCAGTGATAGATTCCATATCTGGTGTCGTACACCGTTATGGTGTCCCACACAACATCATCACTGACAATGGCTCTAACTTTACAGCCGATGAGGTAAAAACTTGGTGTGCTAATCTGGGCATCAAGCTCGATTACGCCTCCATATATCACCCTCAAACAAACGGTCAAGTCGAGATGGCCAATGGCCTGATAATGAGCGGCATTAAACCCAGACTAGTGCGATCCCTAAAGGAGTCAGATAAACACTGGGTTGGGGAGCTCGACTCCATACTCTGGGGGCTGCGGATCACACCCAATCGCACGATCGGATACACACCATTCTTCATGGTATACGGCGCAGAGGCCGTCTTGCCCTGCGATATTATTCATGACTCACCTCGAGTGCGCATGTACGAAGAGAGAGAGGCCGAGCTCGATCGCCAAGATGACTTAGATAGCCTGGAGGAGGAGCGCGATGTCGCAAAAGCTCGTTCCGCATTCTAACAACAACAAGCTCGAAGATGCCAAAGCAGAGAAGTGCGGGCCAAGACATATAATGTCGGTGAACTCGTTCTACGCCTACCAGAGAAGAAAAAGGACAAGCTCAAGCCCAAATGGGAGGGTCCCTTCATTATAGATGAAGTTCTCACTGGAGGAGCCTATCACCTTTGTAATGCATCGGACAATCGCCTAGAGCCGAACCCATGGAATGGTGGCAGACTCCAAAAATTCCACGCCTAAGTCCGGACACATTGTTCGTTACCTTTTTCTCTTTTTTCTCTTTCTTCTTTTCGTTTGTTTTATGATTTTTGGCGTGTGTTTGGGTAAGCCGCACACTTGCGGGGAATACATCTTTAAATGTACACACCCCACTATAACTGGGGGCTTCCTTTAAATAGAAGCTCTTTATTATCTCGAGCATAAGGCCCACCATACATACATGTGTATTGCTTACTCATATACGTCTTGTCTTCGCCATTATATGAACCTCTATGACTTAAGTTTTTGCCAAGCTGGGTTGCCTGGCTCCTGTGCTTATGCCCTACGTTCCCAATTGTTCGGCTAGGGCATAAAGGGAGCACCTCTGCGATTGTTACAACCGGGTCATCCGGACATGTACCTCAGACGGGTGAAGCCGAAAGCTAGCGTTCTTAAGGGAATAACTGGTCAGCGGACAAATGACGAACTGCCTTCGTAGCACTATAAATTAACACAAAATACACAGACGCCTATGATTCTTTTGCTTCACAAGCCTAGTCATGCCTACATGCATGCCGACCCAGGTAGAGGAACCCTTAACGGAACTATTCTTCCTGGAAGATGTTTCTTACGTTTAAAACTAATATAACATAACTCCCCGAATATAGCCTGTCTGTTCAAGCATTATGACTGGATCGCCTGATTTCCAAACGTACTTGGTGTTTTACACCGATATAGTATTCAGAAACACTCCACCCTTGGGTTTTGGAGGCTGAAGCGGAAAGTCTACTATGACAATCTTTTACAATTCAGCCGGAGATAAGTTTGTTGATAAAGTGTATTGTCACATAAAATCGCACGCCTACTCCTTATCTATGCCATCTATCAGGCTGTCTAATTTACAGTCCTGCTGTGAAAAATTGGCAGCTATCTTTACTTGATCATATACCAAGCTAACCGGAATTTCTTGTCCGTCTGGTCCGCGGGTTCTGACCCGGGACATATGATTCGGATCAAGTCCGGTATACCGTGTTTTCACCATGGCCCATGCCTCTCGTGCACCTTCTCGACATGCCGATGCCTTCCACAACTCAAAGTGAAGACGGGCTCCTTTGAATAGCTCCACGAGCTCACCCATCAGCCCATGAGGAGAATCGGATGGCCATAAAGCTTTATCCATATTCCTCATTGCTTTCCAAGCTCGCTCATGCACTTTGGATAGCTCTTGCAACAAGTCGCCTTGAAATCCGTATGCTTCTCCTTCGGGCCTCCCAGTTAACAAACCTACAGGAATAAATTTCATCAAAAACAAAAAAAAATCAAGGAATCTCGTGAAAGTTAGGATCAGGGACATACTAAATATGCTGCCTCTCAGCCTTCGATCCTCTTTCAAGGCAACTAACAGTTCAGCTCTTACGTCCTTCAGTTCCTCGGCCTGCTTGATGCTGGCATCTTGTAGCTTGTTCTTCTCATCCCAAGTCTGTGTCAGTATACGTTGACCAGCAGCTTCTTGCCTTTAAGCATCCTGTTTATCTGCCTGCGCGGCCTTCAGTCTCTCTTCCAGCTGATCCGGCAATTCTGTAGCCATAAACAAAACAGTGCTTATTTCGAAAATATCACTGGCACAGAATCGTATTTTCCGGATAATAATTGACGTTACCAGTCGATGCTTTCTTGGACTTCTCCAGTTCGGCGGTGACAGCTGTCAGCTGGGCCGACAGTTCTCAAGCTCCTGAGATAGCATGTTGTTCTTCTCCGTGAGCACCTGATTATACAGCGATCCTTCAAACAGTTGCGCCAACTGCTTCAAGTCTCGAGGGCTACTAGCACATGATTATTGAATCTACACAAAGCCTTTACCCGCATATCCTTTGAAAGCTGGTGTGTAGTTCCTGCAAGTCCATCCCGAGCAGCCTGGATATATGCATCCGCAGAGCTGAGGGCGTTGAACGCTTCTTCAGTGAAACATGGATCGCGCATGGCCTCCTTCCGCCGCCGATGGACCATCGTGCTCTCCACTTCGGAATTGGTGACAGATACATTATCCAAATCCTCGTGGAGGTGACGATCCGGCATGGCGCTCGTATCAACCCTAGTCCTTGTGGCAGGGTCCGGGGCCGGATTGGCCGATACATGGCCGCGTGACCTCCGGATATAGTCTGGTGTGTGCTCCTCCTGAAATATAGCACAGCGGAGCACATCACAATCCAGCCTATTTGCTGAGTGTATGTTGAAAATGACAACTCTTTGGTGAACGGGGGGGGGGGGGGGGGGGGGCTCGGCAGTTTCACCGCCCGCCTTTCTTTTCAAAGGCTCGCCCTGCGCGAGCGTCGCCTTCTTGGAGGACGCCTTCGATACGGTTTGGCGGGACGAGCACCTCCCCTTCGTAGCATGAGATCTCCTGGGCAACGGGAAAGCTCATGTTGAAAGGATGTCTCCTGGGCACTTATGTGGGAGGAGGGGAGAAGGCCAGGATAATCGGTTGTGATGGCTACTTCTGTGCCGTCGTAGCTTGCTTGATAAAAGACCCCCTCCTTAAGCTCTATAAATATATTTGGATCCTCTTCAAATCCGGGATCCATGTCTCGAATATGGTACTTTGGCTGCGGAGCAGGACTATGGATCCCCGCGACGATCTTTCTCCATTCTTGTTAAAAATAGTCGGATTAAGTTCAACTAAGCACGACTCAGAAAGAGGATTGAATAAGTCTACTGATCAAAAACTCACCCAGTTAGCAGGGTTGTACATGGAAAGACCTTCTTGGCATTTAAGGCGAGTAAAATCTTCTTTTTCCCCTTTGAAAAGATCGGCCAACATGGCAGCCAAGGTGGCAAAATTATCTGGACCCTTGCGCCCGCAGCGTGATGCGTCATCTTCCCCGTTGTAATGCCACATGGGGAATCCTCTAGATTGGAGTGGCTGAACGCCTCGCGTTATTGAAATCTCCATTACCTCAATTATAGATAGTCTGGATTGGGCGAGTATTTTTATCTTGCTCATTAACTTCTTAATCTCCGCACTATCTTCTTCCTCAAGGCTTCGGCGGCGCCAGCTAGTGTGCTTCTTTAATGGAGCGTTGGAAAATTCAGGAAGCCCCGACGGATTGGGTCTGGAAGAACAACGTCTTCAATATAAAACCATTCTGAGGGCCACTCTTCGGATGCCTTCTTCGGAGTGCCAGACAGGTATCCTGTCCCAGCGACACGCCATACTTCGGCACCGCCCACCTCGAATATGGATCCCTTATGGGAGCGAGGGATGAGGAAGAAAAGTTTCCTCCATAACTCAAAATGGGCCTCATAGCCTAGGAACAGCTCGCAAAGAGCGACGAAGCCCGATATGTAGAATGGAGCCCGACGTAAGATTGTGCAGTTGGAGGCCATAATACTCCAGGAGACCTCGGAGGAAAGGGTGAATTGGAAACCCAACGCCTCTTAATAGGAAGGAAACGAAGCACACTCGCTCCCCTTCAGTAGGATTGGGGAGTTTTCCACCAGGGCTTCGCCATTGATGGAAGTTAACCCTGCCCGAACAGAGACTAGATCTGCAGGAGGGAGATATCCTTGCGTCTGAAGCTTGGTCAGCTGGGCGTGGGATACCGAGTAGCTCTCCCAATCGCCTTCTTGAGGCTCGTGGGGGCGTGAGGAAGAACTAGGAACACCGGCCATGTTTGCGCAGTTTCCTGTGGCAAGTGATACGTCTCCAACGTATCTATAATTTTTTATTGTTCCATGCTATTATATTATCCATCTAGGATGTTTTATATGCATTTATATGCTATTTTATATGATTTTTGGGACTAACCTACTAACCTAGAGCCCAGTGCCAGTTTTTGTTTTTTCCTTGTTTTTGAGTATCGCAGAAAAGGAAAACCTAACGGAGTCCAATTGACCTGAAACTTCATGGAACTTATTTTTGGACCAGAAGAAGGCCATGGAGTAAAAGAGTTGGGCCAGAAGAATCCCGGGCTGCCCACGAGAGTGGGGGGAGCGCCCACCCCCCTGGGCGCGCCTCCCTACCTCGTGGACAGCCCGGAGACCCCCCTCACTTGTTCTCGATGCCAAAACCTCTTATATATACTGAAACCCCCAGAACATAACCTAGATCGGGAGTTCCGCCGCCGCAAGCCTCTGTAGCCACCAAAAACCAATCTAGACCCGTTCCGGCACCCTGCCGGAGGGGGATCCCTCTCTGGTGGCCATCTTCATCATCCCGGCGCTCTCCATGACGAGGAGGGAGTAGTTCACCCTCGGGGCTGAGGGTATGTATCAGTAGCTATGTATTTGATCTCTCTCTCTCGTGTTCTTGAGGTGGTACGGTCTTGATGTATCACGAGCTTTGCTATTATAGTTGGATCTTATGATGTTTCTCCCCCTCTACTCTTTTGTAATGGATTGAGTTTTCCCTTTGAAGTTATCTTATCGGATTAAGTCTTTAAGGATTTGAGAACACTTGATGTATGTCTTGCATGTGCTTATCTGTGGTGATAATGGGATATCACATGATTCACTTGATGTATGTTTTGGTGATCAACTTGCGAGTTCCGTAACCTCGGGAACTTATGCATAGGTGTTGGCACACGTTTTTGTCTTGACTTTTCGGTAGAAACTTTGGGGCACTCTTTGTCGGTGGGAACGACACCTATGGAATCACTGGATCCCTTCTACGGTCGGCGGGTGCGAGGTTGTGCAAAGAGCAGGTCTGACAGGAAGCACACGGATCGTTTACCCAGGTTTGGGCCGCGGAGGTGCGTAATACCCTAGTCCTGCTTTGGTTGGTGTATTGACTATTCTTGTGTTCTTGAGCTAGCTACGGGGTGCAACTTGCCCAAAAGAGCCGAATCCCTCTCCTGGTCGCCTCGGGCCTCCTTTTATAGGCAAAAAGGGGTTGCCACATTGGCACATAGGAGGTGGAAAGGTCTACAGTTGATAAGCCTATCCTCTGGGACCATCGGACAAACACATTTAATGTGCTGCCCACGTGTCCCCCTTGCTTTATTGGGGACGGCAAGGAAGCACTGTCACAGCCCTGGAATTTGTTTGTAATAGTTGCATTTGAGAGCATCATGCATCATGTCTAAAATTTCTGAAAGTTGAATTGAGGTTTGTTGAAACCCTCAGAAACCAGTTCAAAAATAATCAACATTTAATTCTCATCAAATGAGTCCAAGGAAATGTTCCTGCTACTCTGTGGAAATATTGGTAAGAGGTAAAATTCAAACCAATATTTTTGGAATCACAAAAATATTTATTTTGGGCCTTTGACTTAAATCAATGACATATTTGAGTTGAATTTATTTTTTTTATATAAGAAATAAAGTTCAAATATTTTGTAAGTTACCTTTGACCTTGGACTAGTTTCTGAGCTCACATACCAATTTACGGAAAGTTCGAAAAATTCATTTGATGTTTTAAATCAAATCAAAACAAATTGCAGAAAATAGAAAACATAAATAAATAGAAAAACTAGAGAGAGAGAATTCTTACCTGGGCCTCACCTGTTTTGGCCCAGCCGACCACCTGGCGCTGCCAGTCGTCGTCCAGCTCCCGCCAGTCGGACTCCGCACGCGTGGTCGCCGCGCGCCGGCACGCGCCCGAGCCACCTCCTGCTTTCGCCGACGCTGGCGGCTGGCTGGACGCACCACGCAACCGCCCCAATCCCTCTGGCCTATCCACTCCTTCTCTCCCCTCCTCTGCTCTCTCCCACAGCGCACCCGAGCGCGCTCGTCGTCGCCGCTCGCCAGCCCCACAGCCACCGCCGTCCCGACAACACATCAAGCTATCTATGAGCTCCGCCTCGCCCCCCTCTTCCTCCTCACCAAGACGTAAGGCGCCGGAAGCCCCTGGACGCCACCAGCTCCGCCGTTTTCCTCCTCGGACACTGAAGACCACCACCGTCGATTTGCCGCCTCCCGAGCTTCCCCGAGCACGCAAGCCATCCCTACGGCACCGCCGTGAGCCCCCGAACGTTTTCCCCCTCTCCCTGCGCTCGTCCGCGTCCTCTAACCACCATGGTCATCGGAGCCGATAGCTCCTCGCCGCCGGCCATGTCGCCACCCTGCCCACGGCCGTGCAAGCTTGCACCCGAGCTCACCACTGCACTCAGTACATCCCCACGAGTCGAACATGGCCACCCGCAGCTCCTGGCGTAGCCTGTAACGCCATTTTGAGCAACGGTCAAACTCCGGCCACCGCCCAAGTGGTCGCCACCGTTGTTTCCCGCTACCCCAGCACCTTCCACTGCCACCACTCGACGCGCGTGAGTTCCAGCTACTCGTAGATGGGCTCCGCCGTTGATTGGTCACCAGAGGAGCAATCCCGAGCACCACCGCCGCATTTGACCCCGCCGGCGGCTAAACGCCGGTGAGTTTGACCCACTTTGACCACGGCGGGACCCCCCTATGTCCATGACATGCGGGGCCGGCCTTTGACTGAATTAGCGTAGGGTTATGATTAGTGCTAATTGCCACTGTTAGAGGTTAATCTCCCGCTAACTAAACATTGTGCCACTGAAACTGGGACCCACTACCCAGTTAATCCACGGTTTATTTTTAAACCTTCTTAATTAAAGCCACAACCACTGACATGCGGGCCCCACTGGCCAGGTTTGACCTGGACCGGCCCTGTTGGCCGCTGACATCACAGTGACATCATGCTAACACTGTAATTCATTTCTGGAATTTAAATAAATCTTAAATGGTTTATTTATTTTCAGAAAATGTTTTAAACTTCTAAAATTCATAGAAATTCAACCGCAACTCCACATGAAACAATTTATATATGAAAAATGATCATAAAAATCCATTCTATCCATCTGTACCATTTTCATGCATGTTAGAACAACTTATGGCTGCTGTTTAGGACAAATCAAATGAATGGCATATAAATATCCACATATGGAGTTTGAATTTGAATCTTGGATTCAAACCAACTCCATTTAACCTGTTGCTAGTTGCATTAGCTCAAATCACAGCATATTGACATGTCATGATCATGCATCATATTGTGCATTGCATTGATTGTGTTCTTTCTCTGTTTGGTGGTATTTGTCCCCTCTCAGTGGACGTAGTTTCGACGATGAGATCGATGACACCGATGAAGAACTATACTATCTTCATAAGTGCCAGCCAAGCAAAACCCCCTTGTTCATTCCGATACAATCCCACTCTCTCACTCCTGCTCTCTTTTATTGCATTAGGACAACCACGTTTCATCTGTTACATGCTGCGGTAGCGGAAACCCTTTCCTCTGCATGACCTGTCATTGCCACAGTAAATAGATGAAACCCACTAGCATGAGTAGGAGTTGTTTGAGCCCTGATGTGCCCACTCATTCATGCTTGTTTGTCATGCCTGCTATTGCTTAGAGTTCTGTCAGGTCTGATTCATCGGGGATGAATTGGAAAGTTGTGAACATGTCCTACTGTTGAGAGCTAAGTGTGTGAAAACGATTTGGGAAAGGTAGCGGTGAGAGGCCATGTAGGAGTACATGGTGGGTTGTCTCATTGAAACCGTCCTCAGGAACTGAGTTCTGTGTTTGTGATCCATGAACAGCTGCTACCACGCATTGGGCCCGAAACCAATGGACCCTCTCGACTTATTAATCTCCTTGATCTCTGTCCAGGAGTTGCAACTAGTTTCTGGTGTTTGTAGGATATGTGTTGGAGGCCGTGCGTAGCGCTGACCCTAGGGGTGGGCTATGATGCGGTAGATACATCATGGCCCAGTGTACCGGGCGCCCGTTTGGTGTCTCGGGAACCCTGCACACATCGTTTGGGGCTATGAGCGAAACCCCGGCCGGATCTCCTCGCGGATGGAACCCGAATAGGTGATAAACCTGGACTAGAGACTTGTGTGGTTAGTCAGGTCGTGGCCGACTCCCTCGCCAGGCTTCCGCTTGAAGGTTGCCAAGATACACGACATGTACATGGTGGTAAGTGGCGAGAGCGTGTGTGAAGAAGTACACCCCTGCAGGGTTATAAATGATCTATTCGAATAGCCGTGTCCGCGGTAAAGGACTTATGGTTGCCTATACAGTTCATAGACAAGTGAAAGTGGATACTCTAAAATGCGCAAGATAAGCGTGAGTGCTATGGATGGCGTTCTCGTAGGTAGACGGGAGCGGATCCATAGTTGTGTATTGAATGGTGAATATGTGGACTCGTGTGCGCCACCTCAAAAGAGTTACTTGCAGTCGTAGTTCAGGTTAGCCACTGAGTCAAAGCTGGCTTGCTGCAATTAAACTCCACCACCCACTTTATTGATACCGATGCATATGTAGATAGTTCTGATGTAAGTCTTGTTGTGTACATTTGTACTCACGTTTGTCTATTTTATGTTTTGAAGAGAGACTTCAGTCTCGCTATTAGTTCTGCATGGACTTCGACGTTTAGCTTGTTACCTCAGCTACGATCGTGTGCCCTCAGCAGGATCTTGTAGATAGTCAGGCTTCTCAGCCTTTTTCATTTGAAGTTGTCTGTACTCAGACAAGTTAAGCTTCCGCATGTGCTTGTTGCTTGTATGCTCTGTATGTTGGGTCATGAGACCCATGTTTGTAATACTTGGCTCCTCGGAGCCTAATGAATAAATACTCTGAGTCGTAGAGTCTTGTTGTGATGCCATGTTGTATTTGCACATATCGAGCATATTGTGTGTATGATTGAAATGCTTGGTATGTGTGGGATCCGACAACGTAGTTGTTTATCCTTGGTAGCCTCTCTTATGGGGAAATGTAGTCTGGTGCTTCCACTGAGCCTTGGTAGTCTGCTACAGCACAGTTTACCAGAGTCCTGCTAGCCCAGTACAACTGCTCTGGAACACTTAGACTGGCAGGCATGTGATTCACTTCGTTCCTGTGTCTGTCCCTTCGGGGAAATGTCACGCGGTGATTTCCGGAGTCCTGCTAGCCTGCTACAGCCCGGGTTCCCGGAGTCCTGTTAGCCCAGTTGCTACAGCCCGGATTCACACGCTGATGACTGACATGTTCGATGTTGTTTCATGTATGCCTGTCCCCATAATTTAGTGCCACTTTGGGTTCATGACTAGTCATGTCGGCCCGGGTTCTCTGTCATACGGATGCTAGCGACACTATCATATACGTGAGCCAAAAGGCGCAAATGGTCCCGGGCCAGGTAAGGCGGCACCCGTGGGAATACCGTGCGTGAGGCCGCAAAGTGATATGAGGTGTTACATGCTAGATCGATGTAACTTAGGATCAGGGTCCTGACAGCTTTGGTATCAGAGCCTGACTGCCTCTAGGATTACCAGGCCAAACTGATCGAAGTTGAGTCTAGAAATGCTTTAGTTATATAAGGAAATTGATTGTGGATGGGAACGTAAGGCTCTTTTTACTCCTTTACCTTATGCCCTTCTGATCCGAGTCATCCTATCTTTTCTACAGGGTTAAGGAACTAGGCTTTCTCTTCTTTCTATCAGGATCACGTGTTACTAATCTGTAGATTCATAGGATTGATAGTTCCAAGCCCCTGTTTAGTTCCTACTACTTCCGTGTGTTGACAATTGATCTCAGAACCTTGATATTGCGATGTTAAGTGGTTATGCCACCATTTTTGCAGGATGTCCCAATCTTTTGAGCCTTTACAGCCGTTATGTTGTCCGAGTCATCCCAGATTTCTAAATAGTCTGATGCATTTGCAAATCCCTTCTTTCCGTTTCTAATGTTCATTTGGGCCAGATTAATCACACAAATTAGTGTGCTGAGGTACTCCGTTGCCTCGGCATATATATTGGAGCTATTATTATGACCCTATGTGTCTTAGAGGATCACCTAGTAATCTAGCAATGTTTTGTATCCCAGTGTGATGATTCTGGCCATTATTCTCGAAAGCATCCCGTGATGCCATTTAGTTAGTAGGCATTCTATTCCTGGGTTCTAGGGGCCGAGATTCACCCTACTTACCTCCTGTTGATAGTGTTTGCTCGTTCCTTTAGGATATTAGTAGCCTTTGTAATAGTCCTCGAGTTCCGTGGTATTACCTTCTTCCCAATACCATGAACTGCTTATGGCAGAAGTTCTTGAACCAAAATATCACAATAAGAGTGCTCCTGATGAGTTCTCCATTCGATAATTGTGACTCTGCCAATCCTACCTTTCTGCATGGGTTATCCGGAAGAAATATGTTGAACTTGTTCGACATACTAACCTATGCATCGACAACTCAGAATAATCGTATGTTCCTTTGAGTTGTCTCTCTTTAGTTGTATTCTGACCTCTGTCTATCAATTGATAGTCAGGACTAGTTGTGCATTCCTGTTATCTATGCCTATTATTCATGTGGTCTGTCAAGCCATTCTATTTCGGAATGACTAAGAGAAACAAACTCCAACACCTCATCCATTTCTTGGAGTGGTCAAAGTAGTTGTATTCCGCAGATCAAAATGCGAATCCAGCTTTTGTTCTATTCTACCTCGGAGTATTACCCCCTTTATGTCAGGATTGTCATGAGAATTGCACCATTTCTCATGAATTCTTGACGTAGTGATACTTCTTGCCATCATTTTTCATTCTACTGTCCCGTGTTATTGTAACCGGAATGCCGACAAGTGAGTCGTGATGTGTGAAATCAATACTCCTAGCAACTCTGCTGCTTGGTAGTTAATGGACAATATTCTCATTCTTAGCGTGTTGGTTATTAAATCATCATCCTAAGATTGATCGTGCTACCTAGTCCTTATTTCTGGTGCACTCTTCAACCAATGAGTTAGGATTGTGTCAATCCCTCACTCTTTTGATCATATCATCTTGCCCTGAAAAGCAAGGTTGTTCTCGAGCTTAGTAACATATAGGTGGTTCGTTATTTTCCGAATATCTTCTCGGAAGTATTACCAGGTTGTCCCCTGACTGTTATGTTGAGCTCGTGATCAAGTTGGTTTCTTGTAAACCACCCTTTCTCCAAGGATCCGTGTTGGATACCCCTGAGCTAGTTGGTTGAGCTAAACAACAACTTGGAGAGTTGGAAGATAAAAGCTTAATCTACTTAGTTCACTCCAAAGGGATATCTGGTGTGTGTGTGTATTGAAGAAAGATGACATCTTCATCGATTGGTCCTCGTGATCATTTGTTGGATCAATTGTCTTGTCAAAACTTTGACTTGAGTGTGGGCTGTCGTCAAATCAAATCAGAACCAACGATATTCGTAATGTTGTCTTACTCGTGGTTGATCCCTCGAGCATACACCATTACATCTTTTGGTCTGACCGATGCTATCACCTTGCTCACATAATTGTGGAATTCCATTTATATGGAAACCTGGATGAATTGTTGTTGAGCCCATCGGCAACATTCTTATCTTCTCCATGACTCGTGTTGAACATTAAAGCTAGCATTGGAAACTTTGTAAGCATTGCCTTCATGTTCCGCTCATGACGTATATGTTTGGATGGAAAGAGTGACTTCCTCTAATTCACGTGCATTTGATGTAAGTTGTCGCCGTGAATTCGAGAAAGCTTGTTTTTGCTTCCTCTGGAATCATCCCAAGTTAGTCACGCATATGTGCGAAGTACTCTATGGTTTGATAGGTTGGCCGCCTCCATTCTATATGTGTTCCTAGCACACCAAGCCACTGATTGATTTGTTCAAGGATAAGAAGATCCTTCTTAAGACCCGGGACAAGGACTTCGATATCCCCAATGATGGTTCCCCACCTGAACTCGTTAGTGTTTTGTTGTAAGACTTCTACATGGTCATGCTTGTCTTGGACAATGTGTTCACATGTATGTAGCAGAACCAGCTCATGTTTTGGAGCTTACTATCATAGTTCAATTCCCGAGAATCTCGCAACGCCATCTCGTCGATTTGTGTTGCAAACTTTCATTTTTCTTCTAGACTCGATGAGTCTGGAATATCCTGTTACCAACCAGATATGAATCTCAGGCAGATATGACGGTTGGAACTTTTCCAAGATCTATGATGTAGGTCCCGACAAGGTTGATGTTCTGGCCGACACATCTAGCCGGAAGAACTATCATTGTAGTATCTTGATTGAGCTATTTGACCATCTTCTCCATGAGGATTTAGTGCAACTTATTCTAGGAGTTGTTCCTCAGGGGTCCTTGTGCTCTCGGTTTCCTCGATTATGCTATAACCATTCAAACAGTGGAATCACTCTCGACTGTTAAGTTTTTCCCTGGTTACTAGAATCATTCCCAACATTTGCATTTTGTTCCGCGCATGCACCCGTCGTTGTGCCAGTCTACCATGGGTCCCACCCATTTCCGATGATAAGAAAAAAACATTCCTTATGTTGTCTTCAGCAAGGTAGACCAATTCATCCATTCTAGTCCGGTTATGCCATCCTTTCGTACCCCACCAAATGATTGTTGGTGAATTGCCTCAGGTTGGTATAGAGAATTTCAATGTTCTCTAAATCAAAAGTAATTCTTTTTGCCACTTAAGGGATGATTCTACGGGTCACCCTCCTCCAAGATGTCTCGTTTTGGTGTCGTGGCAACTCAACTCCTCGCTACGTTGGCAACCGTTCACCACCCTCTTAGGTGTGGAATTGTTGCCTACCTAGTGAACCTTTGTCATGTGTTTCACTCCATCCCTCTGGAAGTATGCTTCGTGTCTCAGCTCGAGAGTTGTTCCAGCGTCTCGCTCCATGAGTTGATCCTGAGTTGTTCGATCTTAGATAAGATCGATCCTTCTAGAGTTTTCTCTTTCCTCTCATTGTCATGTTAGTTGGAGTTCTCGGGGCAAGACATCGAGACAATGATGGTGATCGAATCAACGTTCTTATGAAGTGCAACCTGGATCGTGAAGATTCTGTTAGCTTGTGTCCCCTCTGTTTTCTTACCTCACGTCTTGAATCTCGGGACGAGATTCTTGTTTAGTGGGGGTGAGTTGTCACAACCCTAGAATTTGTTTGTAATAGTTGCATTTGAGAGCATCATGCATCATGTCTAAAATTTCTGAAAGTTGAATTGAGATTTGTTGAAACCCTGAGAAACCAGTTCAAAAATAATCAACATTTAATTCTCATCTAATGAGTTCAAGGAAATGTTCCTACTACTCAGTGGAAATATTGGTAAGAGGTAAAATTCAAACCAATATTTTTGGAATCACCGAAATATTTATTTTGGGCCTTTGACTTAAATCAATGACATATTTGAGTTGAATTTATTTCTGTTATATAAGAAATAAAGTTCAAATATTTTGTAAGTTGCCTTTGACCTTGGACTAGTTTCTGAGCTCACATACCAATTTACACAAAGTTCAAAAAAATGATTTGATGTTTTAAATCAAATCAAAACAAATTGCAGAAAATAGAAAACATAAATAAATAGAAAAACCAGAGAGAGAGAATGCTTACCTGGGCCTCACCTGTTTTGGCCCAGCCCACCACCTGGCGCTGCCAGTCGTCGTCTAGCTCCCGCCAGTCGGACGCCATGCGCATGGTCGCCGCACGTCGGCACGCGCCCGAGCCACCTCCTTCTTCCGCCGACGCTGGAGGCTGGCTGGATGCGCCACGCAACCGCCCCAACCCCTCTGGCCTGTCCACTCCTTCTCTCCCCTCCTCTGCTCTCTCCCTGCAGCGCACCTGAGCGCGCTCGTCGTCGCCGCTCGCCAGCCCCGCAGCCACTGCCGTCCCGACGACACATCAAGCTATCTGCGAGCTCCGCCTCGCCCCCCCTCTTCCTCCTCACCAAGACGTAAAGCGCCGGAAGCCCCTGGACGCCACCAGCTCCACCATTTTCCTCCTCAGACACCGAAGACCACCGCCGTCGATTCGCCGCCTCCCGATCTTCCCCGAGCACAATGGCCATCCCTACGACACTGCCGTGAGCCCCCGAACGTTTTCCCCCTCTCCCTGCTCTGGTCCGCCGTGGATGGGATTGGACGAACGAGTGTTTGATGATTTCATTATTGAGGAGGCTGATGCACCACTCTAAGGGATACAACCAATCACTTCACGCCCAAAGCCCTGTTCACCAATGGTCTTCCACACGGAATCTTCCTAACTAGGTAATTTCTCCTTCAATTCCTTACTGCTCAATTTATTGGCACTGTAGGTATTAATTCGTGGTTATTTTGTTGCTTCCCTGGCCGGAAGTATTGTTGGCACTTTGGCAGATCCACGAGCTATAGCTAATTTGGCGTGCGGATGAGTTTCCGGCCGGCCGCAAATTAATTAGTCAGCCAGCTAGCATACCTAGCTTTGCACAGGAGGAATCAATCTACTTTGATGCTTGTCGTGTACGTTGGTGTTGAGGCGTAGATGGAGAAAGCTTCACGTGCATGTGCGCTTTCGGCCGGCGAAAAATCAATTGGCTAGGTAGCGTTTCTAGCTTTACACAAGAGGAATCAATCTGTTGTGTTGCTTGTCGTGTACGTTAATGTTCAGTCCAACTCAATCATTTGGTCCATACAACGGCTGGGGTATGTTGATTCCATGACTCTCACCCCGCGGCGGCGTTCACCATCAGTGTGTCATCATCAACTACTATTATTTGATTTATTTCTCTAAGATGCACACTGATATTCTTTCGTTAGCTGTTTGAGAGACCGGTTCGTCTAGGAAGAAAGAAGGTGATGTCTATAGGTGATATTTGATATCCAAGTTACAGAAAATATCCAACCTCAAGATAGGCCTTACTGAGCGCGAGGACGGCGAAGACTGACGGTGGCTGCTCTCATAGTGGTAGGGCACCAGCACCAGAGGTAGATTGTTCCAGATCAGGTGCCTCCTCGGAAATCGTCCTCATTCCCATCTCCGCAGGTAGAGCTCAAAGCCCTCGGTCACTGCCTTATCACAACACAGTAGTGCAGTATAATAGTAAACAGATTGATGGGCGATATATATGAACAACTTACTCCAGCATGATACACCAAATTATATATTATGTCTTTTTTAGCCGCACCATCAGCTGGCAATAGCTTCCTCTGAATTTGCTTGCAGTGTAGTACATCAGTAGTAGAGCAAGAGAATGCGACGCTAGATAGGGGTGGTCAGTGTTCCTGATTGGGATGAGAAACGAATTTAGAGATTTTCCCGCCAAGTTCTTCTTACAGGCTAGCGACCCCGTTTGTTCATCAAGAAGAACCTACACGCATCTGCATCATGTTATTCAACTCAACATCAACATGTTATGTTCATGTGATCCAATCGTTCATGCAGGTTCAACATCAGGTAAATAGAGATTTGTTGAACTCCTACTGTGTCACGTGCAGCCATCTCACAGAGCTAGGCACCCATAAGTACATAACAGGCAGCATCTATTTCTACATATAATAGAGCATATGATCAATCTCTATAATATAGATTATTATTTTCTTTGATTAGTAATTTCTTTCTTAAGTACTGCACACAACCACACAGAAGATGTTATCCGTGACATAGGAGATAGGACAACGTCAAGGAATTTTGGTACAGCTCAAGTTTTTTACCAATTAAATTCTTTCAGAACCTATATCTCCATCTGTAATAATTATCACAGCATACTGTCCGCCATGTCCATAAGCTCACTGCTACAGGAACCTACAAAGTCTATTCCAAACATGATACCTCTGTGTCTTCCATTTCTTCCATAACCTTTCTATTAGTATTTTAAGCTTTTTATCTCGCATGGACATAAACGTACCATCCAACCCATGAATCCTAAATAATATATCGGAAAAGCATGGCAAATTTGACAATTTTGACCTCGAAACGAAATAAATTCACATAATGAACTGGGTGCGAAACTATTTCACACCCCTAACCCTTTTGTGTAGCGCCCGCCACGCCGGCGCCACACCCTACGGTGCCGCGCCTAGCTCCGCGGCGTTGCACCTCTGTCCACCGTGGCAGCCCACGGGCCCGCACCCAGCCGTGCAACGCCTCCGAGCTAGGCGCTGCATCTGTAATGTGCAGCGCCTAGCCGATAGGCGTTGCACGTGTAATGTGCAGCGCCTGGCGGCTAGGCGCTGCACTGTGACTTATCCAGCCACTTGGCTGGGCCCCCCTCCCCCACCCCCCCCACCACACACTCTCTCACTCTCTCCCCGAGCTTTACCCCCTCTCCCACTCTCGCCCCCTCTAAAATCTTCTTCCAAATCTTGCAAATTTGAAGAATTTGTCCGTGGATTTCGAAGTCAAACCCTCCCTCAAGGTAATAATCTCCGATCCCCTTGTTTTGATCGAAGTAAAGTTCTCCCATTGCTCATTTGTTGGTAGTTTGGGGAAACCCTAGTTTAGTTTGGATCTAGAGATTTGCATGGAGATGTGAGATGTTTGTTTGCCAATTTCTATGATTAGGCTTTGTTAGTATGCTAGGGTTATTCTTATGGGTGTTCTTATGTTGGTGCTAGGGTTAGGTTTAGGGCTAGGGTTATGGTTAGGGTTAGGTTTAGGGTTATGGTTAGGGTTAGGGTTGTTGTTTCATATATATATTAGGGTTTGTATTCGGTGTTAATCCATGGATTAGTACTCATGGATGCAATGTTATCTTGTGTTCATTGCTTATAGGGATGGGAAGAACATGTGTGTTTGTTCATCATGGGGACAAAGACGCCTTTTTGAAAGGCAATAAAGAACCGGACCCGGATGAGCTTGACATTGTGTTTGATAGTAGTCCTAGCTATGTGGAGCTCTTGCAACAAGTTAGGAAAGATTTGAATTGGATGGACCCTAGTGATATCATTGAGTTGGAGGGAAGGCATAATGTTGGTTTTGGAATGCACATCCGTTGGAAGACAATGCGTGTAAACTCGGAGCAACGTTGGGTTGCATACAAGGAGACGGTGGCCGAATCACTAGTCAAGGCTCTTGAGTTATTTGCAACGAAGAAGGTTGAGTCAAGTTTGCATTTGGACTTGAACCGGAACCCCTCCCCTTTGGTTGCTAGTAGCCCCCCACCCTTGAAGCAAGATGAAATTGTTGAACCTCTTTTGACCCAAGAAGTGAGGCCAACATTGAGCCCGTGTAGAAACAACCAAGATGAATCTTTGCAAGAGGACAACGATGAGTATGCGGACGATGACAATGAAGTTGATCTCCATGACAACAATGTGGGTGATCTCGACAAATATCATTTGCAAGAGACAATGGACCATTCCATCCCTTTTTCCCGTGCATATGCATCGGACTCGGATGACGATGGTCCCGATGAACAAGTTGATGCGGAGGGGTTCACGGTGAAGGAGGCCGAAGCTTTCGAGAAGGTATTTGGTCGGGATCATCGGACTACATTGTTCAAGGATGTTAGTCTCGCGGATGAAGCCGTGGTAGATGGTGGCCAATGTGTAGCTCTTGGGGTTAGGCCAAGCTCTCACCGTGATTTGGTAGACGGCAAGAACCGGATTGCTAAAGGTTCTAAGTTTGACAGCTTGTTGGATTTGAAGATGTGGCTCGACAACTACTCGGTTACGCATTATCGTCCACACAAGGTGGTGCACTCGGACGTCAATGTGCGCTACACGGTTGCATGTGCATGTGAAGATGAAAAGGAGGTCCAACTTGGACTTTCAAGAGGCCGTGGTGGTGGTAGAGGTCGTGGAAAGGAGGTTCAACAAGGAGTGGCAAGACGCCGTGGCGGTTGTCCGTGGATTGTGCGTGCAAGACCATGGAAAGGAGGTCCTACTTGGCATGTAGTGAGTTGTGTGCCAACTCACATGTGCCAAGGAAAAAGGGTGGATGGCAAGATTGTGTCCCAAGACCACAAACAACTCACGTCCGAGTTCATCGCTTACAGGCTCTCGAACTCAATATCCACACTTCCAACAATGAGCGTCCAACATGTCATTGACCTTGTGAAAGCCATCAGCAAATATTGTCCTCGATACCACGTACCACATGTAGACACGAGCATAAGTCTTCACCATGTCCTCATTAGCATCATCGGGGCAATGAGCGAAGTGCGATGATATCCACGTGAAAGTAGCGCCCGCTGCGACTCTTTCCTTCTTCTTATCTTCCCTTTCTGGCTCCCGAGGCTCCGGAGGAACCATACCGATAAGGGCTTGCATTTGCGCGCGTCACCCTTCAGAATCGGTGTTCATACATAAAGGATTGCCATCGATAGGAAGACCGGTGATCATAGCGATATCCTGTAGCGTCACGGTCATCTCCCCGGTCCGAAGATGGAAAGTGTGTGTCTCCGGCCTCCAATGATCAATAAGCGCGGTGAGTGCTGCAGCATTGTTGGGTGGCGTCGACCGGCGGACTAACTCAATGAAAGGGAGAAGTCCTGCCTCCCTAACATAAGGTGTGTACCGCTCATCATAGCTCATCCCTCCAAGGCTGATCCCGTGAGACCGAAGCTTCAGAGGTGCAAGCTCCTACAAACAAACAAATCATAACATTACATATGGGGCATTTGTGTTTGAACAAACATACGAAATTCATAACACCGGCCACTTTCAGTATTACCCGCTGCTGCACCGACATAGCGTACGACCGGTGTTGATGGTCCCAGTGATCATCGAGAAGCCAAACCATTCTAACAATTTCAACAAAGCATTCTTGTCAACACGATTATCTTTTCAATTCAAAAAAACTAAAGTAGGCCTACTACATGCAAGATCCAAAGCATATGGTGCTTCCCCCTACTTGGGCCTACTTCATACAAATAACATGTCAATCTATGTATCCAAACTATAACATGTCAATCTACTTCTCCATACAAATAACATGTCAATCTACTTCGCCATACAAAAAACATGTCAATCTATGTATCCAAACTATATAAATAACATGTCAACCTATCTATCCAAACCACATTCTAATCTAACAAGGGTTCCCCAAATCTAATATACGCAAGATTCAAACAAAAGTTGCCCTAATCTAATACATGCAAGATTCAAACAAGGGTTCCCCAAATCTTCAAAATATAATATTTTCTATGGATAGAAAGAAGGGGATTGGAGGAGAGTACCTTCTACGATGGATTGGTGAACAAATGCACAGACCAAATCGTCGGATCGGAAGGATTTGGGAGAGGGGATTGAGAGGGGGAGTGCAGATGGCCGCCGCCCTTTTTTCTGTAACTGCCAATGGGGAGGGTGGGGGAGGAGAGGGCTGGCGCGTTTGCATATAAGTCACAGTGCAGCGCCTAGCCGCTAGGCGCTGCACATTACACGTGCAACGCCTAGCGGCTAGGCGCTGCACATTACAGGTGCAGCGCCTAGCTCGGATGCGTTGCACGGCTGGGTGCGGGCCCGTGGGCTGCCACGGTGGACAGTGGTGCAACGCCCCGGAGCTAGGCGCTGCACCGTAGGGTGTGGCGCCGGCGTGGCAGGCGCTACACAAAAGGGTCAGGGGTGTGAAATAGTTTCGCAACCAGTTCATTCTGTGATTTGCTTTCGATTATAGGTCAAAATTGTCAAATTTGCCGAAAAGCATGCATACTTCAGTACGCAGAATAGCAGACCAAGCTATATGAGTACCTATGGCAGGGTGTCTTGCATTAAATTCTACACACCCTACTACATCCAACACTGCAAATGCCGCGAGCCCCATCGACAGCATGCCGTCCAGGCATACGTTAACGTAACCAACCACATTACGAAGCAGTCAGGGCTACGGACTCCATATGCATGGTACGATACATGTTGTAGTATGACTCAAGGTTAATTTGTACTACAAGCACCTCTGTTTTACTTTATTGTAAAGGCTAATCCGTGGCCGGCATATATTTCAGATATATACTTCTTTCACGGCAAGGTTCAAAAAGTGATTACAGGTGAATATAGAATTGAAGCGTCCATGAAATGATGGAGGTATCTACATGGGTATCATGCATGGACAATCTATAAGATAATGTAGACATCGAATGCCATCTGTATATACAGAAAAAAATAATTTGACTTCTTTCTATTGTGATTTCTTATTTAACTGATTCGATATACATAATTTGTAGCCCATCCATTCATGAATAGATGATGTGGGAGACAATGATGCACAACCCAATAAGTATTTTTCGTATTTTTTGCTGTTACTTTTCGTACCAACATGTTGCCATGAACTTATAAATAGAACGTGTAGGTTCAAAATATCGCATACATGTTACACATCCTTAATAAATATACACGGCAATTGGGTATAGTTTAATAAAAAGACCCTTTATCGAGAATAAAAATTGGATCTAATATGTATACCACAATTTACCATTCAGTTTTTTCAAAATAATTTTATTGTCGTACTATTGCCTAAAAACAAGTACTAATGATATGTTGACGTCTGTTCCTTACCGACTTTACAATATGCCTATTTATAATTTTTAATCATCAACCACTTAATGCATGACTCGGGGAAGGGGATAGTGATAACCTAGGTCAAATGTGTAAGACATGGTAACGTAATTAATCTGTAAACTACTAATAAAATATTATCAAGTAAGAAGGTAAACAGTTAACGGTATTGTGTATATATATGGATAGGTCAAAGTGACTGGACATGGAGCAACTCAACTAGACATTGCGGACTACAAAAACCTAGGGGATTAATGCCTAATACATATCAAGATTTAAATATCAATTTGCGGTACAATACACCATGGAATTGCATAAAAATAAAGTTTAGGAGTGTATAAATCAACTATCCGCCTCCACGAGCGAGATATATGGTCTGTGTTTTTCAATTATGAATATTGACCAATAATTAATCTAATGGTATGAACATGTACTCCAGTATAACATTTCAACATTTCGGAATAAAGGGGCATCCGACATGGATAAGCCCTTTAGTGATGTATATATAGTACATAAATGCACACTGCCTTCATATACAAAATTTAAATTAATCACTTACAGTAAACAATCATTATAATGAAAAATAATGTATCAATCTTGCGCAGTGTTACAAAATTTACATGTGCGTACACGGAAGCAATGATAACTATCAAATATGTATCTCAAGAATAAAATAAAACAATGCAACATGATGAAAAAAATTATAATTAGCACATCATGAGTGATCATAAAAAATTGTGTCGGTACGGCATGCATAATTAGTAGGCCAACGATTAATGGATAAATACAAACCTATAAGACAAAACTTTGAGTTTTATTTATGAATGCCATCACATTTGGTTTCAATTTAACATTACACAAATCAACTAATAATTTTCAATCATTAAAAATTTCAAAATTCTAGCCCGCGCATTGAGCGGGCCACTTTGCTAGTTGCAATAATATCAAGTTTCCTCTCTATGTGCTTAAAGTTTTAAGGTTACGCTTGTTTTGCCTTCCTATGCTAGTTGATTATTGTTCCCATAAGTTGTTTGCTCACAAAATACCTATGCATAGGAAGTGGGGTTAGAATTAAATGTGCTAGTCATATTCTTCATGATGCTCTCTTTATGTTTCAATTCTTATCTTTTATGTGAGCATCATTGAAATCATCATGCCTAGCTAGAGGCGTTAAACGATAGCGCTTGTTGGGAGGCAAACCAATTTTATTTTTGTTCCTTGCTTTTTGTTCCTGCTTAGTAATAAATAATTCATCTATCCTCTGTTTAGATGTGGTTTTATGTTTTAATTAGTGTTTGTGCCAAGTAGAACCTTTGGGAAGACTTGGGTGAAGTCTATGCGATCTTTCTGTAAAAAACAGAAACTTTTGCGCTTACGAGATTAGGTGCCATTTTTTACTGGAGAGTTCTTTTAGGTTGATTCTTTTTGAAGATGATTAATAGACAAATTCCTCAGGTCCACCAATTTATTTAAGATTTTTTGGAGTTCCAGAAGTATATGTTTGATACAGATTAGTACAGACTGTTCTGTTTTTGACAGATTCTGTTTTCTATGTGTTGTTTGCTTATTTTGATGAATCTATGAGTAGTATCGGAGGGTATCAACCATAGAGAAGTTGGAATACAGTAGATAATACACCAATATGAATTTAGAATGAGTTCACAACAATACCTAAGTGGTGGTTTTACTTTCTTATACTAACGGAGCTTACGAGTTTTCTGTTGAGTTTTGTGTTGTGAAGTTTTCAAGTTTTGGGTAAAGATTCGATGGACTATGGAATAAGGAGTGGCAAGAGCCTAAGCTTGGTGATTGCCAAGGCACCCCAAGGTAATATTCAAGGACAAGCAAGAGCCTAAGCTTGGGGATGCCCCGGATGGCATCCCCTCTTTCGTCTTCGTTCATCGGTAACTTTACTTGAAGCTATATTTTTATTCACCACATGATATGTGTTTTGCTTGGAGCGTCATTTTGTTTTATTTTGTTTTGCTTGCTGTTTGAATAAAATACCAAGTTCTGAAATTCTGAAATGTTACAGAGTCTTCACATAGTTGCATAATTATTCAACTACCCATTGATCTTCACTTATATCTTTCGGAGTAGTTTGTCATTTGCTCTAGTGCTTCACTTATATCTTTTTAGAGCATGATGGTGGTTTTATTTTGAAGAAATAGATCAACTCTCATGCTTCACTTATATTATTTTGAGAGTCTTAAACAGCATGGTAATTTGCTTGGGTTATAAAATTTAGTCCTAATATGATAGGCATCCAAGAGGGATATAATAAAAACTTTCATATAAAGTGCATTGAATACTATGAGAAGTTTGATTCCTTATGATTGTTTTGAGATATGAAGATGGTGATATTAGAGTCATGCTAGTTGAGTAGTTGTGAATTTGAGAAATACTTGTTCTAAAGTTTGTGATTCCCGTAGCATGCACGTATGGTGAACCGTTATGTGATGAAGTCGGAGCATGATTTATTTATTGATTGTCTTCCTTATGAGTGGCGGTCGGGGACGAGCGATGGTCTTTTCCTACCAATCTATCCCCCTAGGAGCATGCGCGTAGTACTTCGTTTCGATAACTAATAGATTTTTGCAATAAGTATGTGAGTTCTTTATGACTAATGTTGAGTCCATGGATTATACGCACTCTCACCCTTCCACCATTGCTAGCCTCTCTAATACCGCGCACCTTTCGCCGGTATCATACACCCACCATATACCTTCCTCAAAACAGCCACCATACCTACCTATTATGGTATTTACATAGCCATTCCGAGATATATTGCCATGCAACTTACCACCGTTCCGTTTGTTATGACACGTCTCATCATTGTCATATTGCTTTGCATGATCATGTAGTTGACATCGTATTTGTCGCAGAGCCACCTTCATAATTATCTCATACATGTCACTCTTGATTCATTGCATATCCCGGTACACCGCCGGAGGCATTCACATAGAGTCATATTTTCTTCTAAGTATTGATTTGTAATTTTTGAGTTGTAAGTCAATAAAAGTGTGATGATCATCATTATTAGAGCATTTTCCCAGTGAGGAAAGGATTATTGAGACTATGATTCCCCCACAAGTCGGGATGAGACTCCGGACGAAAAAAGAAAAAGGGAGAGAAAAAAGAGGCCATAAAAAAGAGAAGGCCCAAAAAAATGAGAGAAAAAGAGAGAAGGGGCAATGCTACTATCCTTTTACCACACTTGTGATTCAAAGTAGCACCATGATCTTCATGATAGAGAGTCTCCTATGTTTTCACTTTCATATACTAGTGGGAATTTTACATTATAGAACTTGGATTGTATATTCCTATGATGGGCTTTCTCAAAATGTCCTAGGTCTTCGTGAGCAAGCGAGTTGGATGCACACCCACTTAGTTCCTTTTTGAGCTTTCATACACTTATAGCTCTAGTGCATCCGTTGCATGGCAATCCCTACTCACTCACATTGATATCTATTGATGGGCATCTCCATAGCCCATTGATACGCCTAGTTGATGTGAGACTATCTTCTCCTTTTTGTCTTCTCCACAATCCCCATTCTATTCCACCTATAGTGCTATGTCCATGGCTCACGCTCATGTATTGCGTGAAGATTGAAAAGGTTTGAGAACATCAAAAGTATGAGACAATTGCTTGGCTTGTCATCGGGGTTGTGCATGATTTAAATATTTTGTGTGATGAAGATAGTGCATAGCCAGACTATATGATTTTGTAGGGATGCTTCCTTTGGCCATGTTATTTTGAGAAGACATGATTGCTTCGTTAGTATGCCTGAAGTATTATTGTTTTCATGTCAATATTAAACTTTTGTTTTGAATCTTATGGATCTGAATATTCTTGCCACAATAAAAAAGATTACATTGATAAATATGTTAGGTAGCATTCCACATCAAAAATTCTGTTTTTATCATTTACCTACTCGAGCACGAGCAGGAATTAAGCTTGGGGATGCTGATACGTCTCCAACGTATCTATAACTTTTGATTGTTCCATGCTATTATATTATCCATCTAGGATGTTTTATATGCATTTATATGCTATGTTATATGATTTTGGGACTAACCTATTAACCTAGAGCCCAGTGCCAGTTTCTGTTTTTTCCTTGTTTTTGAGTATCGGAGAAAAGGAAAACCAAACGGAGTCCAATTGACCTGAAACTTCACGGAACTTATTTTTGGACCAGAAGAAGGCCATGGAGTAAAAGAGTTGGGCCAAAAGAGTCCTGGGCTGCCCACGAGGCTGGGGGGCGCGCCCACCCCCCTGGGCGCGCCTCCCTACCTTGTGGACAGCCCGGAGACCCCCCTGACTTGTACTCGATGCCAAAACCTCTTATATATACTGGAACCTCCAGAACATAACCTAGATCAGGAGTTCCGCCGCCGCAAGCCTCTATAGCCACCAAATGCCAATCTAGACCCGTTTCGGCACCCTGCCGGAGGGGGGATCCCTCACCGGTGGCCATCTTCATCATCCCGACGCTCTCCATGACGAGGAGGGAGTAGTTCACCCTCGGGGCTGAGCTATGTGTTTGATCTCTCTCTCGTGTTCCTGAGGTGGTACAATCTTGATGTATCGCGAGCTTTGCTATTATAGTTGGATATTATGATGTTTCTCCCCCTCTACTCTCTTGTAATGGATTGAGTTTTCCCTTTGAAGTTATCTTATCGGATTGAGTCTTTAAGGATTTGAGAACACTTGATGTATGTCTTGCATGTGCTTATCTGTGGTGACAATGGGATATCATGTGATTCACTTGATGTATGTTTTGGTGATCAACTTGCGAGTAATGTAACCTCGTGAACTTATGCATAGGAGTTGGCCCACGTTTTCGTCTTGAATTTCCGGTAGAAACTTTGGGGCACTCTTTGAAGTACTTTGTGTTGGTTTGAATAGATGAATCTGAGATTGTGTGATGCATATCGTATAATAATACCCACGGATACTTGAGGTCACATTGGAGTATCTAGGTGACATTAGGGTTTTGGTTGATTTGTGTCTTAAGGTGTTATTCTAGTACGAACTCTGTGATAGATCGAACGGAAAGAATAGCTTCGTGTTATTTTACTACGGACTCTTGAATAGATCGATCAGAAAGGATAACTTTGAGGTGGTTTCGTACCCTACCATAATCTCTTCGTTTGTTCTGCGCTATTAGTGACTTTGGAGTGACTCTTTGTTGCATGTTGAGGGATAGTTATATGATCTAATTATGTTATTATTGTTGAGAGAACTTGCACTAGTGAAAGTATGAACCCTAGGCCTTGTTTCCTAGCATTGCAATACCGTTTGTGCTCACTTTTATCATTAGTTACCTTGCTGTTTTTCTATTTTCAGATTACAAAAACCTATATCTATCATCCATATTGCACTTGTATCACCATCTCTTCGCTGAACTAGTGCACCTATACAACTTATCATTGTATTGGGTGTGTTGGGGACACAAGAGACTCTTTGTTATTTGGTTGCAGGGTTGTTTGAGAGAGACCATCTTCATCCTACGCCTCCCATGGATTGATAAACCTTAGGTCATCCACTTGAGGGAAATTTGCTACTGTCCTACAAACCTCTACACTTGGAGGCCCAACAACGTCTACAAGAAGAAGGTTGTGTAGTAGACATCAGCAAGCTCTAAGGATTTTCGCCTGGTGTGGAATGGCATCTGAGATCCAATCTCCTTAAATAGACGCCTTCCCTACGAAGTCAGGGTGTTATTTGTAAAAACACTTGGACCCTTCATATTCGTCTGACACGTGGAAGCCGAGGCGACGGTGGCGCAGAAGCTGAAGGGTATGATATTTAGTGTAAAGCCGAAGTTGTTTAAAGTATCATGGAAGGCCCACCTTACGAAGCCAAAGATATAAAAGCCAAATATAGTTCATTTGTTCATATTACATTGGAGTATTCGGAGGAAGAACCCACCTTGCAATGCCGAAGACAATATGCGCGTCTGACACGTCTTCATCGAAGCCTGGTTCGGGGGCTACTGAGGGAGTCCTAGATTAGGGTGTCCCAGAGCGTCCGGGCTATGTAACATGGGCCGGACTAATGGGCTGTGAAGATATGAGATTGAAGGCCTTCTCCCGTGTCCGGGTGGGACTCTCCTTTGCGTGGATGGCAAGCCTGGCATTTGAATATGAAACTTCCTTTCTCTGTAAACCGACTCTGTACAACACTAGCCCCCTTTGGTGTCTATATAAACTAGAGGGTTTAGTCCGTAGGGATGATCACAGTCATACAGGCTAGACATCTAGGGTTTAGCTATTACGATCTCGAGGTAGATCAGCTCTTGTAACCCCTATACTCATAAAAGTCAATCAAGCAGGAAGTAGGGTATTACATCCATCGTGAGGGCCCGAACCTGGGTAAACATCGTGTCCCCCGCCTCCTATTACCTTTGATCCTCAGACGCACAGTTCGGGACCCCCTACCCGAGATCGGCCGGTTTTGACACCGACACCAGGCTCTCCATGCCTTATGCCCTCCCGAGGGAAGCGTGCGATGAAGCATGCTTCCATTTGGTGCCCAAGCGCCTCCCTCGTGACACTGGCTAGGTCAGAGGCCCTCCAGAAGAGAGCCCCCGAGCCCAGCCTGAGGAGGGCATCGGGCGCGCCTTCCTATGCGAGAGAGGGAGGCGCCCCATCCGTGCGCGCAGGTCCTGAGGTGGTGCCGCTGGAGACACCGCTCTCCTGAGGCTCTTGACGAAGCAACTACTTCTTATTGGGGACCGCCTCAGGAGGGTAAATGGCGCCTTCGTTGTCTGGGTCTTCAAGCGCCGCAGCTTGGTAGGCATGCTCGAGGGAGCACACCGTGTCCTTCTCTTCGCAAGCGATAGTGATGATGTCGCAGTTCCCTGGTATTTTGAGGACGTTGTAGTCGTGGTGGGTCACCGCCATGAACTTGGCCAGGGCCGGATACCCAAGGATGGCATTGTACGGTAGGCGGATGTGGGTGACGTAGAAGTCGATGAGCTTGGTGCGGTACTTGTCCCGCTGGCCAAAGGTGACAGGGAGGTGGATCTGCCCTATCGGGGTGGTGGAGCCTTCGGTCACCCCTGAGAAGGGCTTGGTGGGCTGCAGATGATCATATGGCACTTGGAGGCGGTCGAACATCTTGATGGAAAGAACATTGAGTCTCGCACCGCCATCGATGAGGGTCTTGGTGACAAGGACATTGCTGATGATGGGCGAACAGATCATCGGGAGGGCGCCGACAGTTGCCGCGCACTTGAGCTGGTCGGATGAGCTGAAGGTGTTGGTGCACTTGGACCACCTGAGCGGGCGCGCGGCCTCGAGCATGGGGATGGCCGTGTTCACCTCACGAGCGAACTGCTTGAAGATGCGCTGGGAGGCCGGGGCCTGAGCGCCACCCAAGATGCAGGAGATGGCGTGAGGCTCCTAGAAGCCCCCAGCCCCCTCGTCCTAGTGGTGTTCGTAGTTCCTCCTTGGTGGTGGTGGCAGCGGAGGGAGGCTGGCGTTGCCCTGAGGTCGGTCCTCATGAGGCTGATATCTCTAGGTGCACTCGCGAGGCTGGCCTGGCCAGCGGTCCTCACGAGGCTGGTCGCGCCACTCCTGGCGAGGGGCCGCGGTCGTCCCAGCGTCCTCCGCTTCATCCTCCTCCTCGGCTGTAGCCCCGGTCGTTGCGCTCAGGGCATCGACCAAGGTGCCCATCGCGAATGGCCTTGAGTTCCTGACAGTCATTGGTGTTGTGGTTGTGTACATTGTGGAAGGCGCAGAACGGGCGGTTGGCCTTGGATGACTCTGGGTGGTCGCAGCCGCGCTTATCTCCAGCTCAGCGCGAGAACGCCCCCCCACCCTTGCACTTCATTTCCTTGGTCTTGGCATTCTTGTCTTCCGGGTTAGCAGATGGGTGCACGAGGAGGGAGAGGCGCCCTTCCTCGGCTCTCGCGCACTTGGTCGCCATGTTGAACATCTCTAGGGTCGTGCATAGGTCCTCGTGGATGGCGAGCTCCTTCTTCATCTTGACGTCACAGACGCCAACGGAGAATGCGGAGAGGATGGTCTTGTCCGTCACCTTGGTGATCTTGAGGCGACCGCTATTGAAGCGCTGGATGTACTTCTGCAGGGTCTCCCCTGGCTGCTGCTTGATGCGTCGCAGGTCACCCGCAGCAGGCGGGCGGTCGTGAGTACCCTGGAAGTTGGCGACGAAACGCTCGCGCATCTCACCCCAGGAGTAGATTGATCCCGCGGGCAGGTTCTGGAGCCATGAGCGTGCGCCCTCCTTGAGAGCCATGGGAAACCAATTCACCAGGACCCTTTCATCGCAGTTGGCCGCCTCGATGCTCAGCTCATAGAGCTGCAGGAACTCAACAGGGTCGCGGGTGCTGTCGTAGCACGGAGGCAGGTCAGGCTTGAACTTGCTGGGCCAGATGTCGCTGCACAGCTCGGGGGTGAAGGCGCGGCAGCCCGCAGTGGTCACTTGAGCTCGTTGTGGAGGTGGAGCCTGGTCTTGGTATCCACGCGCCGCCGCCGCAGGCGGCGCGCGGTCTTGACGTTGTGGTTCCGGGAGTGCAGGAGCATCCCCTTGCGGCCGCTGGACCTCTTGGCAACTTTCTTCTTCACGCACAGGCGCCCCGCACTACGGGTCGCACCACGGGGCCGCACGTCTTGGTACGAGGGCGACATCTTGATGGGGAGGTGGTGGATGTGCTCCATGGGCTACGTCACCCGCGGCAGGAGGCAGGCATGGTAGCGAGAGAGACGGTGATAGAGAGCCCCCAGCGGCGCTAATGAGCTCGGCGATGCGGTCCAGCCAGTCCTCGTAGAGGTCGTCGACAGGGCGGTAGCGCAGGAGCTCGCGCGCCATGAGCAACGCAGCCTGCGCGTCTGTTGGCCCACGACGAGCGTGGGACGAGGAGCCGGCCGGAGTCAGTCACGGGGTGGCGGTGCGTCCATCTCTTCGCACGGAGGGGTCCAGTGAAGAAGCTTGCTGTTCGTTCCCTGTCGGGCCGGTGGCGGCGTTGGCGGTTGGTGACGGAGAATGACGAGGAGGCCCTCCGAGGGGTGCCTCTCTGGGCGACGGGAGCGGTGAGAGCGGCTCAACACTCAGCACGGGCTCGACGAGCATTAGCCATGGAAGCGCTGGAGCGGTGGTGCGTCGAACGACGGAAAAGAGGCTTCGGTGCAACCCTACCTGGCGTGCCAAATGTCAGATTCCAGGCTCCGCAGACCCTTGAGAGGTTTGAACTCTGGGTGCACACGAAGAACTCTCTCTCCCCAGTCTGCCTACTCAATGATCCCACGGCCTGGCTCGACGAACCCAAAGAACGAGAGACACAGAGATTTATCCTGGTTCGGGCCACCTTGCGGTGTAATACCCTACTCCAGCTTTGTGGTGGATTGCCTCGAGGGGGCTGAGGATATACTAGTAAAATGGAAGAACAACCTCAGGAGGCGAGGTGCTCTTGAGCTCGATGAGGTGGTGAGGTGGTTAGGGTAGAATGGCCCCGATTCGAGATCCCCTTTCTATGTTGGTGGCTAAGTCCTATTTATAGTGGCCTCGGTCCTCTTCCCAAATGTTAGGCAGGAAGGGATCCCACAACGGCCAAATTCGAAGGGAGACAACTAGTACAAGCTATCCTGACAAAAGTAGCCTTCGCCTGCAAAAGGCTCTGGCGGTCTTGGTCTTGTTGCACCGATATGGAAACCTTTGCCCGATGCCTCGGGATGGTACACTGCGCCTGCTGGTGCCCGCCTGGCGTTGGTCGTCATGGCTCACGTCATGTGAGCCTCGCAAGGTGCGCCCTGCATAGATATCTCCGCGCCTCGGGAGCCAGCCTAGTGAGGCTGCCCCAGGGAGGTCCTGGTGTCGTCCGCCTCGCGAGGCTTGGCCCCTCGCGAGGGTCTTGACCTATTGCTGCTGAAGCTGGGCCGTACCGGGCGGCCGACGGAGCCACGCCACGGGCCGCGGGCAGGCAAGTTTGGGCACCACATTTCCCAGAACACCGACACTCCTGGAGCACCTTTTCGTAGGCCTCGGCCTCCTCCTGCCTCCGCGCGGCCTCCTGGGATGTTTGTGAGCCTGTTTGAGAAGTTATTTGGCTTCCTGAGTGAACTGGTTGCGCTACGGCTGTGACTGTGTGTCTTGCTTATGGTTGCACGCCATCGACTCCTGGAGCAGATGCCACCCCTCCACCATGCGTTGGCGCTCCTCTTTGCAGTGCTTCTCCATTGCACGGTGCTTGCTCTCTTAAGGTGTTGAGGGCCACACTAAGGTCGCTAATGGCCTCGCCCCTGAGGATGGGGCTTCCTGACACCAGCACCAAGGCAAGCCCTCGCCACACCCCTTCATCACCGCCGAGCTCGTGACTTGGGAGGTCTCAACCCGTGGTTCTCCTTGCAGCCCCACACCACCGCCACCGATAGGTGCCAAGCCCAGCGTTGGGCGTGGTGGGCTCGGGGTTAGTCTCCTCGAGCTATGGAGGCATCGCCGCGCGCTCAGGTTTCGCTGCGTTCGCCATGAGACCTGGGCGTGGGGGCGATTGCAAGACTATGGACGTCGCCTTCGAGCCTGTGTCGCCCCTCCCCCCTATGGAGCCTGGCGTGCGACAGAACGAGCAGTACCGCGCGTCCCTCCTTCACGGGGCCACTCGCAGTGCTCAGAGCTGCCTCCAGGGACCCCACCTCAGGGCTTCGGGGGACACCGGGTCTAAGAGGGCCGCCTTGATGCCCCTCGTTAGGCGTACCACGACCGCCCCTCACCTCGACCTCAACGCGAGGCCCGGCCGCCGCGGGACCCTTCTCTCGCATCGCTTTCGGGTGCAGTGGTGAGGTAGGCGGCATGGCCTTTGCAGGGGGATATACCCTCCTTCTGCTCCTCGTCTCTCTGCCTCTTGACGGCTCTCTTGGCGATGCTGCAATGACAGATGCTCAGCCCAGTCCCGGGGAGAAGGGTAAGGAGCGGGGCTAAAGGTTACAAGCAAAGGAAACTCACCCATCATTGATCATCCAGCACCTCTTCCTCCGCTCCTCGTCAGCGCCACTTCCATTGTTGCCTCCCCCACGGTGCTCGCTTGGGTTGCTACTTGTGGGCACGCCATGGGGGCTGCCGGTGCGCCCTACGACCATGGTATCCCTTTCCGCCTCTTCCTCGCGGGACTCGCTAGCCTCGCCTCAGACCTTCGCGGGCTCGGGCCGGGTGCGCGAGGTGCCAAATGCACTGTCATCATCGTCATCTTCATCGCCATCATCATCAGGGGCCTTCAGCAGGAGATGGTGGCGGGATGGCGAAGGCGTGTCCTCGCCGCTCTCCTCGGTGCCCGAGGTTGTCGTGCTGCCCTGACCTCCCGATGCGGTCTCCACCTATGTGGAGTCCTTTTGAGACCCTCCAGGCCCCTCCGGGGGCCGCCTGGATCCGCCCCTGCTGGTCGAATTGGACCATCTCCTCTACGAGCTAGTCCCTATCGGCCAGGAAATACAAGGGGGTTACATCGGGAGGCACGGCGCCCACCTTGCCGGGGAACAGGAACTTAAGGTCCTCCTTCACAATGGCAGCCAGGAGGCTGTCCCGGCCAGCCAAATCCGGTCCTCCTTCCCGGTAATCTCCCACACGGGGTGCGATGTGTTGGGGATCGTAGCAATAATTCAAAATTTTCCTACGTGTCACCAAGATCAATCTATGGAGTCTTCTAGCAACGAGAGGGAAAAGAGTGCATCTACATACCCTTGTAGATCGCGCGCGGAAGCGTTGTCATGCCCAAGATGCGACCATATCCTAAAGGAACACGAAGGTCCCACCAAGGATAGAAGCGCATCTTGAAGACGCTTTTGCAAGGTGGATATCATTACATCAACATTACATAATATTTGGGGATACATACAAGGCATACAAATGCCGCAAGAATACATCAATACATCATACATAAGATCAACATCCGTCTACGGATGAAACACAAACAGAAGATCAAACGACATCCACCCTGCTAGCCCAGGCTGCCGACCTGGAACCTAACCCCTGATCGAAGAAGAAGCAGAAGAAGAACTCCAAACAAGTAAACATCGCTCTCGCGTCATGATCATCGCAAAACCTGTACCTGCAACTAGTGTTGTAGTAATTTGTGAGCCACGAGGACTCATCAATCCCATTACCATGGGTATCAAGACTAGCAAAGCTTAAAGGGAAAGGAATGGATAAGGTGGTGAGGTTGCAGCAGCGACTAACCATGTATGGTGGCTAACTTACGCAAATAAGAGCGAGAAGAGAAGCAAAGGAACAGTCGTGAAACTAGCAATGATCAAGAAGTGATCCTGAACTCCTACTTACGTCAAACATAACCCAGAAACCGTGTTCACTTCCCGGACTCCGCCGAGAAGAGACCATCACGGCTACACACGCGGTTGATGCGTTTTAAATAAGTCAAGTGTCAAGTTCTCTACAACCGGATATTAACAAATTCCCATCTGGCACATAACCGCGGGCACGGCTTCCGAAAGATAATACCCTGCAGGGGTGTCCCAACTTAGCCCAATATAAGCTCTCACGGTTAACGAAGGATATTCCTTCTCCCAGGAAAATCCGATCAGTCTCGGAATCCCGGTTACAAGACATTTCGACAATGGTAAAACAAAACCAGCAAAGCCGCCCGATGTGCCGACAATCCCGATAGGAGCTGCACATATCTCGTTCTCAGGGCAACACCGGATAAGTCAAGCTACGAGTAAAACCAGACCTCGAGTTTCCCCGAGGTGGCCCCGCAGGCTGCTCGGTTCGGACCAACACTTAGAGAAGCACTGGCCCGGGGGGGGTAAAATAAGATGACCCTCGAGAGAGCGACTCCCTAGGGAAAAGAAATAGGCTAGGCAAATGGTAAAACCAAGGTTGGGCCTTGCTGGAAGAGTTTTTATTCAAGGCGAACTGTCAAGGGGCTCCCATAAATCACCCAACCACGTAAGGGACGCAAAATCAAGGAACATAACACCGGTATGACGGAAACTAGGGCGGCAAGAGTGGAACAAAACACCAGGCATAAGGCCGAGCCTTCCACCCTTTACCAAGTATATAGATGCATTAATAATATAAGAGATATTGTGATATCCCAACATAAACATAATCCAACATGGAGCAATCTTCATCTTCACCTGCAACTAGCAACGCTATAAGAGGGGCTGAGCAAAGCGGTAACATAGCCAAACAACGGTTTGCTAGGAAGGGTGACAAAGGTTAGAGGTTCATGGCGATTTGGGAGGCTTGACGAGCAAGCGAATAGGTAGCGCAGCATAGCGATAGAACGGAGAAACTAGCATAGCAATGATAGTAATGAGATCCAAGGTGACGGTCATCTTGCCTGAAATCCCGCTAGGAAGAAGAACGAGTCCATGAAGAAGATGAAGCCACGAAGACGAACGAATCCTCACGATCGCAACGACACGGGAACTATCGAGAAGAAGCACACAACATGGTAAACACACCACACATGAACAACGCATGATGCTCAACCAAGTATGATGCATGACAAGGCTATATGAAGCTACTCATGACAAGAGATGATGCATACAAGAACAACACATCAAGGCAAGTTTAAATGAGGCCGGAAACAACATATAACAATTTCGGTAAGTCCTCATATGCAAATTTCGAAATTGGTCCAGAACTGAACAAGCATTAAGTTAAAGTTATTAAACAGCAAGTTAAAGAGCACCACGATGATCTACATGAAATTCTAGTCAAGTTACATATAAAGTTCATTAGATTCAGAGCTACGGCCTAGAAGATATGAGCAAAACAAGTTAAACATGGCATTGATGCAGAATGCATACAAACATCAAGCAAACACCTCAAAACAAGGATTCAACATGATAATATGAGACTACATGCATAACTAAGCAAGTTTCATATAGAGCACACTCCAAACGGAGCAGCGGTGCAACACATACACTCCAAACAAGACATAGCAACAATCTGTCCAAAACAGCAACTAGGCATAATGCAAGCATCAAAAGAATATGCTACAGCAACTCAACATGAAAACAAAAGGCATGGACATGATGTACAGGTAAAGCATGACAAAACATAAACACTGAGCTATCTCCAGAAATCACTAGAACATGCTCAAAAGGACATGGTAAGATTGCAAATAATAACAGGTTCACAGACTTAGCAGAAATTACTGGACATGACAGAAACAACATCAGGTAGCAATGTTCAGAGCACGAAATCAACATGCTACAGGAACTCAACATGGAAAAACAAGGCATGACAGTATTCTACTAAATGCATATAACAAAAGTCCCTTACTGACCATAAGCCAAAAGGACCCGAAGATATGATGGCAACCATGTAAACATAGCAAGTTTCGTTATCAGGTTTCAGACTTGGCAGAAAACAGAGCATGGCAGAAACAATAATATGAAGGCCTCATTGTGAGCTTGATGCACTCACTACAGAGAAATGCATGACAAAACAAGCATACCTACAGCAAGATGGCATGTTTATGAAGCTATCCATGGCAAGAGCAAATACATAGCATGAAAGGATCAACTACAACAAGCTTGGCAAAATTGAATAACACGTAAACAATCTGCCAGGAACATTTTATAGCAAAAGTAGAGCAAGATTGAGACATGCTATGGCACTCCATAATTGCAAACAAGGGCATGAATGGATCAATTACAACAATAGATACAAAACATCCTTACTGAACATCACCAAAATATGCATGGATCTCTCTGCAGCATCAAGTTTACATGGCAACAAAATAACAGCAGACAAAGACTTACAGAAATCACCAAGTCTCTGAAATCAGAAACATTACGAAGCCTAGTTTGCATGCTTGTGCTAGTCACCACCGACATCACAAAAATACATGGCATACACCACTGGAAACATGGCATGGCATACAACAAAACACATGTAGAGCTCATGCCCATAAGATGCACCGATTAAATGATACAAAAATAACAAATCTCCAAGTTCTGCTAAGAACCAGCAGATAACAGCAACTGGCAATCTTGCAACGATGATTTGGGCATCAACATGACCTCTAATGAACATGGTGCAATTGAAAAAAATGTAGAGCATCACGAGATGAACAATTCGATATATTAAACGCGCGAAATGGAGCTATATGCATGAAGTTACACTAGGTCAAACAAGCACACACATTATGCAGATCTGGGGACTTTGCAGTTTAACAGACGAAAAAAAAACAGAACGAGCGTCTAGTAGTTAAACAGCGCCGTGGGCGAGGGATGACTGATGGGGGTGCTCACCTAGTGGGCCAAGGCCCAGGTCAGCGATGCGGGCAGGGAGGCCGACGGCTGGGCCGGATCGGGCCGCGTGGGCCACGAGGCCGAGGCACCGGGCTGGAGATGGGCCCACGCGAGCGGGCGAGCGGGCATGCTCGACAGCTGCAGAGGTCGGTGGCGGCGCCGGCGCGACTCCGGCAGGCGGAGGAGGCCGGAACCAGGCGGATCTGGTGCGGGGAGCTCGGATCCGGTCGACGGCGGGGTCGACGAAGCTTCACGGGGCGGCGGTGCGTAACTCCGGCGGCGGCGGGTTCTAGGGAGGCGCGAGGCCGAAGGCGGTGGCGGAGTTCGTGCGCGGGGACGCGGGCGCACAGATCCGAGCGGCCCGCAGGCGAGAACGGGCGCGGGGTCGCGGCACTGGTGGTCGCCGGCTGGGGTTGCGGCGAGGCCGCCGGTGAGGACAGGGAGAGGAGCTCCGGCGAGGGGCCTCGGGGAGTCAAGGCGCGGGGCGGCGCTCAGGCACAGGAGGTTCGGGTGGGACGCGGCGGCTCCGGGCCCGGACGGGCTTGGCGGGTTCCGCGCGTGCCTGGGCGGGCCGCGCGTGCCTGGGCGGGCCGCGCGGCTGGGAGGCGCGGGGAGGACAGCTGGCGAGCGGGGAGTGGAGGAGGGCGATGGCGCGGTGGCGGCTGGCCAATGGGGAGCTGCCAAGTGGCGCGGGGGAGGTGGCCGGCGCCAGAAAACGATGGGAAGGCGGAGCTCCCGAGGAGGAGGGGGATTGCTGCGGCTGGGGGTTAGGGGAGGCTAGAGCCTGCCCAAAATGGCATGGGAGGGGTTTATATAGGGAAGGGGGGGTTAGGATTAGGGTTAGCAGGAGTTTCAGAGCTTTCAGAGCCCTCCGATCGCGATCTGGCGGTTCCGGACGCGAGGATAGGATTTAGTGAGCTGGACTTGGACTGTGGGAGAGGAGAGGGAGAGACCCGGCGACATTTTCGGAGACCGAAACGTCTGACGAAGGTACCGTCAACGATACCGCTATGAGTTCAACGGTTGGGCTATCAAACGGACTACGAATGCGACGAAATTTGATGGGCGGTCTATCGGTGCTATACCAAGGCCACTCGGCAAATACCGACCCATTCCGAGAAGGTTTAACACCCGCTCACGAAAAGAAACAAGAGGGGGCGCCGGGTGACATAGGAGTGCCGGATTGCAAAACGGACAACGGGGAAAATGCTCGGATGCGTGAGACGAACACGTATGCAAATGCAATGCACATGATGACATGATATGAAATGCAGATGATAACATGACAAAAGGCAACACGCAAGAAAATGACAAGGCAAGGATGGCGAATAACTCGCAGACACCTGGCGCATCGGATCCGGGGTGTTACAAGCGTTCAAGAGAACGGGGTTGATGGAGTCGTACTCGTCGTGATCCAAATCACCGATGATCCTAGTGCCGAACGGACGGCACCTCCGTGTTCAACACACGTACGGAGCGGGGACGTCTCCTCCTTCTTGATCCAGCAAGGGGGGAGGAGAAGTTGATGGAGATCCAGCAGCACGACGGCGTGGTGGTGGAAGTAGCGGGATCCCGGCAGGGCTTCACCAAGCGCAAGCGGGGAGGAAGAGGTGTCACGGGAGGGAGGGAGGCGCCAGGGCTTGGGGTGCTGCTCCCATGCGCCTCCCCACTATATATAGGGGTGGAGGGGGCTGGTTTCTTGCCCTCCAAGTCCATTGGGGCGTTGGCAAAGGTGGGGGAAAGAAATCCCATCATTTCCCTTCCCCACCGATTGTTATCCCCATTTTTTAGGGATCTTGATCTTATCCCTTCGGGATATGATCTTATTCCTTCTAAGGTGGGATCTTGGTGCGCCTTGAACAGGGGTGTGGGGCCTTGCCCCCACTACCCACGTTCATGTGGGTCCCCCCATGCAGGTGGGCCCCACTTCGGAACCTTCTAGAACCTTCCCGGTACAATACCGAAAAATCCCGAACATTTTCCGGTGGCCAAAATAGGACTTCCCATATATAAATCTTTACCTCCGGACCATTCCGGAACTCCTCGTGACGTCCGGGATCTCATCCGGGACTCCGAACAACTTTCGGTTAACCGCATACTAATCTCTCTACAACTCTAGCGTCACCGAACCTTAAGTGTGTAGACCCTACGGGTTCGGGAGACATGCAGACATGACTGAGACGACTCTCCGGTCAATAACCAACAGCGGGATCTGGATACCCATGTTGGCTCCCACATGTTCCACGATGATCTCATCGGATGAACTACGATGTCGAGGATTCAATCAATCCCGTATACAATTCCCTTTGTCAATCGGTACCTTACTTGCCCGAGATTCGATCGTCGGTATCCCAATACCTTGTTCAATCTCGTTACCGGCAAGTCACTTTACTCGTACCGTAATGCATGATCCCGTGACCAAGTCACATTGAGCTCAATATGATGATGCATTACCGAGTGGGCCTAGAGATACCTCTCCGTCATACGGAGTGACAAATCCCAGTCTCGATTCGTGCCAACCCAACAGACACTTTCAGAGATACCCGTAGTGCACCTTTATAGCCACCCAGTTACGTTGTGACGTTTGGCACACCCAAAGCACTCCTACGGTATCTGGGAGTTGCACAATCTCATGGTCTAAGGAAATGATACTTGACATTAGAAAAGCTTTAGCAGACGAACTACAAGATCTTGTGCTATGCTTAGGATTGGGTCTTGTCCATCACATCATTCTCCTAATGATGTGATCCCGTTATCAATGACATCCAATGTCCATGGTCAGGAAACCATAACCATCTATTGATCAACGAGCTAGTCAACTAGAGGCTTACTAGGGACATGTTGTGGTCTATGTATTCACACATGTATTACGGTTTCCAGTTAATACAATTATAGCATGAACAATAGACAATTATCATGAACAAGGAAATACAATAATAACCATTTTATTATTCCCTCTTGGGCATATTTCCAACAGTCTCCCACTTGTACTAGAGTCAATAATCTAGTTCACATCACTATGTGATTGTAATGAATCCAACACCCATGGGGTTTGTTCATATCTCGCTTGTGAGACAGGTTACTAGTCAACGGGTCTGAACCTTTCAGATCCGTGTGTGCTTTACAAATCTCTATGTCATCTTGTAGATGCTGCTACCATGCGCTACTTGGAGCTATTCCAAATAACTGCTCTACTATATGAATCTGGTTTACTACTCAGAGTCATCCGAATTAGTGTCAAAGTTTGCATCGATGTAACCCTTTACGACGAACTCTTTTACCACCTCCATAATCGAGAAAATTTTTAGTCCACTAGTTACCAAGGATAAGTTTGACCGCTGTCATGTGATCCATTCCCGGATCACTATTGTACCCCTTGACTAACTCATGGCAAGGCACACTTCAGGTGCGGTACACAACATAGCATATTGTAGAGCCTATGTCTAAAGCATAGGGGACGACCTTCGTACTTTCTCTCTCTTCTGCCGTGGTCAGGTCTTGAGTCTTACTCAATACTCACACCTTGTAACACAGCCAAGAACTCCTTCTTTGCTGATCTATTTGAACTCCTTCAAAATCCTGTCACGGTGTGTATTCATTTGGAAGTACTATTAAGCGTTTTTGATCTATCCTTATAGATCTTGATGCTCAATGTTCAAGTAGCTTAATCCAGGTTTTCCATTGAAAAACACTTTTCAAATAACTCTATATGCTTTCCAGAAATTCTACATCATTTCTGATCAACAATATGTCAACAACATATACTCATCAGAAATTCTATAGTGCTCCCACTCACTTCTTTGGAAATACAAGTTTCTCATAAACTTTGTAGAAACCCAAAATCTTTGATCATCTCATCAAAGCGTACATTCCAACTCCGAGATGCTTACTCCAGTCCTTAGAAGGATTGCTGGAGGTTTGCATACTTGTTAGCATCTTTCAGGATTGACAAAACCTTCTGGTTGTATCACAACCTTTCCTCAAGAAAATCGTCGAGGAAACAATGTTTTGACATCCTATCTGCAAGATTTCATAAATAATGCAGTAACTGCTAATATAATTCCAACAGACTCTTAGCATCGCTACGAGTGAGAAAGTCTCATCGCAGTCAACCCTTGAACTTGCCGGAAAACATCTTAACGACAAGTCGAGCTTTCTTAATGGTGACACTTACCATCATTTTCTGTCTTCCTTTTAAAATCCATCTGCACCCAACAGCCTTACGACCATCAAGTAGTTCTTCCAAAGTCTACACTTTGTTTTTTATACATGGATCCTCTCTCGGATTTTATGGCCTCGAGCCATTCGTCGGAATCTGGGCCCATCATCGCTTCTCCATAGCTCGTAGGTTCATTGTTGTCTAGCAACATCATTTCCAAGACAGGATTACGTACCACTCTGAAGTAGTACGCATCCTTGTTGTCCTATGAGGTTTGGTAGTAACTTGATCCGAAGTTTCATGATCACTATCATAAGCTTCCACTTCAATTGGTGTAGGTGCCACAGGAACAACTTCATGTGCCCTGCTAGACACTAGTTGAAGTCATGGTTCAATAACCTCATCAAGTCTCCACCATCCTCCCACTCAATTCTTTCGAGAGAAACTTTTCCTCGAGAAAGGATCCGTTTCTAGAAACAATCACTTTGCTTCCAGATCTGAAATAGGAGGTATACCCAACTGTTTTGGGTATTCTATGAAGATGCATTTATCCGCTTTGGGTTCGAGCTTATCAGCCTGAAACCTTTTTCACATAAGCATCGCAACCCCAAACTTTCAAGAAACGACAGCTTAGGTTTCTCTAAACCATAGTTCATACGGTGTCGTCTCAACGGAATTGCGTGGTGCCCTATTTAAAGTGAATGCGGTTGTCTCTAATGCCTAGCCCATAAACGATAATGGTAATTTGATAAGAGATATCATGGTATGCACCATATCCAATAGGGTGCAGTTATGATGTTCGGACACACCATCACACTATGGTGTTCCAGGCGGTATTAGTTGTGAAACACTTTCCACAATGTCTTAATTATGTGCCAAACTCGTAACTCAGATATTCATCTCTATGATCATATCATAGACATTTTATCCTCTTGTCACGACGATCTTCAACTTCACTCTGAAATTACTTGAACCTTTCAATAATTTAGACTTGTGTTTCATCAAGTAAACATACTTAGCATCCACTCAAATCATCTGTGAAGTAAGAGCATAATGATATTCACTGCGTGCCTCAGCACTCATTGGATTGCACACATCAAAATGTATTACTTCCAACAAGTTGCTCTCTTGTTCCATCTCACTGAAAACGAGGCCTTTCAGTCATCTTGCCCATGTGGTATGATTTGCATGTCTCAGGTGATTCAAAATCAAGTGAGTCCAAACGATCCATCTGCATGGAGTTTCTTCATGCATATATACCAATGGACATGGTTCGCATGTCTCAATCTTTTCAAAAATGAGTGAGTCCAAAGATCCATCTACATGGAGCTTCTTCATGCGTTTTTATCCCAATATGACTCAAATAGCAGTGCCAAGTATGTGGTACTATCATTACTATCTTATATCTTTTGGCATGAACATGTGTATCACTACGATCGAGATTCAATAAACCATTCATTTTAGGTGGAAGACCATTTGAAGGTATTATTCGAAAGAGTAACCATTATTCTCCTTAAATGAATATCCGTATTGCGATAAACATAATCCAATCATGTCTATGCTCAATGCAAAAACCAAACAATTATTTAGGTTTAACACCAATCTCGATGGTAGAGGGAGCATGCGATGCTTCATCACATAAACCTTGGAAACACTTCCAACACATATCGTCATCTCACCTTTAGCTAGTCTCCGTTTATTCCGTAGCCTTTTATTTCGAGTTACCAACACTTAGCAACTGAACCGGTATCTAATACCCTGGTGCTACTAGGAGTACTAGTAAAGTACACATTAATATAATGTATATCCAATATACTTCTGTCGACCTTGCCTGGCTTCTCATCTACCAAGTATCTAGGGTAGTCCTGCTTCAGTGACCGTTCCCCTCGTTACAGAAGCACTTAGTCTCGGGTTTGGGTTCAACCTTGGGTTTCTTCACTAGAGCAATAACTGATTTGCCATTTCATGAAGTATCCCTTCTTTCCCTTGCCCTTCTTGAAACTAGTGGTTTTACTAACCATCAACAATTGATGCTCCTACTTGATTTCTACTTTCGCGGTGTCAAACATCGCGAATTGCTCAAGGATCATCATGTCTATCCCTGATATGTTATAGTTCATCACGAAGCTCTAATAGCTTGGTGGCAGTGACTATGGAGAACCATCACTATCTCATCTGGAAGATTAACTCCCACTCGATTCAAGCGATTGTAGTACTCAGACAATCTTAGCACATGCTCAACGATTGAGCTTTTCTCCCTTATTTTGTAGGCTTAAGAAACTTGTCAGAGGTCTCATACCTCTTGACGTGGGCACTAGTCTGAAATCCCAATTTCAGTCTTTGGAACATCTCATATGTTCTGCGACGTTTCAAAACCGTCTTTGGTGCCACAATTTTAAACCGTTAGCATCACACACTGAACTATCACGTAGTCATCAAAACGTGTATGTCAGATGTTCGCAACATCTACAGACGACGCTCGAGGTTCACACACCGAGCGGTGCATTAAGGACATAAGCCTTCTGTGCAGCAATGAGGACAATCCCCAGTATACGGACCCAGTCCGCATAATTGCTACTGTCAACTTTCAACTAAATTTTCTCTAGGAACATATCTTAGTAGAACTAAAGCGTAAGCTACGACATAATTTGCAAAGACCTTTTGACTATGTTCATGATAATTAAGTTCATCTGATTATTTAATGAACTCCCACTTAGATAGACATCCCTCTAGTCATCTAAGTGATACATGATCCGAGTCAACTAGGCCGTGTCCGATCATCACGTGAGACGGACTAGTCATCATCGGTGAACATCTCCATGTTGATCGTATCTACTATACGACTCATGTTCGACCTTTCGGTCTCTTGTGTTCCGAGGCCATGTCTGTACATGCTAGGCTCGTCAAGTCAACCTAAGTGTTTCGCATGTGTAAATCTGGCTTACACCCGTTGTATGCGAACGTTAGAATCTATCACACCCGATCATCACGTGGTGCTTCGAAACAACGAACCTTCGCAATGGTGCACAGTTAGGGGGAACACATCTCTTGAAATTTTAGTGAGGGATCATCTTATTTATGCTACCGTCGTTCTAAGAAAATAAGATGTAACCATGACAAACATCACATGCATATCATAAAGTGACATGATATGGCCAATATCATCTTGCGCCTTTTGATCTCCATCTTCGAGGCACGGCATGATCACCTTCGTCACCGGCATGACACCATGATCTCCATCATCATGATCTCCATCATCGTGTCTTCATGAAGTTGTCTCGCCAACTATTACTTCTACTACTATGGCTAACGGTTAGCAATAAAGTAAAGTAATTACATGGCGTTTTCATTGACACGCAGGTCATACAATAAATTAAGACAACTCCTATGGCTCCTGCCGGTTGTCATACTCATCGACATGCAAGTCGTGATTCCTATTACAAGAACATGATCAATCTCATACATCACATATATCATTCATCACATCCTTTTGGCCATATCACACCACATAGCATACCCTGCAAAAACAAGTTAGACGTCCTCTAATTGTTGTTGCATGTTTTACGTGGCTGCTATGGGTTTCTAGCAAGAACGTTTCATACCTACGCAAAAGCCACAACGGTGATATGCCAATTGCTATTTACCCTTCATAAGGACCCTTTTCATCGAATCCGATCCGACTAAAGTGGGAGAGACAGACACCCGCTAGCCACCTTATGCATCAAGTGCATGTCAGTCGGTGGAACCTGTCTCACGTAAGAGTACGTGTAAGGTCGGTCCGGGCCACTTCATCCTACAATGCCGCCGAAACAAGATAAGACTAGTAACGGTAAGCAAATTGAACAAATCGTCGCCCACAACTACTTTGTGTTCTACTCGTGCATAGAATCTACGCATAAACCTGACTCATGACGCCACTGTTGGGGAACGTAGCAATAATTCAAAATATTCCTACGTGTCACCAAGATCAATCTATGGAGTCTTCTAGCAACGAGAGGGAAAAGAGTGCATCTACACACCCTTGTAGATCGCGCGCGGAAGCGTTCAAGAGAACGGGGTTGATGGAGTCGTACTCGTCGTGATCCAAATCACCGATGATCCTAGTGCCGAACGGACGGCACCTCCGCGTTCAACACACGTACGGAGCGGGGACGTCTCCTCCTTCTTGATCCAGCAAGGGGGGAGGAGAAGTTGATGGAGATCCAGCAGCACGACGGCGTGGTGGTGGAAGTAGCGGGATCCCGGCAGGGCTTCACCAAGCGCAAGCAGGGAGGAAGAGGTGTCACGGGAGGGAGGGAGGCGCCAGGGCTTGGGGTGCTACTCCCATGCGCCTCCCCACTATATATAGGGGTGGAGGGGGCTGGTTTCTTGCCCTCCAAGTCCATTGGGGCGTTGGCAAAGGTGGGGAAAGAAATCCCATCATTTCCCTTCCCCACCGATTGTTATCCCCCTTTTTTAGGGATCTTGATCTTATCCCATCGGGATATGATCTTATTCCTTCTAAGGTGGGATCTTGGTGCGCCTTGACCAGGGGTGTGGGGCCTTGCCCCCACTACCCACGTTCATGTGGGTCCCCCCATGCAGGTGGGCCCCACTTCGGAACCTTCTAGAACCTTCCCGGTACAATACCGAAAAATCCCGAACATTTTCTGGTGGCCAAAATAGGACTTCCCATATATAAATCTTTACCTCCGGACCATTTTGGAACTCCTCGTGACGTCCGGGATCTCATCCGGGACTCTGAACAACATTCGGTTAACCGCATACTAATATCTCTACAACTCTAGCGTCACCGAACCTTAAGTGTGTAGACCCTACGGGTTCGGGAGACATGCAGACATGACCGAGACGACTCTCCGGTCAATAACCAACAGCGGGATCTGGATACCCATGTTGGCTCCCACATGTTCCATGATGATCTCATCGGATGAACCACGATGTCGAGGATTCAATCAATCCCGTATACAATTCCCTTTGTCAATCGGTACGTTACTTGCCCGAGATTCGATCGTCGGTATCCCAAAACCTTGTTCAATCTCGTTACCGGCAAGTCACTTTACTCGTACCGTAATGCATGATCCCGTGACCAAGTCACATTGAGCTCAATATGATGATGCATTACCGAGTGGGCCTAGAGATACCTCTCCGTCATAGGGAGTGACAAATCCCAGTCTCGATTCGTGCCAACCCAACAGACACTTTCGGAGATACCCATAGTGCACCTTTATAGCCACCCAGTTACGTTGTGACGTTTGGCACACCCAAAGCACTCCTACGGTATCCGGGAGTTGCACAATCTCATGGTCTAAGGAAATGATACTTGACATTAGAAAAGCTTTAGCAGACGAACTACAAGATCTTGTGCTATGCTTAGGATTGGGTCTTGTCCATCACATCATTCTCCTAATGATGTGATCCCGTTATCAATGACATCCAATGTCCATGGTCAGGAAACCATAACCATCTATTGATCAACGAGCTAGTCAACTAGAGGCTTACTAGGGACATGTTGTGGTCTATGTATTCACACATGTATTATGGTTTCCAGTTAATACAATTATAGCACGAACAATAGACAATTATCATGAAGAAGGAAATACAATAATAACCATTTTATTATTGCCTCTAGGGCATATTTCCAACATGATGCGCCGGTGAATGAACTCCTTGGCGACCATTGCCACCGTAAGCCCTGTTGTCTTCAGCTCCGCCAACCACTCCAAATTAGCTTCAGGACGGCGCGACTGAGCTTCTCGTGTTCCCAACCTTCGATCTTCTCGTCCGGCTCAATGGGAATCGCTAGGAGGGGTGAGCCCGCCTGGTGTTGGTGTAGATCCAGCGCGTCTTGAAGCTCTGCACTTTATTCAGCATCTTCACGTCGATGATGAGCTTGTCCATCTTATCGATGATTCATAAGGAGGCGCAGGACGAGCACTGGTGCCCCAGGGAGATCCGCATGCTATAGAAGGTCCGGAAGAGCGGCACGAATGGCATCACTCCTAGGAAGGGTGTAAGTGCATCTAGTGCCCCTTAGTGATTTTGGTGTATTGAAGACTTATAGGTTAAGGGACTAATGTGTTTGTGAGTGTACACAAGTCTATAAGTCTATGAGGAGTTTGATATTTACAGAGAAAGTCGACCCCTAAAAATGAATGTCTTCGACTGAAGACTTTGGATTTCTGAAGACTTTCTGAAGACTTTGAAACTAAAGAAGTTGGTGTGACCATGAAGACTTGATATTCATACAAGGAACATGAAGCGTGAAGACTTTTGTTTTCGTAGTTTCATTTTCTCTTTCTTGAGTCATAGGAAACACCGTACTGTTAAAGGGGGTCGAGGAAAAACTAAGGAAAAGCATCCAAGTGATGCTCATCTCAAAATCCTACACCTACCAACCCTTTCGAGTGAAGCCATTGGACATCTCATACAGTTCAGTCAATTTCTTCAGTGACAGAGACAAAGTTCTTCTGGTATCTGAATAATTTGTTCTGACTGAGGAGTTAGGAATTCGCCAGTGCAGATTGCCTACAAGCGAGGATCATGATGGCCGTGAGGAATTTGATAGTCAAATTTCCGACCGTTGTTGTGTTATGCGCCAGCTGTCCCAAAATATCTACCCACCTAATGGTCATATCATTGAAGGGCATTTATGTCTTATCATGTCAGGCTGCTCCCTAGGCTATAAATAGCCGCCCCCTACAACCACTAGCTGGTTGGCTGCTCCGAGAGAAACTGACACTTGTCATTGAGAGCATCCCATCATCCGAGGACTTTGAGCGAAAATCATCAAGTGAGGAAAAGGCAAACCCAAACACCTACAAACCCAATGTGATTGAGCATCACTGAAGAAATTGTTCCTGTGTGGATCCGACGCTTGTTACCTTTGAAGACTGTGCATCTTCCAGACGGTTAGGCTTCATGGTCTAGAGCATCCAAGAGGAAATTGTGGATCGCCGAGTGACCGAGTTTGTGAAGGTTTGGAAGTCACCTGAAGACTTACCACGAGTGATTGGGCGGGCTCTATGTGACCTTAGCTCAAGGAGAATACCTAGCCGCTCCAACCAGACGTACAACTGTCACAGCTGTTGGAACTTGTCTACCAAATCATTGTCTTCACCGAGCTAACTGGTTCTTTATCCTCAACCCTTCCATTTCCTCATTACTGTGTTGTGTGCTTGTTCATATCTGTTTGAAGACTTTGACTGAAGACTTTCTCAATTTCCTCAGTTCAATTTCTTCAGTCTGTTTGTCTTCATCCTGTTTTTATCATGTGCTTACGCTTCCTGTACTCTGTGTCTGTTTTCATTTCATCATGATGTCCATGTTTATGTTATGTCATGTATGCATCTGAGTACTTATTCTGCTGCAAGTAGTTCTTCACTCAGGAATTTCCTCACGCTGAAATTCCTGAGTGAATAATTCTTAAAAATCGCATATTCACCCCCCTCTCGTTGACTTAACGCACTTTTAATTGGTATCAGAGCAAGGTACTCCCTTGTTCTTTGTGATTTTGGTTTAACCGTCTGGAGTTTTAGTCATGTCGACCGCAGGTATGATCAAGGTCTCTGCTGGGTGTCCTACCTTCGATGGGGCGGACTACCCCTACTGGAAGAATAAGATGCGAATGCCTCTTGAGGTAATTGATAACGATCTCTGGTATGTTGTGGAGAATGGTGTCCCCTCTGTCACTCCTACCATCAACGCTGCTGACGTGAAGAGATTCAAGCAACTCGACTCTCAAGCGAAGAATATCATATGTGGCCATCTGAGCAAAGAGCAGTATTGTAGAGTGAGTGCTTTGGAAACAACTAAGCTTATTTGGGATAGGCTGTCCAAGGTCAATGAAGGAGTCTCAACATAGTGTGACTCTCGAGTTGACGTTCTTCGCAATCTCTTCAATCGCTTCAAAAGACTCGACAATGAAAATGTTCAGCAAACCTTCGATCGTCTCACTGACATCTCAAATGAGCTTCAAGCACTTGGTGCCACTGACATCACCGACCATGAGGTGGTGAAGAAAATTGCTGAGATCGCTTGATTCTTCATTTGATACTCTGGCATTGATGATACAAGAACGTGGAGATAATAAGTCACTTGATCTCGCTGATATCCCCGAGAGGCTAAACACTCATCAGTTCTAGCTTGGTGTCACGACCGGTTTTCCAATAAAAATATTTATTGAGAAAACGATCCCTTTTACGGACCAGTAGAGAAGAATTCCTTCTCACGGGTAGACAATATCTTGATCACAGAAGAAAATACCAGGAGTACTGAACATAATACAAGGTTGAGCGGAGACGGCTCAACAATTTATTACAAGCACACCGATAAAACATAACGGCGAATAGGGTGGCATAACTACTAACACACGATAGAAGTGGTGGAGGAAAAATCACAGCGAAGTGGGTGACATGACTCCTGAATCTAACAGCTCTTCGAGCGTCGGAGTGAGGCTCGAGGAGACTTATTGCGGGTGGCGGAAGCGTATATAACACAAGTGACCAATATCCAGGATCGCACGGGACTGACTGGGATTCCTCTAGGCGTCGGACTCACTATCAAACTCTTCATCCATAAGATCGCCTTCGTCAACATCTGGCCAAATCAACAAGCCAGGTGAGTACTATGAAAGTACTCGCAAGACAGTATGGACATAAGATATAACAAATGTAAACATGATGCATATGAACAGATTAACAAAGCGCACTCAGACAATGGGATAATAACGCAAGGGAAATAAAAGAGAAGTCGGGCGGTAGTCCTCCCGAAATCCCAAAGTAATACTGAGGGCCAATCGAGTGTCTGAAAGACTCCTCGGAAGGGTAAATATAAGATAACAATGCCGCAGTCAGGCGTCAAGGCGAAACCACATAAAGGGCTTATAATAAAATGTAAATTACAGTGCGTGCCACAGTCGGACGTCTGAGCGACATCACATAAAGGGCTTATATTGAAATAATAAATAACGGTGCATGCCACAGTCGGACGTCTGAAGCGACATCACATAAAGGGCTTATATTGAAAGAATAAATAACAGTGCATGCCACAGTCGGACGTCTGAAGCGACATCACATAAAGGGCTTATATTTCACAACTTAATATTCCAGTAGCTTATGAGTTCATTTCATTTCAAGGGAATCATCAAGTATGAGATAAACAACAGGGTTAGTCCATCCACAGGAATAACAATTCAAACGGGTATACCACTCAAGCTTGTTCACCGGGGATTTACCACGAGGACTGACATAAATATGGATATATTGGCCATGGTCCTTGACCATAGACACGATGACTCGGAAGGATTTGACTCTGTAGAGTTTGTACTTTAACCACAGCCAACGGATTTTAGTAGTCACGGGGACTAGTTCCGGTTACGGTGTTTTAGGAGAAACACATCTAACCAGTACACACCCATTCAACATTTCGAAGCCAGGAATCACCCTCGGCAACGTTCAAGAAAAACCTTGAGACGGGGAGGCTACAACCTTGCGTAGCATGGGATCAAATTTATATATGCGCGCTCTAAGGGGTGCCCCCCTCTCGGTCCCAACCAGAAATACCCATGCCCCCTGACCGGATGACTGGCTTTAATCCAGGGCCATGGAACCCTCATCCCGGCCCCTCTATTTGGTGTGTACACAGAAAGAGGTTAACAACTTACTAAACCGTATTCTTGGCAGAAAACATGTGGCAGCACGGAAGGGGAAGAACGACAACGTGACTCAGTCCACGTTAACGTTGGAGTTTAACGGATGTCGTCAGGCTGGCATGCTACAACAATACCACCTTACTGCCTTTCATGCCACCACATGACTAGGCCATCTCTCATCAGAGATCACAGTAACTTCGGAACACACGGGTAGTTGCCTTACATGCAACGAGGTACTCACCGATGCTCATATGCCATGCACAACCATTCAAGCAAACATGCAAAACACCTATCATATCAAAGGTTCAAACATGCTTGCCTGGTTCGGAGAAGTCGGAGTCTAACTCGGCGAAGTTCGCGGCTCCGTCACCTCTTCCGGAACCTACGGCATAGCGAAAACGTACACTAACGTGAACATCGACGCGTGCATAAAAATTGTTCTAAATTTTTTCCAAATAAATACTATAAAAAACTAGACAAAAATACAAGACTGACTGAAAAAGAATCACTCAAAAATCATCTTTTATTAAAAAGTTATAAGGGTTTTAGTCCAGGGACTAAGCTGTGATGAAACAGAAAAGATCCAGGGACTTAACTGAGAAAACAGAAAACGGTTCGGAAAGAAATGCGCCAGCCCAAAGAGAAAACGTATTTGCCCGAAGGCGCCAACAGAAAACGGTTCGAGGGGGAAAATAAGAGAGGCTGACGGGGGGGGGGGGGTCCACACGTCAGGTTTGAAAACGGTCAACGGAGCTCGCCGACGTCCGAAGGCTGCGGTGGTCGCCGGCGTCGAACCACGGCGAGGCAGGGAGATCGGAGGGTACCAAGAGGTTCAGTGTGTTCTTCCGCGTCGGTGGGTGGTGGACTTGGCCGTCGGAGAGCACCACGTCGACGGCGACACTTTCTCCGGCGGACGGTGGCTCGGGCGATGGTGGAGAACTCCGGTGGGGCTGCAAACTCGAAATTGAAGCGCGGGTCAGCAGAGTGGATGCACTAGAAGGCTACTGGCAAGAGCTGAGGGGTAGAGGTGCACGCACGGGAGCGAATCGAGCTGGGTCTCGTGGCGGGGCGAGGCGGCCGGAGTTGGGGAAGAAGGCTCCTTCGGGGTTCTTCCAGTAGCTTGGCGGGGTATTGGAGGTGTCTAAAGGTGGTGTGGGTTCGAGTTCAAGCTCGGGCCTCTATTTATAGGCGATCCGAGGGGGTGGCCGTGAACGGGAAATCTCCGGTGAGCGATTACGGCGAGGCAGTGGTTGGGCAGTGGGTTTAGGTGGCCAGGCAGCATCAGGGAGGTTCACTGGTGCCGTTCCACTGCTAACCTTGGTCGGGCTTGGCGTAATTGCGCCGGTCCTCGACGGGGTGGCCGTACGGGCACGGCGGCGGCAGAGTGCGTGCTCCGCGCCTAGCAGTTCACGACGAAGGGTGGCAGCGTGCACGGGGGAGTGGATGGCCACGCGGCGGCCTCGGGTGGCTTGGGCGGCGCTGGGCGGCGCCGTCCATGCTGCGCCTCTCTCTGGCAGCCGCAAAGCCGCCGCTGCCATCGCTCACGGGTGGCGCACCTCGTCCTGCTCGTCGCCGACGTCCGCAAGCCTCCAGGAGATCGTGCGGCGCAGGGATAAGAAGGAGGGGACAGAGAGCAAGGCGCCGCCGCGGCACTGGCGAGATCGACGTCGGGCTCTGAAGAAAACGACAGCAGTTCACTGAAACTGTTTATCTGAATTTACTGAACATGACAGCAACAGTGTCCAGCAGGTGTTCGACGAAATGATTTGGCATGGAGATTTTTTTTCTTGAGCTGGGACTTGGTGAGGTGACCTCTCAATGCACCCAGAGGCTGCCTGAATTTTCTCAGATTTTTAGGAGAAGAATTCAAATGAATTTCATCAAATTTGGCAAATAAGGTCCAAACTTGCAGCAAGTACAATTTGAAATATTTGAACTGGAGACCAGTGGATCTTCATGGATCCTGGTTGAGGGCTCAAAGGACTAGCTAGGGAAATTGGTTTGGAGGCAAAACTCAAAGTAGAAAGGGTAGCTCCTTTGTAAATCTCCAAGAGCTAGAATAGAAGGTAGAAATCATTTGTGTTAAGAAATAAAAGGAAAAGAAATTATGGGGAGGTTCAAACTGCTGGATTTGAAGTATATCATGATCCAAAGATGGGGAAAGGCTTATGGGAGGGGATTTCCACTCATGTCATGGCAAGAGGGATTTTTGAAAGGGGGGCTATTTAAAAGATTTTTCAAAAGAAATTTTCCCAAGTGAAAGGCATTTGGTTTTGAGTCCAAATAAGAAGGAAAAACCTCCAAGACCAAAATCAAGTCTTGGGTGAATCCAAAACAAAACACTTGCCATAAAAAAATATTTTGAGAGGGAGAGTTCTTCAGAAGAAAAATTTAAATAACCTCCCTCAATTTTAAATAAAAGTTTGAAAAAGCCAAATAAAATTTTGGGTGTCACAACACCTACCCCCTTAGGAAAAATCTCGTCCTTGAGATTTCAGCTGATCCTCAAATAGATATGGGTACTCCGCCTGAAGAAAATCTTCTCTTTCCCAGGTAGCTTCATCCTCGGTGTGATTGCTCCACTGGACCTTGAAGAATTTTGTTGTTTTCTGACGGGTCCTCCTTTCAGACTCTTCCAAAATATTTACTGGCCGCTCTCTGTAGGTGAGGTCTGGTTGCACATCAATGCTCTCATGAGATACATGCTTCTCCGGGTTACTCACACATTTTCTCAATTGTGAGACGTGGAACACGTCATGGATGTCTGACAGCTCCTTGGGTAGGTCTAGTTTGTAGGCCACTTTGCCTCTCCGTGCAACTATACAAAATGGTCCAATAAATCTCGGGGCTAGCTTCCCCTTAATTTTGAACCGTTGTAGGTCCCTCATAGAAGACACTCGGAGGTACACGTAATCACCGGGTTCATAGCTGACCTCACGATGTTTTTGATCGTAATAGCTCTTCTGTCGGCTTTGAGCTGTCTTGAGTCTGTCCCTGATCTGTTTAACTTTCTCCTCGGCCTCCTTGAGCATGTCTGGGCCGAAGATACGACTGTCACCTGTCTCTGACCAATTTAGTGGGGTACGACACCTCCGTCCGTACAACGCTTCAAAGGGTGCCATTTGTAAGCTAGCTTGGTAACTATTGTTGTAAGCAAACTCGGCATATGGCAAACTTTCTTCCCAACTGGATCCATAGGTGAGCACACAGGCTCTCAGCATGTCCTCTAGGATTTGGTTCACGCGTTCCGTTTGTCCATCAGTCTAAGGGTGGTACGCTGTACTAAATGCTAGCTGACTGCCCAGAGCTTGTTGTAAGTGATCCCAGAATTTAGAGACAAATTGAGTGCCTCGGTCGGATATTATAGTCCTTGGGACTCCATGCAGACAAACTATACGGGAGAGATAAAGCTTGGCTAGCCTTTGTGTGGAGTAGGTCGTCTTTACGGGAATGAAATGTGCTACCTTGGTTAGCCTATCTGTGATGACCCATATGGCGTCATTTCCGTGCTGCGATCGAGGTAGTCCAACGATGAAGTCCATTCCAATTTCATCCCATTTCCACTCCGGTATCCTGTTTGGTTGTAGTAGCCCTGCTGGCTTTTGATGTTCGGCTTTTATGCGTTGACAAGAATCGCAACAAGCAATGAATGCGGCTATATCTCTTTTCATACCGTGCCACCAAAATCTTTCCTGAATGTCTTTGTACATTTTGGTTCCTCCAGGGTGGATCGAGTATGGAGCGGTGTGGCTCTCGGTTAGGATTTGTTGCTTGAGTTCCTCAATGTTTGGTACGCAAAGTCTGTCCCCGTACCATAATATTCCTTCCTTGTCTGTGACGAACTCTGAAGCCTTGCCAAGGTTCATTTTTCTCTTTATACCTTCGATGCTGGGCTGTCCCTGCTGAGCCTTCTTAATTTGTTCCATTAGGGTGGGTTGTATCTCCAGATTTGATACGGTGCCCTCCGAGACTAACACCATGTTGAGTCTAGCGAACTCCTGCTGAAACTCAGGCCTCAAGTTTTGTGGACTGTCGTTGCCCGGGCTGGGGTTCCGACTAAGAGCATCTGCCACTACATTTGCTTTCCCTGGATGGTAGTGAATGCCGACATCATAGTCTTTAACCAACTCCAACCAGCGTCGTTGGCGTAAATTTAGCTCTGGTTGGGTGAAAATATATTTAAGGCTCTTATGGTCCGTATATATTTCACAATGATTTCCCAACAGAAAGTGCCTCCACTCCTTGAGTGCATGGATGACTGCTGCTAGCTCCAAGTCATGAGTTGGATAATTTTCCTCATGCTTCCGTAGTTGCCTGGAAGCATACGCGACAACTTTGCCATCCTGCATTAGTACACATCCGAGGCCCTTCCGAGATGCGTCACAATATACTTCAAAACTCTTGTGTATGTCGGGCACCGTTAAGACCGGTGCGGTTGTTAGTTTCTTCTTGAGTTCTTGGAAGCTTTTCTCGCATGCTTCCGTCCATACAAATTTCTTGTCTTTGTTGAGCAACTGTGTCATTGGTTTTGCCACAGTGGAGAATCCTTCAATAAATCTTCTGTAATATCCGGCCATCCCCAGGAAACTCCACACATCTATCACGTTGGCTGGTGGTTTCCAGTCAAGTATGGCTTTGACCTTTTCTGGGTCTACGGCCACGCCTTCTTGGGTTAATATATGGCCTAGGAAACCAACTTGCCTTAGCCAAAATTCACACTTGCTAAATTTGGCGTACAATTTATGTTTCCTTAATTCTCCCAAAACAATTCTGAGATGCTCAGCATGCTCTTCTGGTGTCCTTGAATATACCAGAATATCGTCAATGAACACCACAACAAATTTGTCCATGAATTTCATAAACACTTTGTTCATGAGGTGGACGAAATATGCGGGGGCGTTCGTCAGTCCAAATGGCATTAGTGTGAACTCATATAATCCGTATCTGGAGGTGAATGCTGTCTTAGGGATATCTTCTGTTCGTACTTTTAATTGATGATATCCCGATCTTAAATCAATTTTTGAGAACACCTTGGCTTGTGCGAGCTGGTCAAACAAATCATTTATCCGTGGCATCGGATATTTGTTTTTGATGGTGACCATATTGAGAGCTCGATAGTCTATACACAATCTCAGTGTCCCATCCTTTTTCTTGGCGAATAATACTGGCGAACCCCATGGTGAGGAGCTGGCTCTAATAAATCCTTTGTCCAGTAATTCCTTTACCTGTTTCTTCAATTCTACCAATTCTGAGGGTGCCATTCTATAAGGTTTCTTATAGATGGGAGCGGTGCCAGGTGCTAGTTCAATGCTGAACTCTATCTCTCGGTCTGGTGGCATGCCTGGTAGTTCTTCAGGAAATATGTCTGGGAACTCGCACACCAGTGGAACTTTTCTCAATTCTGAAATGTCCACTTTGTTCAGCTTTGGTTGCCGTGACCGTGGTCTTTCTTGAGCTGTAACCTTTATTGTCTTGCCGTGATGATGAGTGAGAATCACAGTCGGATTAAACAGTCAATAAATCCTTTGTTGGTGGTCAACCAGTCCATCCCTAGGATGACATCCAGTCCTTTATTTTCCAACGCGATGAGATTAGCTTGAAACTTTAGTCCTTCGAACTCAATAATCACTCCTTGGTAGTAGCTCTGAGCGATCTGCTTATTTCCGGGTGACTTGATGATCATAGATTTTTCCAAGGGAAGTATCAGAAAACCATGTTGCAAAACAAAACTCTTCGAAACGAACGAGTGAGAAGCTCCAGAATCAAACAAAACCGTGGTAGGTACTGTGTTGACAGGGAACATACCGAGCACGATGTCTGGGGCACTCTGGGCTTCTTCCCTGGTCACATGGTTCAGGTGGCCCTTCCTGTGATTGTTGTTGGGGTTGAAATTGTTGCGCTTGGGAGCTGGATTGTTTCCACCATTGTTCGGCTTGGGGGCCGAGTTCCTTGGTTTTGGGCATTGTTTGGCATAGTGCCCCTCTTCACCACAAGCATAGCAAGTGACCCCTGGACGGTACGTGAAGTCCTTGTCCCTGGAATGAAACTGTCTGGTTGGCCTTAGATCAGTAGTCGTGGATTTCCTTGCTTCAGTGCTCTGAACATCAGTCTTGGTTCAGTTGTTGCGAGCAAGAGTCGTCTTGTCCCTCTTTCGCTTACGAATATCTTCCAGACTACGGCGCTCATTCTCCAAGGTAATGGCCTTGTCAACCAGAGTTTTAAAATACGGGAAAGTGTGTACGACCAGTTGGCATCTTAACGCCGGTGCCAGGCCGTCCAAGAATTTCTCCATCCTCTTGTTCTCAGTCATATGCTCGTCGTAGGCATAACGAGATAGCTGGGTAAACTGACTGTTGTATTCTGTCACTGACATGCCTCTTTTCTTGAGGTCATCAAATTCTCTTTTCTTGATTTTTATGATGCTCCCGGGGATGTGTGCTCCACGAAAGCCTTCCTTAAACTCTTCCCAGGTGATGTTGTGTTCACTAGGATGCATGTGTAGGAAGTTTTCCCACCATGCTGCAGCTGCTCCTAGTGAGGTAGTGAGGTGCATAAAGCACCTTCTCATGGTCAGAACAATGAGCAATAATCAACTTTTTTCGATGTCGTGAAGCCAATCATCGGCTTCAAGCGGTCTATCAGTGTGAGCAAACGTTGGAGGGCGGGTCTTCTGCAGTTCAGACAACTTGGAGTGTGGTTGATATGGCTCACGGTGGTTTCCCATATTGATGACGTGATTCATCATCTCTTGGTGTTGTTGTTGGTTTGTTCGAAAAGGCGGCATACTTGAGATAAGGCTGCTTCGTTGTCCTGTTGACTAGACTGTCCCTGAGTGAAGTTGTTGCTTGTTTGTGTTCCATAAACCTCTTCTGGTTGATTGGGCATGGAACGAGTCCACGGACGAGACATTTTCCACTCTGGGGTATTATTTTGCAAAAATCATGAGAAAAACTGTGTGGCACAAGGAAAATCTTACAAAGGCAAAAATTTAAAAGACCCCAAGATTTTTCAAGAAAACATAAACGATTTCGCACGGAGAATGACTGCTTAGCACAAAACTTACACGCGATACGCAAACATACGATACAGCACTCAGGATGTGCGTACACATTCCTGACATGTTATTTAGACTAGTACACTCCTCCGGAGTGCAGCGCACACAACTACTACAAACTAACGTACAAATAAAACACATCGTACATGCAGGCACAACGTGCGGCTACTCGCCGCACTCAGTCGGAGATGGTGAAGATGTCTTTCCCCTTGCCGAGGGTAAGACCCAGCGGTGCAGGAGACTCAACCTCCACCTCCTCCCTAGTAGGCTCTAGGCGCGTAGCACTGCGCTGAGGTGATGGCGCGGGAGCGACAGGCGGCAGTGCGGGTGAGGCAAGCGGTGCAGCTCTGACTGGAGTAGGAGCGATGACTCGGTCGAACTCCTCAGTGGTAGGCAGACGGCGAGCAGTGGTCAAAATGGCCGGTGCATAAGATGCTGAGGACGAGACGAAAGTCAGCGGTGGTGCCATGTGGAGAAGCTCCTTCCTGCTGGCAGGACCGCCCCGAACTAAGTCCATGCGGGCAGCCACAAGATCGTCCACGAGGTTGTCGAAAGATTCCTCCAGAGCTTTGAGATACTCAACAACCATCTCGATGGCTTCATCTCGCTCTCCCCTATGGCAGGCGAATGCATAGTGACAAGTATATGGCACATGGCATGGGAGGTAGCGGTAGCGACGAGTCTTCATCATAGGAAGAATGTCCCGAAGGCGAGCTATCGCCTCCCGGGTAGCCATCTGCATGGCATGCCTCTCCGTAGGCATGGCCCTTCCCACAAAACGGAAGTGGCGAGACACAGAACGTCCTCCCTTGAATTGCACCACGGCCTAGTGCATAGACACGTCATCGCTGAGCTTGTGCTGGTAAAGCGTGAACTCCGGACGAGTCGCTGGCCCGATCGCGAGTTTGGTGATGGAGACGAGGAGTTTGACAAACCCCTCGGGCACATTCGTGAACACCCGAGTCTCGCAGCTGTTGCCAGCCATGTACAAAAGTAGGCAAAAATTCTGAGTAGTCAAATCATAAATTTATGATGACCAACAGAAAATAGCTACATTTGCAAAATGCTGAAGAAACGTTAAAAAACCCGCTAATAACCGATTAGCGATCGCACCTAGTGGCTTCCTACAGTCAGCCTGGATCTGATACCAAGCTTGTCACGACCGGTTTTCCAATAAAAATATTTATTGAGAAAACGATCCCTTTTACGGACTAGTAGAGAAGAATTCCTTCTCACGGGTAGACAATATCTTGATCACAGAAGAAAATACCAGGAGTACTGAACATAATACAAGGTTGAGCAGAGACGGCTCAACAATTTATTACAAGCATGCCGATAAAACATAACGGCGAATAGGGTGGCATAACTACTAACTCACGATAGAAGTGGTGGAGGAAAAATCACAGCGAAGTGGGTGACATGACTCCTGAATCTAACAGCTCTTCGAGCGTTAGAGTCAGGCTCGAGGAGACTTATTGCGGGTGGCGGAAGCGTATATAACACAAGTGACCAATATCCAGGATCGCACGGGACTGACTGGGATTCCTCTAGGCGTCGGACTCACTATCAAACTCTTCATCCATAAGATCGCCTTCGTCAACATCTGGCCAAATCAACAAGCCAGGTGAGTACTATGAAAGTACTCGCAAGACAGTATGGACATAAGATATAACAAATGTAAACATGATGCATATGAACAGATTAACAAAGCGCACTCAGACAATGGGATAATAACGCAAGGGAAATAAAAGAGAAGTCGGGCGGTAGTCCTCCCGAAATCCCAAAGTAATACTGAGGGCCAATCGAGTGTCTGAAAGACTCCTCGGAAGGGTAAATATAAGATAACAATGCCGCAGTCGGGCGTCAAGGCGACACCACATAAAGGGCTTATAATAAAATGTAAATGACAGTGCGTGCCACAGTCGGACGTCTGAGCGACATCACATAAAGGGCTTATATTGAAAGAATAAATAACGGTGCATGCCACAATCGGACGTCTGAAGAGACATCACATAAAGGGCTTATATTGAAAGAATAAATAACAGTGCATGCCATAGTCGGGCGTCTGAAGCGACATGACCTAAAGGGCTTATATTTCACAACTTAATATTCCAGTAGCTTATGAGTTCATTTCATTTCAAGGGAATCATCAAGTATGAGATAAACAACGGGGTTAGTCCATCCACAGGAATACCAATTCAAACGGGTATACCACTCAAGCTTGTTCACCGGGGATTTACCACGAGGACTGACATAGATATGGATATACTGGCTATGGTCCTTGACCATAGACACGATGACTCGGAAGGATTTGACTCTGCAGAGTTTGTACTTTAACCACAGCCAACGGATTTCCATAGTGACGGGGACTAGTTCCGTTTATGGTGTTTTAGGAGAAACACATCTAACCAGTACACACCCATTCAACATTCCGAAGCCAGGAATCACCCTCGGCAACGTTCAAGAAAAACCATGAGACGGGGAGGCTACAACCTCGCGTAGCATGGGATCAAATTTATGTACGCGCGCTCTAAGGGGTGCCCCCCTCTCGGTCCCAACCGGAAACACCCATGCCCCCTGACCGGATGACTGGCTTTAATCCAGGGCCATGGAACCCTCATCCCGGCCCCTCTATTTGGTGTGTACACGGAAAGAGGTTAACAACTTACTAAACCGTATTCTTGGCAGAAAACATGTGGCAGCACGGAAGGGGAAGAACGACAACGTGACTCAGTCCACGTTAACGTTGGAGTTTAACGGATGTCGTCAGGATGGCATGCTACAACAATACCACCTTACTGCCTTTCATGTCACCACATGACTAGGCCATCTCTCATCAGAGATCACAGTAACTTCGGAACACACGGGTAGTTGCCTTACATGCAACGAGGTACTCACCGATGCTCATATGCCATGCACAACCATTCAAGCAAACATGCAAAACACCTATCATATCAAAGGTTCGAACATGCTTGCCTGGTTCGGAGAAGTCGGAGTCTAACTCGGCGAAGTTCGCGGCTCCGTCACCTCTTCCGGAACCTACGGCATAGCGAAAACGTACACTAACATGAACATCGACGCGTGCATAAATTTTTTTCTAAATTTTTTCCAAATAAATACTATAAAAAACTAGACAAAAATACAAGACTGACAGAAAAAGAATCACTAAAAAATCATCTTTATTAAAAAGTTATAAGGGTTTTAGTCCAGGGACTAATCTGTGATGAAACAGAAAAGATCCAGGGACTTAACTGAGAAAACAGAAAACGGTTCGGAAAGAAATGCGCTAGCCCAAAGAGAAAACGTATTTGCCCGAAGGCGCCAACAGAAAACGGTTCGAGGGGGAAAATAAGAGAGGCTGACGGGGGGGGGGGGGGGTCCACACGTCAGGTTTGAAAACGGTCAACGGAGCTCGCCGGTGCCCGAAGGCTGCGGTGGTCGCCGGCGTCGAACCACGGCGAGGCAGGGAGATCGGAGGGTACCAAGAGGTTCAGTGTGTTCTTCCGTGTCGGTGGGTGGTGGACTTGGCCGTCGGAGAGCACCACGTCGACGGCGACACTTTCTCCGGCGGACGGTGGTTCGGGCAATGGTGGAGAACTCCGGTGGGTGCTGCAAACTCCAAATTGAAGCGCGGGTCAGCAAAGTGGATGCACTAGAAGGCTACTGGCAAGAGCTGAGGGGTAGAGGTGCACGCACGCGAGCGAATCGAGCTGGGTCCCGTGGCGGGGCGAGGCGGCTGGAGTTGGGGAAGAAGGCTCCCTCGGGGCTCTTCCTGTGGCTTGGCGGGGTATTGGAGGTGTGTAGAGGTGGTGTGGGTTCGAGTTCGAGCTCGGGGCCTCTATTTATAGGCGATCCGAGGGGGTGGCCGTGAACGGGAAATCTCCGGCGAGCGATTACGGCGAGGCAGTGGTTGGGCAGTGGGTTTAGGTGGCCAGGCAGCATCAAGGAGGTTCATTGGTGCCGTTCCACTGCTAACCTTGGTCGGGCTTGGCGTAATTGCGCCGGTCCTCGACGGGGTGGCCGTACGGGCACGGCGGCGGCAGAGAGCGCGCTCCGCGCCTAGCAGTTTACGACGAAGGGTGGCAGCGTGCACGGGGGAGTGGATGGCCACGCGGCGGCCTCGGGTGGCTCGGGCGGCGCTGGGCGGCGCCGTCCACGCTGCGCCTCTCTCTGGCAGCCGCAAAGCCGCCGCTGCCGTCGCTCATGGCTGGCGCACCTCCTCCTGCTCGTCGCCGACGTCCGCAAGCCTCCAGGAGATCGTGCGGCGCAGGGATAAGAAGGAGGGGACAGAGAGCAAGGCGCCACCGCGGCACTGGCGAGATCGACGTCGGGCTCTGAAGAAAACGACAGCAGTTCACTGAAACTGTTTATCTGAATTTACTGAACATGACAGCAACAGTGTCCAGCAGGTGTTCGACGAAATGATTTGGCATGGAGAATTTTTTTTCTGGAGCTGGGACTTGGTGAGGTCACCTCTCAATGCACCCAGAGGCTGCCTGAATTTTCTCAGATTTTTAGGAGAAGAATTCAAATGAATTTCATCAAATTTGGCAAATAAGGTCCAAACTTGCAGCAAGTACAATTTGAAATATTTGAACTGGAGACCAGTGGATCTTCATGGATCCTGGTTGAGGGCTCAAAGGACTAGCTAGGGAAATTGGTTTGGAGGCAAAACTCAAAGTAGAAAGGGTAGCTCCTTTGTAAATCTCCAAGAGCTAGAATAGAAGGCAGAAATCATTTGTGATAAGAAATAAAAGGAAAAGAAATTATGGGGAGGTTCAAACTGCTGGATTTGAAGTATATCATGATCCAAAGATGGGGAAAGGCTTATGGGAGGGGATTTCCACTCATGTCATGGCAAGAGGGATTTTTGAAAAGGGGGGAAGATCACTCAAAATGCCATAGAGCTATTTAAAAGATTTTTCAAAAGAAATTTTCCCAAGTGAAAGGCATTTGGTTTTGAGTCCAAATAAGAAGGAAAAACCTCCAAGACCAAAATCAAGTCTTGGGTGAATCCAAAACAAAACACTTGCCATAAAAAAATATTTTAAGAGGGAG